>NC_092717.1:6456839-6756839 GCF_047496885.1 Scyliorhinus torazame
CGCGGCACAAAAACTGTTTATTGGATATTTATGGTTTTGTTAGCTGCATTTGTTGTGGCAGTGGAAAGAGGAAATCCCAATGTGAGAGGATTAGTTTCGAGCTTAATAAGTCTTTTAATATCACAGCATTTTCCACCCCTTTCTATAAAGCCCTTGTCACTTTTGTCACAATTTTTTTTCTCTGTCCAGACTAGATTATATCACCTCATTCCCTCGCTTCCTGTAATATTGCCAAGAAACAAATTGCGCCAACCACAAATTCCCAGTGGATGTTGGTGGATTAGCACCTAGGTTAGTATCATCAGCATCTGTTTGGGGAAAAGAAAAAGCGAAAGTGGAAAAGATTGTTTCCAAATTGGAGAAGTAGGAAAAGTTGGCCATAATGTTTTTGCACGCTTTATCGTATCCCTCTATTTTGCCTTAATAACAGTTTTCTACAATCACTGTGTAGGACTTACCTTATCAAAAGTGCCATGAGTTTCCAAACAACCTCTTGTTGAACATGAACTTAATTCTTTGGCAAGTTGCTCGGCAAAACAGTTGCACAAGGAAGAAAATTTGAAGCAACAATCGCCATGTAGTACAATGCATCCGGCAGACTCTACCCTGCAATAACAGAATGTTTCCCGGCGATCCCGAGTGTGTTCTCCCTGAAATATAGTGCGGTACGTTCTAACCAGTGTGCTCAACCTCACTACATTATTGGAGGTGGATTTTAAGACTTGGTGACGATGGAACTCTCAGGCCGTTACAATCTCTCAGACCAGCTGAATGGGTTTTTGGATGCCGTGTCCCATTTGACGTGACAATTAAGACAGCAGCGAGAATGTTGGAGGATCTCTTCCGCCTTGGATGGTATGCAGATGAAGAGCAGACACTCAGTCCAGTTGTTGCTGTTTGCCCAGCTCTGCTGCTGCTCCTCACTGGCATCACCGGCTCATCAATGGCACGGCTGTGTTAATCGTCCTGGGTATCTTGCCAGACTGGCATGCAGTCTGTCTTTGACAGTAGTGAAT
Organism: Scyliorhinus torazame; assembly: GCF_047496885.1. NCBI lineage: Eukaryota > Metazoa > Chordata > Chondrichthyes > Carcharhiniformes > Scyliorhinidae > Scyliorhinus > Scyliorhinus torazame. The sequence goes on from NC_092717.1 coordinate 6,457,856, forward strand.
ATTTTCACCCGGTGGAAAAACAGCAGTTGGCATTGCACTTCTTTGAGTCAGCTGCTGTGTGATTGATGTCACGTAGCGCCTCAAAGGATTTTGTAGCATAATGGTTCAAGCCTTCTCACCAACATGAACTGATGAACGGAAACAACATTCTTGAACTTCACAAACTTCAGTTTAAGTATGTGCAAAATCTTGTGTTTGTGCAGCTGATGGCAATTTTGTTTCCCATTATTTGAAACCAGATCTGAATTTCAGTGTAAATTAACTTTCAAGCCCATGACACGTTCCAAACGTTGCTAGGTTTCTGTGAGACCGTGCCAGCAACCCGTACATTTTGATCAGTCTTCAAGAGCAAGAGGTGTAAAATGTAGCCAAACTGCCTCAATGCAAAGCCCGAAAGGAACAGTTGAAAAGTAGTTCCTGAGGTTGAACCCCTCGACTGATTGAAGCAGAACTTGTGGGGCCTGAGAAAGATCTAGTTCTGGGAAGCGTCTGATAACGGTTTCATTGCAGTATGAAACTGGAGTGAAGAGCTATTTATTAACCATATTTGGATAAATGAGTAAACTAATCGTATTAATATATTTGGATGTGAAAAGTGATATTAGAATCTTTAATTTAGTGCTTGGTATTGAGTCCATTATTCCTGGTGGGAATGTTTCAACGGAGGTAGTTTTATCTGAAAAAAACTGTCTCCACAGATGATTCCCTGTTTGCAATTAGTGCCTCGTGTTAACCTTATTTTGGCCTCACATTTCGTAAGGGATTATTTGTAGGTCAGTGCTCTGTTGGATTTGGGTCTCCTTGGAGAGACTGTAATGTGTAGGGTTTGGAAGAGAAATTAATGCAGCAATTTGTCAAGCTATAATTTGAATAAGTGCTCAGAGCATTGGTTTGCTACTTTTTGAAAAAAATCCTTCCGCCCCCAAAAAAGAGACGGTGAAGTGGAAAATGGTGTCATGGAATTGGTAGACGCACAGCACAAAAACAGATGCCTGTTGCTCACATGATGTTGCAGGTATTTTATACGTGAAAAAAGTAAATCAATCCAGATGGAACTGTGTTTAGTCATGTAGAAGTCAAATGTATTCTGCTTATATACGAGTCTCTAAATGACCTTGGTGTAGGGTTACTCATCAGTTTCTGACCGAGTGACTTCATTCCAAGCAATGACATGCAAGACCTACAATAGCGCCATTCGATCTGCTTCATAGTTTCAGTGACAGGGCATGTGTTTTTGCTTAAACATATTTCAATAGGACGTTTTCACACAGTGTGGGACACGGGACTGCGGTTAATTCATCTCCTGTACTATTTGCCTCATGTGATTCAAGGTACCTCTGGAGCAATGGGCTCTATAATTTGCTGCGCTGATTGACATCTGCCTCGACCCTAACCAACAACGTCTGAGACTGGAACTTTAAATCACAGCTGAGCACTGAATTTTCCAATCTCTGAACTCTCTCGATTGGAATCAACCAGTTAAAAAGAATACAGAGTGGCTTGGAAGACAATGGAGCAGCCTGTCACTCGGAGTTAGTAGTTACGATCCAATGTTATAAAGAAACGTTAGCGCTCCCAGGGTGTCATCTTCAGTCATTAGACTCTGTAGCAGGGGGAGACTACAGAGCTCAGGATAATGGGTAATATCCACACGCATGGGTTTTGTCCGGGTGCTCCGGTTTCCTCCCACAAGTCCCGAAAGACGTGCTTGTTAGGTGAATTGGACATTCTGAATTCTCCCTGTGTCCCCGAACAGGCGCCGGAGTGTGACAACTCGGGGATTTTCACAGTATCTTCAGTGCAGTGTTAATGTAAGCCTACGTGTGACAATAAAGATTATTGTTACTACGTTATAGACCCAGGAGAAATGAACAGAAATGTAACATTTGTGTCTGGCATGCCAAACTGTGCACGGTTACGAACAGCCCATTATTGAACGAACATTAAAGTAATTGAAAGTGTAGATTAAACAGTATGACGTCAGAGTTGGAAAACGGGTTTGATGAGGGACATAAGTCTGGATAAGGCCATTCAGCCCCTCAAACCTGTTCTGTCATTCAATGAGATCCTGGCTTATCTGTATCTTAGCTCCATTTAACTGCCTTGGCTTCATTTCCTTTTATACTCTTGTCTAGCAAAAATCTGTCGATCTCCCATTTAAAATTATTAATTGAAATGCTGTTTTCCATCATTTTTGGGAAGGAGTCTTTCCTATCTTTTCTCTTGAATGGGCCGGCTCTGAATTTAAGGTGTCCTAGATTCTCCCACCTGTGGAAAATGCTTCTCCTGAACTACACTACCAATTCCTTTTGAAATCCGAAAAACCTCTATCACATCACCCCTTAACTTTCCAGATTGCAGGGAATACAAACCTTGTTTATGTCAACTTTATGCATGATACCCAGAATGTGAGAAACTGGGACTCCTTCCACTAGAACAGAGAAAGCGAAGAGATTTTGTGGAGTTTTTATTTGAAATTAATGCAGGTTTAGTCTGAGTGAGTCGGAAAATGTTGTTTACTCAGGTTAAGGAGTCAGCGACATTGTGGTCATCACTGAGTGAGGAAGGGAGTTAAAGTAATCACTTTTCTTTAGCAGTTGTTGGAGCTTTGTCACAGGGAGTGTTTGAGGCAGTGGTTGCGATGTTCTCCCATCGCAGCCCCTGGCTCAATTGATTGGCACCATCTTAAACATTCGGTGCCTTCACTACCAGCACACAGTGGCAGCAGTGTCTACAAGATGTACGGCAGCAACTCATCAAGCCTCCTTCGACAGCACCCTTCAAACCTGTGACCACTTGGAAGGACGAGGGCAGCAGGCGCCTAGGAACACGACCACCCCCTGGAGGTTCCTCGCCAAGCCGCACGCCATCCTGACTTGGAAATATATCACCGCTCCTTCATTGTCGCTGGGTCAAAATCCTGGAACTCCCTTCCTAACAGCACCGTGGATGTGCCCAGACCACGTGGATTGCAGCGATCCAAGAAGTGGCTTATCACCACGTGGGGGGGAAATTTGCGAATGCTCTTCGGGAGAGTTCAAACTAATTCAGCAGGGGGATGGGAACCTGAATTGTAGCTCCAGTGTACAGGAGGGTGAGAGTAGTGAGGTCATGATTAAGGTTTCAAGGTCGCAGGAGTGTACCGGCAGACAGGAAGGTGGTTTGAAGTGTGCCTACTTCAACGGCAGGAGCATCCGGAATAAAGTGGGTGAACTTGCAGCATGGGTTGGTACCTGGGACTTCGATGTTGTGGTCATTTCGGAGACAAGAGGGGGCGATTCTCCAATATGGAGCCCAAGTGTTCGCGCCATCGTGAACGCCGTCGCGTTTCACGGCGGCGCGAACCGGGCCCAGGTACGACTGATTCTGACCCCCACAGGGGGCCAGCACGGCACTGGAGCGGTTCACGCCGGTGGCGCCGCGCAAACCTGCGCATGCACGGGGGACTTCTTTAGCGCGCCGGCCCCGACTCAACATGGCGTCGGTGTTCAGGGGCCGGCCGCGCCACAAAGTAGGCCCGGGGGGGGGGGGGGGGGCGGGCAGCTCACCGATCAGTGGGCCCCGATCACGGGCCAGGCCCCATATGAGGGGCCCCCGTTGAAGGAGCCCCCCCCCCACAGGCCGCCACCCGACCCTTCGCGCAGAGTTTCCGCCGGCAGCGACAAGGGGTGAACAGCGCCGGCGGGACTTTGTCGTATCGGCGCGGCCGCTCGGCCCATCAGTGCCGGAGAATCGGCGGCCCCGCTGATTCCAGTGGCCCGCGGCCAGCGCCGCACCAAATGCGGCGGCGCAAATGGCGCCGATTCTCCGCACCTCGGAGAATCGCACGCTGGCGTCTTGGCACGGTTGCGCCGATTCTCCAGCCTGGCGCAGGGCTCGGAGAATCGCCCCCATGGTAGAGCATGGACAGGTATGGTTGTTGCAGGTTCCGGGGTTTAGATGCTTCAGTAAGCTCAGGGAAGGTGGTAAAAGAGGGGGAGGGGTGGCATTGTTAATCAAGGACAGTATTACGGTGGCAGAAAGGACGTTTGATGAGGACTCTTCTACTGAGGTAATATGGGCTGAGGTTAGAAACAAGAAAGGAGAGGTCACCCTGTTGGGAGTTTTCTATAGGCCTCCGAAAAGTTCCAGAGATGCAGAAGAAAGGATTGCAAAGATGGTTCTGGATAGGAGCGAAAGTAACAGGCTAGTTGTTCTGGGGGACTTTAACTTTCCAAATATTGACTGGAAACGCTATGGTTCGAGTACTTTAGATGGGTCAGTTTTTGACCAATGTGTGCAGGAGAGTTTACTGACACAGTATATAGATAGGTCAACAAGAGGCGAGGCCGCATTGGATTTGGTACTAGGTAATGAACCAGGCCATGTGTTCGATTTGGAGGTAGGTGAGCACTTTGGTGATAGTGACCACAATTCGGTTACGTTTACTTTAGTGATGGAAAGGGATAGGTATATACCGCAGGGCAAGAGTTATAGCTGGGGGAAAGGCAATTATGATGTGATTAGGCAAGACTTAGGATTCATAGGATGGGGAAGGAAACTGCAGGGGATGGGCACAATGGAAACGTGGAGCTTGTTCAAGGAACAGCTACTGCGTCTTCTTGATAAGTATGTACCTGTCAGGAAGGAAGTGGTCGAGCGAGGGAACCGTGGTTTACTCAAGTAGTTGAATCACTTGTCAAGAGGAAGAAGGAGGCTTATGTAAAGATGAGACGTGAAGGTTCAGTTAGAGCACTTGAGAGTTACAAGTTAGCCAGGAAGGACCGAAAGAGAGAGCTAAGAAGAGCCAGGAGGGGACATGAGAAGTCTTTGGCAGGTAGGATCAAGGATAACCCTAAAGTTTTCTATAGGTATGTCAGGAATAAAAGAATGACTAGGGTAAGAGTAGGGCCAGTCAAGGACAGTAGTGGGAAGTTGTGCGTCCGAGGAGATAGGAGAGGTGTTAAATGAATATTTTTTGTCAGTATTCACACAGAAAAAAGACAACGTTGTCGAGGAAAATACTGAGATACAGGCTACTCGATTAGACGGGATTGAGGTTCATAAGGAGGAGGTGTTAACAATTCTGGAAAGTGTGAAAGTAGATAAGTCCCCTGGGCCGGATGGGAGTTATCCTAGGTTTCTCTGGGAAGCTAGGGAGGAGATTGCTGAGCCTTTGGCTTTGATCTTTATGTCATCATTGTCTACAGGACTAGTGCCAGAAGACTGGAGGATGGCAAATGTTGTCCCCTTGTTCAAGAAGGGGAGTAGAGACGACCCTAGTGACTATAGACCAGTGACCCTTACTTCTGTTGTGGGCAAAGTCTTGGAAAGGATTATAAGAGATAGGATTTATAATCATCTAGAAAGGAATAATTTGATTAGGGATAGTCAACACGGTTTTGTGAAGGGTAGGTTGTGCCTCACAAATCTTATTGAGTTCTTTGAGAAGGTGACCAAGCAGGTGGACAAGGGTAAAGCAGTTGATGTGGTGTATATGGATTTCAGTAAAGCGTTTGATAAGGTTCCCCACGGTAGGTTATTGCAGAAAATACGGTGGCATGGGATTCAGGGTGATTTAGCGGTTTGGATCAGAAATTGGCTAGCTGGAAGAAGACAAAGGGTGGTGGCTGATGGGAAATGTTCAGACTGGTGTCCAGTTACTAGTGGTGTACCACAAGGATCTGTTTTGGGGCCACTGCTTTTCGTTATCTTTATAAATGACCTGGCGGAGGGCTTAGAAGGATGGGTGAGTAAATTTGCGGATGACACTAAAGCCGGTGGAGTTGTGGACAGTGCGGAAGGATGTTACAAGTTACAGAGGGACATAGATAAGCTGCAGAGCTGGGCTGAGAAGTGGCAAATGGAGTATAATGCAGAAAAGTGTGAGGTGATTCATTTTGGAAGGAATAACAGGAAGACTGAGTACTGGGCTAATGGTAAGATTCTTGGTAGTGTGGTTGAGCAGAGAGATCTCGGTGTCCATGTACATGGATCCCTGAAAGTTGTCACCCAGGTTGATAGGGTTGTTAACAAGGCGTACGGTGTGTTAGCTTTTATTGGTAGAGGGATTGAGTTTCAGAGCCATGAGGTCATGTTGCAGCTGTACAAAACTGGTGCGGCCGCATTTGGAGTATTGCGTGCAGTTCAGGTCGCCACATTATAGGAAGGATGTGGAAGCATTGGAAAGGGTGCAGAGGAGATTTACCAAAATGTTGCCTGGTATGGAGGGAAGATCTTGTGAGGAAAGGCTGAGGGACTTTAGGCTGTTTTCATTAGAGAGAAGAAGGTTAAGAGGTGACTTAATAGAGGCATACAAAATGATCAGAGGATTCGATAGGGTGGACAGTGAGAGCCTTTTTCCTCGGATGGTGATGTCTAGCACGAGGGGACATAGCTTTAACTTGAGGGGAGATAGATATAGGACAGATGTCAGAGGTAGGTTCTTTACTCAGAGTAGTAAGGGCATGGAATGCCCTGCCTGCAACAGTAGTGGACTCGCCAACATGAAGGGCATTTAAATGGTCATTGGATAGACATATGGACAATAAGGGAACAGTGTAGATGGGCTTTAGAGTGGTTTCACAGGTCAGTGCAACATCGAGGGCCGAAGGGCCTGTACTGCGCTGTAATATTCTATTGTCTATTCTCGAGGACAATTGGGATTGGCATCAAGCGCTGGTCGAACCAGTGATGCTCATATCCCATGGAAGAATAAAAATGTGCCCTGCTCCTCCAACACAGTCTGGAGGAGGCGGGATGTTCCCCTCTCTCGTTGACCGTCCCTGCCACCCCCACACATACTTGACATTTTTCCATTCACTCTGTTCTCCTTTTGAAAAATTGCAACGGTCACATTGACTATTTCAATAAACTCTGTTTTAATTACAATATATTCAAGGGATAAGTGCGTAATTTTCAAACCAGTCAGTGAGGTTGTAAGCACAAAGCTGAATCTAATTAGAAGCATCTAAACATTTCAGAGCAATAGAAGAAATCACGAGGGATAATTATAGTGAATACAAAAGTAAACTGAGAATCACGAGCCAATATTCCAAAAGTTTCCTTAAAAACATGTATGAAGATCAAACAAAACAAGTAATTAAGGGCTTGATTATAAAATTAACTTGTGAAATTATATTTAATTTTCTCCCCGTGCTAACCAACTAGTTGGTGATTAAACATGTTTTCTTCATCTCCTGAGATGTGCTTTGTGCATTGTTTCCCACTCCTGCAGTTTAGTGATTGCAGTGTGAACAGTTGAATTCACTTGTTCTAGGCAGTAGAGTGATCCAGAATGTTATGGGTGATTTTGTTGGCCAGTGGGGTGATAACAAGACGAACCGGTAAATTAGCTTCCAGCATTTGATCACCAACGTTTTCCAAAATTGAAGTTCACCACTGCTGTCCTGTGATGATGTGGAGATGTGATGGGCATTGGCCATCTTAAACTCTGAGGCAGATAGCAAGCCAGGTGCCTCAAAGGCACGAGGGCTGGCATCGATCGTCTGCTTTACAAAGGCGCAATGTATTTGCCTCCATGTCAGACGGTCTGAAATCCCAGTAAAGTGCTGTCATAAATTGCAGTGGCAAGCAAGAACAGAAACAGGAGGAGGCCATTCAGCCCCTCAAGACTGCCCTGTCACTCAGACCATGACTGATCTGTACCTCAGCTTCATTAACTTACCTTTGCTCTGCATCTTTTGATATCCTTACTCAACTAACATTTATTGATCTCTCGGCCACCTATTCAAAGGAATTGAAAGGGCTGAAAGTACTTTTTGACCTGGTGTACTGCAGGTTATATGCTTCAGACAGAATATCCCAACATCTCCCTTGCAAATATTAATGGAGCACAGTAAGCAGTCTTACAACACCAGGTTAAAGTCCAACAGGTTTGTTTCGAATCACTAGCTTTCGGAGCACAGCTCCTCCCTCGGGTGAATGAAGAGGTGGGTTCCAGAAACATGTATATGGACAAAGTCAATGATGCAAGACGATACTTTGAATGCGAGTCTTTGCGGGTAATTGAGTCTTTACAGGTCCAGAGATAGGTGTAACCCCAGGTTAAAGAGGTGTGAATTGTCTCAAGCCAGGACAGTTGGTAGGGTTTCACAAGCCCAGGCCAGATGGTGGGGGATGAATGTAATGCGACATGAATCCAAGGTCCCGGTTGAGGCCGTACTCGTGTGTGGAACTTGGCTATAATTTTGTGCTCGGCGATTCTGCGTTGTCGCGCGTCCTGAATGCCACCTTGGCAAACGCTTACCCGAAGATCAGAGGCTGAATGCCCTTGACTGCTGAAGTGTGCCCCGACTGGAAGGGAACATTCCTGCCTGGCGATTGCCGCGCGATGTCCGTTCATCCGTTATCGCAGCGTCTGCATGATCTCACCAATGTACCACGCTTCAGGACATCCTTTCCTTCAGCGTATGAGGTAGACGACGTTGGCCGAGTCGCACGATTATGTACCACGTACCCGGTGGGGTGTTCTCACGTGTAATGGTGGTATCCATATTGATGATCTGGCACATCTTGCAGAGATTGCCATGGCAGGGTTGTGTGGCATCGTGGTCGCTGTTCTGAAGGCTATTTGAGGTTGCGCGGTTGTTTGAAGGCAAGTAGTGGGGGTGTGGGGATGACCTTGGCAAGATGTTCATCTTCATCGATGACGTGTTGAAGGCTGCGAATAAGATATCGTAGTTTCTCCGCTGCGGGGACGTACTGGACGACGGAGGGTACTCTCGGTTGTGTCCCATGTTTGTCTTAGGGGGTCGTTGCGTTTTTTTTGCTGTGGCGCATCGGAACTGTCGATTGATGAGTCGAGCGCCATATCCCGTTCGTACGAGGGCCTCTTTCAGAGTCTGTAGATGTCTGTTACGCCCTTCGTCTGAGCAGATCCTGTGTATCCGGAGGGCTTGTCCATAAGGGCTTGGTTCCATTTTAATGGAGGGCAGCATACAATTCGAAGGAAGTGCCAAGTTAATGATCAATGAGTTATAAACACTCTGAGGTGCACACTTTATTTATTTAGTGAATGCAAAGTCCCTAAGTAGTTTCTTCTGGGCCTGTTGTGTTGAGTGTGGATCGGCCTCCGCTGAGTCTGTGGATTGGACTTTCTTCTCGGAGTGGTGTACAGTTTGCTCTTTCCCACAGGCACATAGGGGACTGGCTCTAAAGCCCTATCTGTGAAGGTTGGCCATACAGGGGCCGTGGCTGGCACTGAACATGTTAAGAATGGACCACTCTTGCCAGGCAGTGTTTGGGTTGGGTTTGAGACCAGTTCCTTGTTTGTCATGTCCAATAATTCCCATTCATTTGTCCAGGAGGGCTTTTGGTGGGAGTCGTACCTTGGGTAGGCTGAAGAGATCAGCATGAAGTGGCAGGTGAGGGGGCATTGCAAACTATTCCCATCATTTTGTGGGTTGTTGCAAGTTGGTGGACATGTGGAAGAGTGAGGTTTGCCAGGACAGGGAGCCAAGGGAGTGGTGTTAAGGGGAGTGTTCCAGTAATGATACACATTGTAACATTCAGCTGGATGTCAACTCTGTGTGTTGGAGTTGGGTGGTGCTTTAACTTGTAGTCATTCATTTTGATAAGCTCTTTATTGGCTTTTGCGTTGTAAAGATGCAACAAGCTGGATACTGTATTTGCAGGACTTGCCTTGAGTCGGCATGTGTTTCAGTATTGTTCAAGTTTTGACAAGTCCTTGTTCAGGGTCGGGTCCAAGGTTTTGAAGTCGGGGATTTGAGTTGCGAGGCAGATGCCGTCGCCATATATGAATTTTGAGGAGTGAAAAATTAAACAGATTGGATCCCGAGTGGAGTCCATTGGTTTGTTGTTTCCATGGAACTTTTGCCTGGTCTGAGTGAATTCTGAACTATCGATTGTTCAACAGTGTTCCAGGGGGAAGTGTTCCAGGGGACACTCAGACCCAGGTCAATGTTGTCAAACAGAACATGATCAGATTAATCCCAAGACATCCATGAGAATGCTCGTCTCGCACCCGTGACGGGAAGGCCAGTGACATCTTCAGGAAGAGGCCAGTGTGCAAAATGGTGTTAATCACTCTGAAAATACTGAAAATAGGACCACATTTCCTTTAAGACTCGCTGCATAACCGGTTTTTGCAGTGCATTGTAGCAGGAAGCTAGGTTTTATTACTGGGTCTATATGACACGAGGCATAGAATCAGAAGCATGCAGCACAGTAGCCGGCCTCTCAGCCCATCACGTCTGTGGCAGAAGGTAGGCATTGACTGACCTGCATGATACAGTGCCATTCACAACTTCAGGCCATCTGCAACTGTAACATGCTTGATACAGTGAATTTCTAAAACTAGATTTTAAAATGCAATTCTTCTGTTTGTCTTCCATTACACAGCTATGGAAAAGCAGCATTTTGCTTAGAGGAGCTTATGATGACGAACCCTCACAATCACCTGTACTGTCAGCACTATGCAGAGGTAGGTGCGAGACGAGCATTCTCATGGATGTCTTGGGATTAATCTGATCATGTTCTGTTTGACAACATTGACCTGGGTCTGAGTGTCAGCTGTGGTCAGCGAATAGCCACCCTGCCTCTGGGGTTGAGAGTTGAAGTCCCACACAGGAGACTTGAGCACGTGGTCCAAGCTGACCGTCGAGAGCAGTACTGAGGGAACATTACACCGCCAGAGGTGTCATCTTTCAAATGTGATGTTAAATTGAGTCCCCACTTGCACTCTCAAGATGCACCACAATTTTGAAGAAAGAGTTCAGCCCTAACCAATATTTATCCCTCAACCAATATCACAAAAACAGATGATAAAGTTATTATCACACTGCTGTTTAGTTTATGGGACCTTGCATTGTGCAAATTAGCTGCTATGTTTCCTACATTACAACATTACAATTGACTGTAAAGTGCTTTGCCATATCCTGATGTCATGAGAGGTGCTTTAGAAGCACAAGTCTTTTTTTTCCCAATTGAATGAAAGGTTGGCTAACATTTACGTCGTGCTTTTCATTTTTAAACAATTTTTTTTTTTTTTTTTTTAAAGAGTACCCAATTCATTTTTCCCAATTAAGGGGCAATTTAACGTGGCCAATCCACCTAGCCTGCACATCTTTGGGTTGTGGAGGCGGAACCAACGCAAACACTGGGAGAGTGTGCAAACTCCACACGGGCAGTGACCCAGAGCCGGGATCGAACCTGGGACCTCAGCGCCGGGCTAGGCTAACCGCTGCACCACCGTGCTGCCCTGTGCTTTTCATGACCGAAGGACATCCCATTACACTTTCCAGCCAGTTAAGTAGTTTTGACGTGTAGTCACTGTTATAAGGTAGCAAATTTGACGGCCTATTCGCAAACAGCAAATTCCCAAAACAGCAGAGTGGTAATATCCAGATAGCTGTTTGTGGAACCTTCCCATACACACATTGCCTGCAGTGTTTGAGTTACACGTTTACAGGAGACATGAAACTGAGAAATGTTCTAAACAGTGGGAAGGATAGTGCCAGACTTCAGGAAAACGTAAAAACAGAAAATGCTGGAATTACTCAGGGCCTGGAAGCATTTGTGGAGAGAAATGGAGTTAGGGTTTCAGGTCCATGATCTTGTGTCAAAATTGGAAAATGTTAGAGATGTAGTAACAGATTGGTTGTGTGCAGTATATTTCCTGCGAATGTATGGAAATGTGCAGCATATGTTGAAGCTTCTGTGAAGCTATTGTCATGGCCTAGTCCAAAGATGCGCACGTTAAGTGGATTAGCCATGCTAAATTGCCTCATAGGGTGGGGTTGGAGGAATAAGATGGGGGATTGGGCCTAGGTAGGGTGGTCTTTCGAAGGGTTGGCTAAGACTCGATAGGCCGAATGGCCTCCTTCTGCACTGTAGGAACTCTGATTCTGTGGTGCACTATTGAGTTGAGAGAGTAGCCAATCCAAAATAGGCCAGGTACTGAAACGCTGAGCCTGGATACAGAAGGACAAAAGCATTCAGCTCCTAGCTGTGACTCTACTTTTGATTAGATAGTCACAACGAAATGGAGCTGTACCTCCCAAATATAATCTCGAAGGACCAAACGTGCTTAGTGAAGGGCTGACCGTTGTATATGTCGCCAGTTAAATGTTGTCCACTGGTCGTCCACAATGCTTGAACCGGAGGTGATAGTATCTCTCAATGCTGAAAAGGCATTTGACAGAGTGGAATGGGAGTATTTATTTGAGATTCTTGGGAGTTTTGGATTTGGCCATGAATGTATTTCTTGGATTAATCTGTTGTATAAGGCCCCCACTTCCAGTGTTCGTACAAACGCCTTGAATTCTGAGTATTTTCCCTTGAATAGGGGCACTAGACAAGGCTGTCCACTGTCCCCACTCCTGTTCTCTCTGGCAATAGAGCCGCTCGCTATAACGCTGAGGCCTTCTGGTAAGCAGAGGGGGATTAGTCAGGGAGGGATGGAGCAGCGGGCTTTACACGGATGATTTACTTCTTCAGCCTCCTCCATAGACAACATAATGAAGTTATTTAATACCTTTGGCTCCTTCTCTGGGTGTAAATTGAACTTAGGCAAGAGTGAATGTTTCCGGGGCAGCACGGTGGCGCAGTGGGTTAGCCCTGCTGTCTCACGGCGCTGAGGTCCCAGGTTCGATCCCGGCTCTGGGTCACTGTCCGTGTGGAGTTTGCACATTCTCCCCGTGTTTGCGTGGGTTTCACCCCCACAACCCAAAAATGTGTAAGCTAGGTGGATTGGCCACGCTAAATTGCCCCTTAATTGGAAAAAATGAAATGGGTACTCTCAATTTTTTTTTTAAAACAGTGAATGTTTCCCGGTTAACCCCCCCTGGGAGGCGAGCCAACTAGGATATTAACGTTTCACCTTGCTAAGACAAACATCTGCTATCCGGCGGCCCGGGTGGCCCACAACTGGACCTCACTTCAGAAGTTACATTACACCAGTTGGGTTAACAGTATCAAAGAAGAATGCAGAGGTGGAACAACCTCCCCGCTATCCTTAGCAAGTAGGGTTCAAACTATTAAAATGAAAGTGTTCCCGAGGTTTTTCTTTTTCTTTCAGTGTCTCCCCATTTTCTTTCCCAAATCCTTTTTTATCAAGGTCAATAAACTGATATCCATTTTTATTTGGGTGGGTATGAGTCCGTGTGTTTTTCTCCAAAGGGACAGACAGTAGGGGGGCTTGGCCCTCCCCATTCGTTGTTATATTACTGGGCAGCTAACGTTCAAATATATTGTTGCGGTTCAGCAATGCCGGGTCCATTTGGGGGGAACTGGAAGCTTGTTCCTGTATAACTTCTACTCTTGCTATAGTCACTGCACCGTTGCCTTTTTCCCCTGGGTTTTGTCTCAAACCCAGTCAGTGGTGGTCATCTGCTTTAGGGTTTGGAAACAGTTTAGACATCGCTTCAAGATGCCTTCTCTGTCTTCGCTAGCTCCTATTTGCAATAATCACCTTTTCCTCCCCGTTGGTTTGGTCTTGACAATTACATTTTGGGAGGTGAAGGGTCTGGAGCGGTTTGGGGGCCTGTTCGTGGACGGGAGCTTTGCCAGTTTCAGGGAGTGAATTCCAGCTGCCCAATTCCAGTCTCTTTACATATTTCCGGGTTCGTGACTTTTCACGTAGTGCTTTTCCCTCCTTTCCTTTGGCGCCACCTTCTTCCCTGATGAGGAAGATTCTGCCTCTGGCTTGGCCTGATGGGGGGCCTATTTTGTACCTATATGGTCAGATCTTTCGGATTCTGGACCATTGAGTGGTGTGAGGGGGAAATGGGAAGGTGAATTGGGTCCCATTCTTACTGGTGAGGTGTGGAGTGAGGCCCATCATAGGGTCAACTCCTCATGTGCTCGACTTGAGCCTGATTCAGTTTAAGGTATTACATTGGACGCACTTGACTAGGGCAAGGATGAGCGGGTTCTTTGCCAGTGTTGAGGACAGGTGTGATCGCTGTTCTCATGGGCCGGCTAACCATACGCATATATTCTGTCCTGCCCCAGACTGATGGGCTTTCGGCTTCATTTCTTAATACCATGTTGGAGATATTCCATGTGGATGTTGGATTCGCTGGTGATTCACTCTGGGGTAGAGGCAAATGTTGTCGCCTTTGCCTCATTGATAACCCGGAGGCAAATATTGCTGACTGGAGGTCTCCCACTCCGCCCCGTGTCTCTACTTGGCTGAGTCACTTAATGCCATTCCTGCTTTTGGAGAAGGTCAAGTTCACTATTGGAGTGAAAGCAGACCAAGGCAGGCCAGCAGCACGGTTCAATTCTCGTACCAGCCTCCCCGAACAGGCGCCGGAATGTGGCAACTCGGGGCTTTTCACAGTAACTTCATTTGAAGCCTACTTGTGACAAGCAATATTCATTCATTTCAATGGAGAGGTCCTGTCTAAGATGGCAGCCATTTATTTCCTATTTTAAGGATTTATTCACCATCAGTTGTTCGGGGGTTTAGGTTAGTTTTTGTATTTAAATTAATTAGGTGTGTGTTTTTCTCTTTTGTGATGTTTTGCCCTTTTTTCTTTTTGCTTGTTCTGGTATTAATTATGATGATAAAATGTTTTAATAAACATTAAAATAAACCCAGTTGGGCTGAATGGCTTGCTTTTTTGTGGTAAAATCTATCTAACCACAACACCAATACCATTCCAAAGTTGTTCTAACTGGATCACAAAAAGGCACTTCAGATTTTACAAGACAATGTAAATAGTTCATCAAGAACTGCGTGCTTCTAATCCAAGAGCACAGTGCATGGCTTTACAGTGCATTGCAAACCCAGCCATTACATTTCATTATTCTTGTAAGCTTCTGTGTCTTACAGGTGAAATACACCCAAGGTGGACTGGAAAGCTTGGAAATCTCTCGGAAGTATTTTTCCCAGGCACTGAAACTAAACAACAGAAACATGCGTGCATTGTTTGGGCTTTACATGGTAAGCTGGAACACGTTGAGTGAACTTTCCCCTCATTCAGTAACGTCATATAGTAGTTCAGTGGAGAAGTTCGACCGCTTTTCATTCATAACCATTGTAACCATGACACAGTGATGGAATGATACAGCACAGATAGACACCATTCTGCCATCATATCTGTGTTGGCCCTTTGAAACAACTATCCAATTAGTCCCACTCTGCTCCTTCCCGAGAGCCCTGCGATTCTGTTTATTTCTTCGCTAATTCATAGAATTTCCAGTGCAGAAAGAGGCCATTCTGCCCATCGCGTCTGCACCAGCCTTGGAAAGAACACCCTACCCAAGCCCACACCTCCACCCAATACCCGTAACCCCACCCAACCTTTTTGGACACAGGGCAATTTATCACGGCCAATCCACCTAACCTGCACGTCTTTGGACTGTGGGAGGAAACCGGAGCACCCGGAGGAAACCCACGCACACGCGGGGAGAACGTGCAGACTCCGCACAGACAGTGACCCAAGCTGGAAATCGAAACTGCGACCCTGGAGCTCTGAAGCAACTGTGCTAACCACTGTGCCACCGTTACGCCCTCCTATTATCCTATTCCTTTTTGGAAGTTATTATTGAATCTGGTTTCTATCGAGCATCCCGTTCCAGATCACAACGCACTATTTTTAACAACTTGCGCCTTTTACCCTCAATCCGTCACCACTGCTCACTGATAATCCTGACATTAAAAACAATTTATCCGTGTCTGCTCTATCATTTTAAACACTCGATTAACTCTCCCTTAACCTTCTCTGCTCTTGAGGAGAACAATCCCGACTTCTCCAGCCTCTCGGTGTGCGTTGAAGAGCTGAAGAAGCAGTCTGTCAGAATTTGATGCCTTTATTTCACCTGTATTATGTACATTTTCTTTGCTCTAAACAGTAACGCGAAGCTGTTGGAACATTCTGAAACGTGTTTCCACTTGGGGATTTTTAATGCAATAGATTCTTTCTGCTTCTAGTTTGCACGATCTCTGTTTTGCCAGTGAAAGCTCTGGATGGTCAAAGGCAAAATCCATGCAATATCCTACCTCGTGCTAAGGTGTACTCTAGCATAGTAAAAATGGGAAATGTTATTTTGCACAATACACACCCAATGCAGGAAGAAGTCGAAATGATGTTTTTCTTCTCCCCTTCCTTTGCAGTCGGCAAGTCATATTGCATCTAACCCTAAGGCTAATGCTAAAATGAAAAAGGACAATTTGAGGTATGCCACTTGGGCAGCTACACAGATCAACAAAGCCTATCAGGTGAGTAAGAAAAGAACACGACATGCTAATTTAGTCAGCTTTGCCCCAGTCCCATTCTGGTTGAACTTCGTTGAGATGGTGACGAGTAATGACAGAAAGAGGTCAAGAACTTTCAACATGGTGGGCTGTGCACAAGGGAGATGGTAAAAGGAAGTTGCCTTGGATTCTGGGATGGGCTGGTGTACAGTATGGCTTCACGTAGCATTGTGTGTGAGAAATCAGTTGCGCGATTTTGTGAGTGTTTCCACCACTAAGATGGGCAGCACGGTAGCATTGTGGATAGCACAATTGCTTCACAGCTCCAGGGTCCCAGGTTCGATTCCGGCTTGGGTCACTGTCTGTGCGGAGTCTGCACATCCTCCCCGTGTGTGCGTGGGTTTCCTCCGGGTGCTCCGGTTTCCTCCCACAGTCCAAAGATGTGCAGGTTAGGTGGATTGGCCATGATAAATTGCCCTTAGTGTCCAAAATTGCCCTGAGTGATGGGTGGGGTTACTGGGTTATGGGGATAGAGTGGAGGTGTTGACCTTGGGTAGGGTGCTCTTTCCAAGAGCCGGTACAGACTCGATGGGCCGAATGGCCTCCTTCTGCACTGTAAATTCTATGATAAAATCCGGAATGGGGCATCAGGTCATTTGTATGTTATCTGTGGAATTCCTTGCCCAGTGAAGCAGTTGAGGCTTCTTCATTGAATGTTTTAAAGATAAAGATAGATACGTTTTTTGAAGAATGAAGGGATTAAGGGTTATGGTGTTCGGGCCAGAAAGTGGAGCTGAGTCCACAAAAGATCAGCCATGATCTCATTGAATGGTGGAGCACGCTCGAGCGGCCAGATGGCCTACTCCTGCTCCTAGTTCTTATGTTCCCTCGCAGGGTGTGAGTGCCTGGCTGTCCCGAATGTGCATAGTCCGTGTCTCTGCAATGAAACATGGAAGTACCAGCAGGTACACTGTGGTTTAGTATTTCAGTTTCAGAACTTGCGTGGTCGGAATTGAGTTTCAACCTTCAGAGTTAGCTGGTCCAGTGTGATAACTACTCGGCCACAGTTCACAAATATACTTGGAAGGCGATTTACTAAAAAGTGAATATTCAGTGTTGACCTTAGGTGCTACGAATGGATTCTTGATTTGTAAAGTTAGGTAGATGGTATATTGATGATTATTTAACAGTGCAGAAAGCTTCACCATCTCAAATTCTTCTCCACAGTTCTTCGAGAAATCAGGTGTGTTCTCTATTGTTTCGCCATTGGCCTATTAGGATTATTGCAGCTAGTGAAGTTACCAAACAAAAATACAGACTGCAGGATTTTAATAAAATATAAACAGAAAATGCTGGAAATAGTCGGCAGGTCAGGCAGCACCTGTGGAAAGAGAAACCGAGTTAATGTCTCTAGTTCATGACCTTTCACCTCCACAGGTGCTGCCAGACCTTCTGAGTGTTTTCTGCGTTTCTACTTTTATTTCAGACTTCCTGCGTCTGCCGCATTTTGCTCTCGTATTAGATTGTCATGGGCTTTGCCTGGGATATATCCAACTATCCTTATACAACCACGTTTTTTAACATCTCAAACTAATATCGTTTCCTGAGAACAATTGCGTGAGTGCGAGTGATAGGGAAGGTATATTTTACATGATACATAGAATCATAGAATTTACAGTTCGGCCATTCGGCCCATCGAGTCTGCACCGGCTCTTGGAAAGAGCACCCTACACAAACCCACACCCCCACCCTATCCCCACAACCCAGTAATCCCCCCCCGAACACTAAGGGCAATTTTGGACACTAAGGGCAATTTATCACGGCCAATCCACCTAACCTGCACATCTTTGGACTGTGGGAGGAAACCGGAGCACCCGGAGGAAACCCACACAGACACGGGGAGAACGTGCAGACTCCGCACAGACAATGACCCAGCGGGGAATCGAACCTGGGACCCTGGAGCTGTGAAGCAATTGTGCTAACCACTATGCTACCGTGCTGCCCTACAATATGATTACTGAGAGTTACGCTGTTCCAAGTAATTGTATAGTTGGCAACCAGAATTGTTTAACTTCCAGAAAGGTCTGATCAAATGAAAAATGTATTGTCTCCTGAAATTTTTAATCTGTAAAATGTTGGCATATTGGCTTTGGATTGTCTTGGCCAGTAGCAGCTTTCCACTTCTGTCCGCTCGGTGTACATGTGGCACCTGAAGTCAAATAAGAGTGAGCTGACGTGTCCAATACGTGCTTCTTTGAAAAGATATTCAGCTTCAGTTCCCCTCAATCCCAGCAGTTTATCCGGACTACCACATACTTTGAATTCAAAACATCTTTTGTGTAGTGGACGAATGTTTGTTTTTTATACTGTTTAATTAACTTGCAGGATTGGGGGTAGCTGATGATTTTTCTCCATCAGTAATTTCCCATTAAAAGGTGGTGCTGAGCCATTAGCAGAATCTCTGCATTCTGTGGTGAAGGTTTCCCCCTTAGAGAGAAAGTTCCAGGATTTTGACCCAACAACAATGAATGAATGGTGATATGGAACATAGAACAGTACAACACAGAACAGGCCCTTCGGCCCTCGATGTTGTGCCAAGCATTGTCCGAAACCAAGATCAAGCTATCCCACTCCCTGTCGTTCTGGTGTGCTCCATGTGCCTATCCAATAACCGCTTGAAAGTTCCTAAAGTGTCCGACTCCATTATCACAGCAGGCAGTCCATTCCACACCCTAACCACTCTCTGAGTAAAGAACCTACCTCGGACATCCCTCCTATATCTCCCACCCTGAACCTTATAGTTATGCCCCCCCTTGTAACAGCTACATCCACCCGAGGAAATAGTCTCTGAACGTCCACTCTATCTATCCCCCTCATCATCTTATAAACTTCTATTAAGTTGCCTCTCATCCTCCTCCGCTCCAAAGAGAAAAGCCCCAGCTCCCACAACCTTTACTCATAACACCTACCCTCCAATCCAGGCAGCATCCTGGTAAATCTCCTTTGCACCCTTTCCAATGCTTCCACATCCTTCCTATAATGAGGTGACCAGAACTGCACATAATACTCCAAATGTGGTCTCACCAGGGTCCTGTACAGTTGCAGCATAACCCCGCGGCTCTTAAACTCAAGCCCCCTATTAGTAAACGCTAACACACTATAATCCTTCACGGCTCTATCCACTTGAGTGGCAACCTTCAGAGATCTGTGGACATGAACCCCAAGATATTTCTGTTCCTCCACATTCCTCAGAACCCTGCCGTTGACCCTGTAATCTGCATTCAAATTGTTTCTACCAAAATGAATCACCTCGCACTTATCAGGGTTAAACTCCATCTACCATTTTTCGGCCCAGCTCTGCATCCTATCAATGTATCTTTGCAGCCTACAGCAGCCCTCCACCTCATCCACTACTCCACCAATCTTGGCGTCATCAGTAAATTTACTGACCCACCCTTCAGCCCCCTCCTGCAAGTCATTCTTAAAAATCACAAATAGCAGAGGACCCAGCCCTGATCCCTGTGGTACACCGCTGGTAACTGGTCTCCAGTCTGAAAATTTTCCTTCCACCACCACCCTCTGTCTTCTATATGATAGCCAGTTACTTATCCATTTGGCCAAATTTCCCTCTATCCCACACCTCCTTACTTTCTTCATGAGCCGACCATGGGGAACCTTATCAAACGCCTTACTAAAATCCATGTATACAACATCAACTGCTCTACCTTCATCTACACACTTAGTTACCTCCTCAAAGAATTCAATCAAATTTGTGAGGCAAGACCTACCCTTCACGAATCCGTGTTGATTATCCTGGATTAAGCTGCATCTTTCCAAATGGTCATAAATCCTATCCTTCAGGACCGTTTCCATTATCTTCCCGACCACCGAAGTAAGACTAACTGGCCTATAATTACCAGGGTCATTCCTATTCCCTTTCTTGAACAGAGGAACAACATTCGCCACTCTCCAGTCCTCTGGCACTACCCCGTGGACAGCGAGGACCCAAAGATCAAAGCCAAAGGCTCTACAATCTCATCCCTTGCCTCCCAAAGAATCTTTGGGTATATCCCATCTGGCCCAGGGGACTTGTTGACCGACAGATTTTTCAAAATTGCTAATACATCCTTCCTCAGAACATCTACTTCCTCCAGCCTACCTGCCTGAATCACACGCTCATCCTCAAAAACATGGCCCCTCTCCTTTGTGAACACTGAAGAAAAGTATTCATTCAACGCCTCTCCTATTTCTTCTGACTCCATGCACAAGTTTCCACTACTGTCCTTGACCAGCCCTACCCTCACCCTGGTCATTCTTTTATTTCTCACATAAGAGTAAAAGGCCTTGGGGTTTTCCTTGATCTGACCCGCCAAGGACTTCTCATGCCCCTCCTAGCTCTCAGCCCTTTTTTCAGCTCATTCCTTGCAACTTTGTAACCCTCAAGCGACCCAACTGAACCTTGTTTTCTCACCCTTACATACTCTTCCTTTTTCCTCTTGACAAGATATTCAACCTCTTTTGTGAACCATGGTTCTCTCACACGGCCATTTCCTCCCTGCCTGACAGGGACATACCTATCAAGAACACGCAGTATTTGTTCCTTGAACAAGCTCCACTTTTCATTTGTGCCTTTCCCTGACGGTTTCTGTTATCATCTAATGCTCCCTAATTCTTGCCTAATCGCATCATAATTACCCCTCCCCCAATTATAAACCTTGCCCTGCCATATGGCCCTATCCCTCTCCATTGCAATAGTGAAACTCACTGAATTGTGGTCACGATCTCCAAAGTGCTCTCCCACAAACAAATCTCGCACTTGGCCCGGTTCATTACCCAGTACCAAATCCAATGTGGCGTCCCCCTCTTGTCGGCCTATCCGCATATTGTGTCAGGAAACCATCCTGCACACACTGTATATAAACTGCTCCATCCGAACTGTTCGACCTATAGAGGTTCAAATCAATATTTGGAAAGTTAAAGTCACCCATGACAACTACCCTGAGACCTCCACACCTATCCATAATCTGTTTTGCAATTTCTTCCTCCACATCTCTATTACTATTTGGGGGCCTATAGAAAACTCCTAACAACGTGACCGCACCTTTCCTATTTCTAACTTCGGCCCATATTACCTCAGTAGGCAGATCCCCTTCAAACTGCCTTTCTGCAGCCGTTAAACTATCCTTGATTAACAATGCTACTCCTCCACCTCTTTTACCACCTTCCCTACTCTTACTGAAAAATCTATACCCCGGAACTTCCAACAACTATTCCTGTCCCTGTTCTAACCATGTCTCCGTAATGGCCACAAGATCGTAGTCCCAAGTACCAATCCACGCTCCAAGTTCACCTACCTTATTCCGGATGCTCCTTGCATTGAAGTAGACACACTTCAACCCACCTTTCTGTCTGCCGGCACACTCCTGCGACCTTGATACCCTCCTCAGTACCTCACTACACTGGCTTCTGGAACACCGCTCGTTATCCCAGCCCCCTGACAAATTAGTTTAAACCCCCCCCCTGAAGAGCCGTAGCAAATTTCCCTCTCAGGATATTGGTGCCCCTCTGGTTCAGGTGCAAACCGTCCTTTCTGTACAGGTCCCACCTTCCCCAGAATGTGCTCCAATTACCCAAGTAACTGAAACCCTCCCTCCTACACCATCCCTGTAGCCACGTGTTTATCTGCACTCTCTCCCTGTTCCTCACCTCACCAACACATGGCACCAGCAACAAACCAGAGATGACAACATGGTTTGTCCTGGCTCTCAGCTTCCACAGTAGCTCTCTAAATTCCTGTTTTAAATCCCTTTCCCATCTCTTACCTATATTGTTGGTACCGATGTGTACCACAACTTGTGACTACTCCCCTTCCCCCTTAAGGATCCTGAAAACACGGTCAGAGACGTCATGGACCCTGGCACCCGGGAGGCAACATATAATCCGTGAGTCTCTTTCGCTGCCACAGAACCATCTATCTGTCCCTCTAACTATCGAGTCCCAATAACTATTGCTCTCCTGCTCCCCCTCCTTCCCTTCTGAGCCACAGGGACGGACTCAGTGCTGGAGATCCGTTCACTGTGGCTTAGCCCTGGTAGGTCGTCACCCTCAACCGTATCCAAAACGGTATATGTTACTGAAGGGAACGACCACGAGAATCCCTGCACTGACTGCTTCCTCTCACCATCACCCATCTACCTTGATTCTTCAGAGTAACTGCATCCCTGAAGCTACTATCGATGACCACCTCTGCCTCCCGAATGATCCGAAGGTCATCCAGCTCAAGCTCCAGTTCCCTAATGCCGTTTCTGAGGAGCTGGAGATGGGTGCACTTCCCACAGGTGAAATCAGCAGGGACACTGACGGCGTCCCTCACCTCAAAATTCTGCAGGAGGAACATTGCACTGCCTTCCCTGCCATCCCCTCTAGATAAAAAAAGAAAAAGAAAGAAAGAGCTTACCTGTTATTCACTCCACCCCTTAAATTAAAGGAGGTGGAAGGGTGGGGGACACTACAAGTGTAGTGTCTAAGGTTTAGAAACTGCCCAACTTAAATACAGGTAAAAATAAAACACTTAACCAGCAACCACTGCGCCCACACGAGAACAGCAATCAGCTGATATGGGCCTGCACAAACAATTTAAATCTTTACTACTTACCCAGCAGTCACTCTGTCCTCACTCCGACCGGATTCAGCTGGAAATTCCCAACAGTAAGTTTTTAAAAAAATTTACTCCCCTTCTCAGCAAGCACTCACTCAGCAACCACTGCACCCCGCACGATAACACCTCAGGGAAAAGAAAAACTACTTACCAGTCACCAGCCAATCACTCACCTGCAGGCTGTGACGTCACGGTTCAACTTCTTTCTACTTCTACCTGCCCTCGAGTCTCCCTTTTGATCTTTACTCGGCTGGGATCCTTACAGTGATTGTCTTTTTTTTTGGTTAGAGGAGGAGGTAGGGAGGGAAACACTGAAGAAGTGTTTCGAGTTCAACTGTCACTTGACAACAGCTCCTCCACAAACCACCTTCAAGATACGGTGAACGCAATGCACTCATGCAAATTTTCCCCGCAACATCCAATCAGCAGCTCCGCTCTACTGACCTCTGCTGGGTGCTTGCCTTCACTTGAACACCTAGTGTGTCTTGCTCAGGTACACTTTCTGGATGCAGTGACCGCAGTGCACTGATGCAAATTTTCCCCGCAACAGCCAATCAGAAGCTCCGCTCTATTGCCCTCTGCTGGATGCTTGCCTTGACTTGAACACTAAGCATCCCAGCCAAGTGAAGATCAAGAAGGAGACTCGAGGGCAGGTAGAAGTAGAAAGAAGTTGAACCGTGACGTCACAGCCTGCAGTGAAAGAGCGTGAGGAGAGCAGAGGGGACTCAGTGAAAGAGCGCGAGGAGAGCGGCGGGGACACAGTGAAAGAGCGTGAGGAGAGCGGCGGGGACTCAGTGAAAGAGCGCGAGGAGAGCGGTGGAGACTCAGTGAAAGAGCGCGAGGAGAGCGGCGGGGACACAGTGAAAGAGCGCGAGAAGAGCGGCGGGGACACGGTGAAAGAGTGCGAGGAGAGCGGCGGGGACACAGGATAAAAGAGTGCGAGGAGAGCGGCTGGGACACAGGAGAAAAGAGCCTGAGGAGAGCGGCGGGGACACAGCTGCCGGAGAAGCGGCCTTCAGATTTTCGGCGGGAGCAGTGGCCAGGGGTCTGTCGGGAAGGTAAGTTTTCCTCTTTAAAAACTTCCTTTGAAGAGTGACCTCACAGCAAAGCAGTGACCTGATTGGCTGGTAAGGAAAGTGCTCCAATTAGCAGTAGCTGGGAGAAATTTATCTATTCGTGTGTTGCTAAGTATTGTGATTGGTAAGTATCTTTATTCCTTTCACTTATTCATTATTTGATATTATATTTGTAATCAGTTACGGTGAAATGTAAAAATGGCAGGAGATCCCAGACCCGTGTTATGCTCCTCATGCTCAATGTGGGAGTTCAGGGACCCGGCTGATGCCCCTGACTCCTTCATGTGCGGGAAGTGTGTCCAGCTGCAGCTACTGTTAGAACGCATGACGGCTCTGGATCTGCAGATTGACTCACTTTGGAGCATCCGCGATGCTGAGGATGTCGTGGATAGCATGTTCAGTGAGTTGGTCACACCGCAGATTAGGATTGGTGAGGGAGACAGGGAATGGGTGACCAAAAGGCAGAGAAAGAGCAGGAAGACAGTGCAGGTGTCCCCTGCGGTTATCTCCCTCCAAAACAGATATACCGTTTTGGATACTGTTGGGGGAGATGACTCACCAGGGGAAGGTAGTAGTAGCCAGGCTCATGGAACCGTGGCTGGCTCTGCTGCACAGAAGGGCGGGAAAAAGATTGGCAGGGCTATAGTCATAGGGGATTCAATCGTAAGGGGAGTAGACAAGCATTCCTGTGGTCGAAAACGAGACTCCCGAATGGTATGTTGCCTCCCGGGTGCACGGGTCAGGGATGCCTCAGATCGGCTGCAGGACATACTGAAGGGGAGGGTGAACAGCCAGTTGTCGTGGTGCATATAGGCACCAACGATATAGGTAAAAAACGGGCTGAGGTCCTACAATCAGAATTTAGGGAGTTAAGAGATAAGTTTAAAAAGTAGGACCTCAAAGGTAGTAATCTCAGGATTGCCACCAGTGCCACAAGACAGTCAGAGTAGAAATTCAAGAATAGTCAGAATGAATATGTGGCTTGAGAGATGGTGCAGGAGGGAGGGGTTCAGATTTTTGGGACATTGGAACCGGTTCTGGGGGCGGTGGGACCATTACAAATCGGATGGTCTACACCTGGGCAGGACTGGAACCAATGTCCTAGGGGGTGCTTTTGCTAACACTGTTGGGGAGGTTTTAAACTAATGTGGCAGGGGGATGGGAACTAGATTAGGAAGTTAGAGGTCAGTAAAGAGGCAGCAACTAAAGCCAGTAAGATACTAGATAATAAACTCAATGTGACTAAGGGGAAGAGTAGACAGGGAAGAGATGATGAACGCAAAGGGACAGGTGGTCTGAGGTGCATTTGTTTCAATGCGAGAAGTGTAGCAGGTAAGGCAGATGAACTTAGGGCTTGGATTAGTACCTGGGAATATGATGTTATTGGTATTACTGAGACTTGGAAGAGGGAAGGGCAAGACTGGCAACTAAATATCCCAGGGTATAGATGCTCCAGGAGGGATAGAGAGGGAGGTAAAAGGGGTGGAGGAGTTGCATTACTGGTCAGAGATGATATCACAGCTGTGATTAAGGAGGGCACGATGGAGTCGTCGAGCACTGAGGCAATATGGGTAGAGCTAAGAAATAGGAAGGGTGCAGTAACATTGTTGGGACTTTACTACAGGCCTCCCAAAAGCGAGCGTGAAGTAGAAGTACAAATATGTAGACAGATTATAGAAAAATGTAGGAGCAATTGGGTGGTCGTGATGGGAGATTTTAACTTCCCCAACATTGAATGGGACTTGTGTAGTGTTGGAGGCGTAGATGGAGCAGAATTTGTAAGGAGCATCCGGGAGAGTTTTTTTAGAGCAGTATGTAAATAGTCCAACTCAGGAAGGGGCCATACTGGTTGAAGTTTTAGTCAGTGATCACTTTGGGAATAGCGATCACAATTCCGTAAGTTTTAGAATACTCATGGACAAAGACGAGAGTGGTCCTAAAGGAAGAGTGCTAAATTGGGGAAAGGCCAAGTATAACAAAATTCGGCAGGAACTAGGGAATGTGAATTGGGAGCAGCTGTTTAAGGGTAAATCCACATTTGAAATGTGGGAGTCTTTTAAGGAAAGGTTGATGAGAGTGCAGGACAGACATGTCCCTGTGAAAATGAGGGATAGAAATGGCAAGATTAGGGAACCATGGATGACGGGTGGAATTGTGAGACTAGCTAAGATGAAAAAGGAAACATACATAAGATCTAGGCGACTTAAAACTCATGAAGCTTTGGAGGAATATCGGGAAAATAGGACAAATCTCAGACGCGCAATAAAGAGGGCTAAAAGGGGTCATGAAATATCTTTGGCTAACAGGGTTAAGGAAAATCCCAAAGCCTTTTATTCGTATATAAGGAGCAAGAGAGTAACTAGAGAAAGGATTGGCCCACTCAAAGACAAAAGAGGGAATTTATGCGTGGAGTCAGAGGAAATGGGTGAGATTCTTAATGAGTACTTTGCATCGGTATTCACCAAGGAGAGGGACTTGACAGATGTTGAGGCTAGGGATGGATGTTTAAATACTCTCGGTCAAGTCGGCATAAGGAAGGGGGAAGTTTTGGGTATTCTAAAAGGCATTAAGGTGGATAAGTCCCCAGGTCCGGATTGGATCTATCCTAGGTTGCTGAGGGAAGCGAGGGACGAAATAGCTGGGGCCTCAACAGATATCTTTGCAGCATCCTTGAGCATGGGTGAGGTCCCGGAGGACTGGAGAATTGCTAATGTTGTGACTTTGTTTAAGAAAGATAGCAGGGATAATCCAGGGAATTATAGACCTGTGAGCTTGACGTCAGTGGTAGGCAAACTGTTGGAGAAGATACTGAGGGATAGGATCTATTCACATTTGGAAGAAAATAGACATCAGTGATAGGCAGCATGGTTTTGTGCAGGGAAGGTCATGTCTTTCAAACCTAATAGAATTCTTTGAGGAAGTGACAAAGTTAATTGATGAGGGAAGGGCTGTAGATGTCATATACATGGACTTCAGTAAGGCGTTTGATAAAGTTTCCCATGGCAGGTTGATGGAAAAAGTGAAGTCATGTGGGGTTCAGGGTGTAGTAGCTAGATGGATAAAGAACTGGCTGGGCAACAGGAGACAGAGTAGTGGAGGAAGGGAGTGTCTCAAAATCGAGAAAGGTGACTAGTGGTGTTCCACAGGGATCCGTGCTCGGACCACTGTTGTTTGTGATATACATAAATGATCTGGACGAAGGTATAGATGGTCTGATTAGCAAGTTTGCAGATGATAATAAGATTGGTGGAGTTGCAGATAGCGAGGAGGACTGTCAGAGAATACAGCAAAATATAGATAGATTGGAGAGAAGGGCAGAGAAATGGCAGATGGAGTTCAATCCAGGCAAATGCGAGGTGATGCATTTAGGAAGATCCAATTCAAGAGCGGACTATACGGTCAATGGAAGAGTCCTGGGGGAAATTGATGTACAGAGAGATCTCGGAGTTGAGGCCTTTTGTACCCTGAAGGTGGCAACGCAGGTCGATAGAGTGGACAAGAAGGCATACAGCATGCTTGCCTTCATCGGACGGGGTATTGAGTACAAGAGTCGGCAGGTCATGTTACAGTTGTGTCGGACTTTGGTTAGGCCACATTTGGAATACTGCGTGCAGTTCTGGTCACCACACTACCAGAAGGATGTGGATGCTTTAGAGAGGGTGCAGAGGAGGTTCAACAGGATGTTGCCTGATATGGAGGGTGCTAGCTATGAGGAAAGGTTGAGTAGATTAGGATTGTTTTCGTTGGAAAGACTGAGGTTGAGGGGGGACTTGATTGAGGTCATCAAAATTATGAGGTATGGACAGGGTGGATAGCAACAAGCTTTTTCCAAGAGTGGGGGTGTCAATTACAAGGGGTCACTATTTCAAGGTGCGAGGGGGAAAGTTTAAGGGAGATGTGCGTGGAAAGTTCTTTACGCAGAGGGTGGTGGGTGCCTGGAATGCTTTGCCAGCGGAGGTGGTAGAGGCGGGCACGATAGCATCATTTAAGATGCATCTAGACAGATATATGAACGGGCGGGGATCAGAGGGAAGTAGATCCTTGGAAAATAGAAGACGGGTTTAGATAAAGGATCTGGATCGGCGCAGGCTGGGAGGACCGAAGGGCCTGTTCCTGTGCTGTAATTTTCTTTGTTCTTTGTTCCATCATGTTGCTGATGTTTGAAAGTAGACTGATGAGACGCTAATTGGCCGGGTTGGATTTGTCCCGGTTTTGTGGACAAGCCATATTTGGGTAATTTTCTGGAATGCAAGTCTTCAGTACTATTGCTCGAATATTGTCAGGACCCATAGCCCTTTCAGTATCCGCTGTCTTCAGCCGTTTGTTGATACTTGTAGAGTGAATTGAATTGGCACAGGAATCGAATCGGCTCAAGACTGGCATCTGTGATGCTGGGACCTCCGGAGGAGGCCGAGATGGATCACCCACTCAGCACTTTGGCTGAAGATTGTTGCAAATGCTTCAGCCTTTTCTATTACACTGGTGTGCTGGACTCCTCCAAGATTGAGGGTGGGGATATTTGCGGAGATGTCTCCTCTTGTTAGTTGTTTAATTGTCCACCATCATTCCCGACTGGATGTGGCAGGACTGCAGAGCTTAGATTTGCTGTTGTGGAATCGCTTAGCTCAGTCTGTAACTCCTGCAGTCCAGCCTATAAGTATTCCTGTACTGTAGCTACACAAGGTTCACATTACACATTCAGGCAAGCCTGGTTCTCACCACCAGGATTGTTGGTTTTGTGAAGGGTAGGTCGTGCCTCACAACCTTATTGAGTTCTTTGAGAAGGTGACTAAACAGGTGGATGAGGGTAAAGCAGTTGATGTGTATATGGATTTCAGTAAAGCGTTTGATAAGGTTCCCCACGGTAGGCTACTGCAGAAAATACGGAGGCATGGGATTCAGGGTGATTTAGCAGTTTGGATCAGAAATTGGCTAGCTGGAAGAAGACAAAGGGTGGTGGTTGATGGGAAGTGTTCAGACTGGAGTCCAATTACTAGTGGTGTACCACGAGGATCTGTTTTGGGGCCACTGCTGTTTGTCATTTTTATAAATGACCTGGAGGAGGGCGTAGAAGGATGGGTGAGTAAATTTGCAGATGACACTAAAGTCGGTGGAGTTGTGGACAGTGCGGAAGGATGTTACAAGTTACAGAGGGACATAGATAAGCTGCAGTGCTGGGCTGAGAGGTGGCAAATGGAGTTTAATGCAGAAAAGTGTGAGGTGATTCATTTTGGAAGGAATAACAGGAAGACAGAGTACTGGGCTAATGGTAAGATTCTTGGCAGTGTGGTTGAGCAGAGAGATCTCGGTGTCCATGTACATAGATCCCTGAAAGTTGCCACCCAGGTTGAGAGGGTTGTTAAGAAGGCGTACGGTGTGTTAGCTTTTATTGGTAGAGGGATTGAGTTTCGGAGCCATGAGGTCATGTTGCAGCTGTACAAAACTCTGGTGCGGCCGCATTTGGAGTATTGCGTGCAATTCTGGTCACCGCATTATAGGAAGGATGTGGAAGCATTGGAATGGGTGCAGAGGAGATTTACCAGAATGTTGCCTGGTATGGAGGGAAGATCTTATGAGGAAAGGCTGAGGGACTTGAGGCTGTTTTCGTTAGAGAGAAGAAGGTTAAGAGGTGACTTAATTGGGGCATACAAGATGATCAGAGGATTAGATAGGGTGGACAGTGAGAGCCTTTTTCCTCGGATGGTGATGTCTAGCACGAGGGGACATAGCTTTAAATTGAGGGGAGATAGATATAAGACAGATGTCAGAGGTAGGTTCTTTACTCAGAGAGTAGTAAGGGTGTGGAATGCCCTGCCTGCATCAGGAGTGGACTCGCCAACACTAAGGGTATTCAAATGGTCATTGGATAGACATATGGACGATAAGGGAATAGTGTAGATGGGCTTTAGAGTGGTTTCACAGGTCGGCGCAACATCGAGGGCCGAAGGGCCTGTACTGCGCTGTTATGTTCTATGCCCTCAGCTTGCTGGTAGTGGTAAAGTGAGGGATATGCCAGGCCATGCGGATACAGAATTGTGGTTGAATTTAATTCTGCCGCTACTGATGGCCCACAGCACCTTATGGATTGCCCAGTTTTGAGCTGCTAGATCTGTTCTGTGCCTATCTTATTTAGTACGAAGTCTTACAACACCAGGTTAAAGTCCAACAGGTTTGTTTCGATGTCACTAGCTTTCGGAGCGCTGCTCCTTCCTCAGGTGAATGAAGAGGACCTCTTCATTCACCTGAGGAAGGAGCAGCGCTCCGAAAGCTAGTGACATCGAAACAAACCTGTTGGACTTTAACCTGGTGTTGTAAGACTTCGTACTGTGCTCACCCCAGTCCAACGCCGGCATCTCCACATCATATCTTATTTAGCATG
The DNA here is from genome assembly GCF_047496885.1 of Scyliorhinus torazame. Taxonomy (NCBI): domain Eukaryota; kingdom Metazoa; phylum Chordata; class Chondrichthyes; order Carcharhiniformes; family Scyliorhinidae; genus Scyliorhinus; species Scyliorhinus torazame. The sequence goes on from NC_092717.1 coordinate 6,488,134, forward strand.
GTGGTAGTGCCGCACAACACAACAGAGATGTTCTCTGTGTGATGATGGCATTTTGTCTCTACAGTGATCACTCCTACTTACTGTCATGGATCGATGCATCTGCAACACGTAGATTGATGAGAGTATCAAGTAGATTTTTCCCTCGTGTTGATCTGGTGCAGACCGAGTCTAACAGCGATGTCCTTTTGGACCCGGCCAGCTCGGTAAGATGATACCGAGCCACTCTTGGTAATGGATGTTGAAGACCGCCAGGGTACATTCTACGCCCTTGCCACCCTCAGTGCTTCCTCTTAGTGGTGTTCAGCATGGAGGAGCACTGATTCACCAGCTGACGGTGGTGGGGGAGGGAGGTAGATGATAATCAACAGGAAGTTTCCTTGCCCATGTTTAGTATAGTTTTCAGTATAAATCAGATGAATAAATTAACTAATAAATTAACAATTTGACAGCCTCTGAAAGGGATAGGGCTCTCTTTACACTCATAAAAAAACCAATAAAACAAATAAACTAACACCTTGATAACTCCCTAAAGGGGCAATGCAAAAACGTTGAAAGAAACTTATTAAAATGCTATTTTAGGGGCTCCAGCCCCCGTGGCACTCACCAGTCACGGAAGATGCTCAGACTACCGGCACAGTGGTTAGCACTGTGGTTTCACACCGCCAGAGTCTCAGGTTTGATTCCCGGCTTGGGTCACGGTCTGTGCGGAGTCTGCACGTTCTCCCCGTGTCTGCGTGGGTTTCCTCCGGGTGCTCCGGTTTCCTCCCACAAGTCCCGAAAAACATGCTGTTAGGTGAATTGGACATTCTGAATTCTCCCTCAGTGTACCCGAACAGGCGCCGGAATGTGGCGACTGGGGGCTTTTCACAGAAACTTCATTGCAGTGTTAATGTAAGCCTACTCGTGACAATAAAGATTATTATTAATAATTGAGGAAATTCACATTCTCCCCGTGTCTACGTGGGTCTCACCCCCAAAACACAAAAAGATGTGCAGGTTAGGTGGATTCGCCACGCTAAATTGCCCCTTATTGGGGAAAAAAAAATAATTGGGTACTCTAAATTCAAAATAAAAAAAATAAATGGGGAAATTAACAAGTCAACTAATCAAATTGAAGTAATAGCCTACAAGGTACACTGTAACAAAAACTACAACAGAAACTTATCCAATTAAAATGTCACAGGCTCTTCATATATGCTGAACCTTTTATTTAAACAACGGCCTTCATCTGTGTATCTTTAACAACATAATTGACCCGCCATTAACATGAACTTGGGTATAAGGGACATAATCTCAAATCTGCAGAATGTACTAAACAATGACAAAGATAGGACAAAAATTGTGAACGGGACAAACATAGGGCAGATTAAATTAATCAGTTAATTGTGACGTACTGCAGTTTGGAACGAAGAATGAGGCGAAGCAATGTAACCTTAGGTACAACATTAAAAGCAGTGCAGGAATTGAGAGCGCTGAGGGTATACTGACGCACATCGCTGCAGGTGGAAAGTTGTTAAAACAGCAAATGGGATTATGGGCTTTACTAGTTGAGGCATAGAGTACAAAGAGAAGAATTCTGAACCTTTCTAAATCAGTGGTTAGGTATCAGTTGCAATATTGTGCCCAATTGTGGAAGAATATTAAGGCCCTAGAAAGGGTGCAAGGTGATTTAGAATCCATAGAGTCCCAACAGTGCAGAAGGAGGCCATTCAGCCCATCGAGTCTGCATGGACTCTCTGAAAGATCACCCTTCTAGGCTCACTCTCCACCCTATCACCATAACCCCACCTAACCTTCGGACACTAAGGTGCAATTTAGCATGGCCAGTCCACCTAACCTCCGCATCTTGTGGGAGGAAACTGGAGCACCCGAAGGCAACCCATGCAGACACTGGGAGGAAGTGCAAACTCCACACAGTCGGTCACCCAAGGCAGGAATTGAACCCGGGCCCTTGCCGCTGTGAGGCAGCAGTGCTAACCACTGGGCTGGCCATTTTTCAAAATAATTTAACTAGTGGTATCAGGGACGTGGGAGCTTGGTTACGTGAAGAGGTTAAGGGGGTTGGGATTGTTCTCCTTCGGGTGGAGGTTAAGGGGAGATTTAATTAGAGGTGTTCAATATTCTGAAGGATTTTGATAGTGTAAATGAGGACAAAACTGTTTCCTGTCAGTAACATGAGGATACAGATGTACGATTTGGCAAGAGAATCGAGAGTGATTTAAGGGAGCAAGTTGCTGTAATGCCTGAAAGGTCAGTGGAAGCTGGTTCAATAGTGACTTTCAAAAGAGAATCGAATAAATGCCTGAAAACAGAAATTTGGCAGAGCCTGTGAAAAGAACAGGAGAGTGGGACTAATCCGACAGCTCTTTCAAAGAGGCATGTACATGATGAGTTGAATGATTTTCATTTATGCCATAAAGTTCTCTGATTCAACATACAGCATTAATTTGCATTTATCTAGCAGCATTTACACGGGTAAAAAGATTCAAGGTGCTTCACGGCAATGTTACCATCTGATACCATGCCCCATAGAGATATTAGGCGACCAAAAGCTTGGTGAAGTGGACCTGATTTAGAGGAACAGCTTATAGGAAGAGAGAGAGGTTAAGGGAGGGAATTCTCGAGGGTTTGAGGTGTAAGCAGCTGAAACCTGTTCAGTGAAAATCGTAGATGAAGAAACAGCCAGAATTAGTGAAACCGGTTGAAAGAATGCACCCTGAACAGAATCTTTTGGTGGTACCTCGGGAGCTGTATGAGGCCGGGCTGTTAAACCAGCAAAACGGGCACACGCAAGTGAAGATAAGTTGCATTTGTCTCCAGTGGTTGTTGGTTTGTTTAGTTTTCAAGTTGAACTCGCTTTGGTCGCGGTACAGGCTAATTGCTGTGACAAGATGTTCATTGCTCCAATTCGTCTGCCCCAAGGAAACTGAAATCCTTCATGAAAATAACAGAACTTTTGTCTTTTTAACGATTCATGCCAGAGTCCACGAGGGAGCTCGCAATTTAATTGGCCCCAAATATTTGCCCCCTCCCGGTTGTGTTGAACGTTTTAGTGAAGCGGGCACTCCCCTGACTGCCACAGATTAATTTGAAGATCCTGTGCAAGATGGTCTTGTGGGTGACGATTGCATCTGAAATCTGGTCATTTCAGCGACTTTAACCACCTGCTTGGATTGTCATGCTTTGGATCTCGCTTCTTGAGAAAAGTTTGCATTTTACCAAGTTGTGATTTATTTCCGAATGCAATGCCAAAGTTCTCCATGCTACTTTAAAAGAGATCATGTTAACTTTTTATCCCTTTTCACTCACTGTGGGCAGCAAAATGGTATCATGTGTGGTTTGATGCAATGTTAGCTGGATAAATTATAATGCAGCAACAGTGATTTGTGAAAATGCAACCCTACTTTAACTGCAAGGCAGCTGTTTGACCAAATTGGCGATTGTTTCCTCCACATTCCAGTTCGAAGACCAGAAAAGGTTTAGTAATTGTCAGGTAGCTGCACTAATCACAATAGATCATTTAAAGTACAGCAGGGCAAGTCCTTTGTCAGTTGTTGTATAATCGTAATGATTAAACTAATCATAAACCAATCTGTTCTATCAACATAAGGACTTCATTATTACTGATATATTAAATTAACTCCATGCTCATGACTGTAAATCAGGGGATTAGTGGGTGCTCCATGAAGGATGAGAATATACGAGTGTCAGTAGCTCACAGGACTGTAATAGTTTTCAAATGGGGCTAATTTATAGATGGGTGAGATCTTGCTTTGCTGCTGCTATCATCTGGTTGACCCGGTGAGCAGCCATTTAGCTGAAGATATCATGTGTACATTTATGCATTTTTAAAAAAGTATATCAAGGAATATACAGTACAGAAGTCCAGTGTGCACATTAAAAATTTGTTTTTGTGCACACTTTTTAAAAAGCTTGTAGGTTATTACACATGCACGGTGCGGAGTGTTGAACACACCGCCTGTGCAGTAGCTTCCAGCTGTTACACGGTCACGCACCCCAGTAGCTCAGCGGGAACATTGGTCAAAGCTTTGTCGTTCGATCACCCATGTTTTCAGCCCAGGCCAAGAATCCATTCTTTTACAGAGTATTTTTTAGGGAATTTAAAACCAAATAGGTACATCATAGTAATAATAATCTTTATTGTCACAAGTAGGTTTACATTAACACTGCAATGAAGTTACTGTGAAAATCCCATAGTCGCCACACTCCGGCGCCTGTTCGGGTACACAGGGAGAATTCAGAATGTCCAATTCACCTAACAGCACGTCTTTCGGGACTTGTGGGAGGAAACCGGAGCACCCGGAGGAAACCCACGCAGACACTGGGAGAACGTGCAGACTCCGCACAGACAGTGACCCAGCGGGGAATCAAACCTGGGACCCTGGAGCTGTGAAGCAATTGTGCTAACCACTGTGCTACCGTGCTGCCACTGGCAGAACTTCCATGATTTTACACTTAGCTCCTCAAAAGTGTGTCCTGGTTATTTAGCAGCATTTCCAAAGCTCAGGTTGATCTTTGTTTCAAATGCTCAAAGCTGGGCGCAGATTGGTTCATATCTTTATATGTATCTATATAATAAAGCAAAATTGCACTTGGTACTGGTGAGTGGCCCAGTTATTGGGAACATGGCAGTAAGTTGCTAGTGTGATTAGAAGACAATATGGGAAAATTTGCTATTTTTCTTTTGAATTGTTCAGTTTTTCCATAGTGGGCGAGTCTCTGCTCTCTCTCCCGCCCCATTCATGTGGGTCTTGAGTCATCCCACCCTCCACATGTGCTTTTAGCAGCCCATGAGCTGAGGGAGGGGCTTTGACTGGGAGGCGGAGGGTGTAATAGTAGAGAGGGGAAGGTAGACGGTCTTGGTGATGGAGAGGATGTGGGGTTGGAACCTCCACTCAGGGTTAACCAGGACACTGAGGTTGAGAACAACCTTGTTCTGCCAGAGACGGTGGCCGGTGGAGGAGGTATGTTTGGGATCGGTGGTGAGGGAATGGAATTAGCGACAAGATCCTGCCAATATTTAACCGGTGGAAAATGCAGCTCACCCTGCGTTGACTCTCCGAGACCTAGTACGACAGCACAGGCAACGGAGAGGTTCGGTCAAGTGATGAGATTGGAACCTGGTGGCCTGTTTCTAAATGATGTTACTAAGGGACCAAATTTCGATGAGAAATAGGAGTGTGGTCAAGAATAGATCACTGAATACCTAAGAATGTTTTTGAAACACGCAACCATATTGCACACGAGTTTTGTGCTTTTATTGATAAATTCTTCCCCCACTGCTGACATCTTAACTGTTTTCGAAGTAGTCGATGAGTGGCTGCCATCTCCGGGCAAACCCCTCCACAGAACTTGATCTTTTCCAACCTGAGGAATTGCATGAGGCCGCTCACCCAAAGCCCTGGTTTCAGCGGCCCCGAGTCCCTCCATCCAAGTAGGATCCGTCTCCAGGCTACCAGGGAGGCAAAGGCCAAAACGTCAGCCTCTCTCGCCCACTGGACTCCCGGGTCTTCCGACACTCCAAAAATTGCCCCTTCTGGACTCGGGACCACCTTCACCCTCACCACCATAGACAGACAACACGTCAGCGAACCCCCGCCAGAATCCCTCCAACTTCGGACAGGCCCAAAACCTGTAGACATGGTTCGCGGGCCCCTCCATGCACCGTCCACACCTATCCTCCACCCTCTCAAAAAAAACTAATCACCTGGCCACTGCCGTGTGTGCCCTGTGGACCACCTTGAACTGAATAAGGCTCAGCCTCGCACGTGAAGAGGATGCGTTCATCCTCCTCAGAGCCTCCTCCCACAACCCAGCCACCAACTCCCTCCCAGCTCTTCCTCCCACTTATGCTTAACTATTCCAATCGGGGCACCCTCCCAATCCATTAACTCTTTATAGATTTCCAACACCCTGCCCTCTCCCACCCCCGTTTTCGACACCACCTTGTCCCGGGGGCGGCAGGACGGGAAAGGACGGCACCTGCTTCCTAACATAATCTCTCACCTGCAAATATCGGAACCCATTCCCGCTGGCAGCTCAAATTACTCTACCAACCCCTCCAAGCTCGAGAAGCTGCTCCCAATGGGTAGGTCTCCAAACCACTCAATCCCTACCTGTGTTGGAGGCAGTTGTTTAATATAATGGCAAGAACTAGAACACAAAATTGATTTGCTGCACTGTTTGTCAAATTGTCTTCTGTTCTGTGGGAGACTGAATTTGTCTAAAAGGATTTGATGATCTAGCCCATCTGAAAGAAATGATTTTTAACAAAATATCATGGTCCAGTGGATAGGAAGTTAACTACATTTTTACCATATCTTGTAAACTGAGAGTATGTAACCGCCCAACGCATGGGAAACTGTCATGCCCAGGAAACCTGAGGGCTGGGTGTTAGGATAGTGCCTAAAGAACAAAGCTCAGTGATCCGTGGGCTGCCCGTTGTACACGCTCCACTCCCAGGAGTGCAACTGATAGGTACATAATACAACTTCTCCTTTATAATCATCACCCAGAATTAGCAATGTGATGACATTTAAATCTTGTACATAACAGCTGAATTTAGCCGGGCAATCGGGTGACACTTGTGTATCGATGGCTTTTGCAATAGTGTTTTGCCTGGCTTGAGTGAATTATCAGGAAAAGATTTAACAGGCTAGAAATTCTTCCACTGGAAATCAGAGGTCTTTAACATTATGAACGGGTTTGATAGAGTAGACATACAGAAGATATTTTGTGTGAGATACCGTGGCACAGTGGTTAGCATTGCTGCCTCACAGCTCCAGGGAACCAGGTTCAATTCTAGCCTCGGGGGACTGTGAGGAGAGTGCACGTTCTCCCCGTGTCTGTGTGGGTTTCCACCCAGTGCTCCAGTTTCCTCCCACAGTCCAAAGGTGTGCAGGTTAGGTACATTGGCCATGTTCAATTGTCCCTTAATATCCAAAACATTAGGTCGGGTTACGGGGTTAAGGCAAAGGTGTGGGCTCAAGTAGGGTGCTCTTTTCAAGGGCCGGTGCGGACTCGATGGGCCAAATGGCCTCCTCCTGCACTGTAGGGATTCTATTCTATTCTCTGAAACTAGGGACTATTTATGCCACAGTGACTAATAAATCCAATTGGGAATTCAGGAGAAACCTCTTTACCCAGAGAGTGGTGAGAATATGGAGTTATTGAGGTGAATAGTATAGATGCAGTTAAGGAGAAGCTAGATGCACACAGGAGAAAGGAATAAAAGGTGATGTTGGCTGGGTGAGGGCAGCACGGTGGTGCAGTGGTTAACATGGCTGCCTCACCGCGCCGTTCGATCCCAGCCCTGGGTCGCTGTCCGTGTGGAGTTTGCACATTCTCCCATGTTTGCGTAGGCTTCACCCCCAGAACCCAAAGATGTGCAGGGTAGGTGGATTGGCCAGGTTAAATTGCCCCTTAATTGGAAAAAATTAATTGGCTTCTCTGAATTAAAAAAAAAAAAAATGTTGGCTGGGTTAGATGTAGAGATTGGAGGAGTCCTGTGTGGAGTCTAAGCCCTGGTTCAGACGAGTTTGACCAAATGGCTGGTTTCTGTGTTATAAATAAGATGTAATTCTTTTTTTTCTCCACGAAGCTGTTGTCTCCTTGCTAAGACACTTTGCCCACGTGGCATCTCCTAATATGAGACCAGAGGACAATTCGACCTCGGGAGTTATGCAGCCGTGCCTGATCCTGGAGAACTGAAGGTGGGGGTCACATTTGAGGCCGTTGACCATTTGTTTCTGTTAACGGGTAATTGACCGGAAACGTTAGCCTGGTCTCCCTTCTCTCCACCGATGCTGTCTGAACTGCTGAGTGTTTATGACATTTTCTGGGAGTTTTACTACGTTTTCAGAATTCCGCAGATTTCTTTCCGGTTCTCGCCTTTCCTGATGTGCGTCCGTGTGGAGTTGCAGCACAGGATTACTGGGAAGCTGTCAGCATCTGTCACTATGGTTTGACCTTCACACTCCTATTGGCTGATGCCAACTATTGAGCCCCCGTGGCCATCTCGACTGAGATGAGCTGACTTGGCCATAGACCCGGGATTGAACTTTGAGCACGGCTACTTGAGGGAATAAAATTTAGCGAGGACCATCTGGGGCCCTGCAGTTCTCTTTCGAGGAAAATATGACGTGATTTGTTCCTACAAGTTTCTCTTCAAAATTAACTGTATTCAAACTGGCAGCAAGTGTTTAGGAACGACTTGAGGTTAGTTGAAGGTTGGCTTTTGAACAGTGCGTTGACCGCGGTCACGGTATATCCTCAAATATTCATCAGTTATATGAGTGCATGCACTTTAAGTGAATCCACTTGTTTTTCTGTTCAATTGAAATCATCAAATTACACTGCAAAGGAGGAAGGCCGGTCGTGCCTGTGATAATTCTTTGGAAGAGCCGTTCAATCCGTCTCGCTGCCTGCTGCTATTTCCCCAATAGCACTCTAATTTTTCCTTTTCTAGTAGTTTCCGATGCCCCTTTGAATATTAATAGCCGTGAAAAGAAAATTGCAGGTGTTTCCCAGATAGCGAACAGCAATAGTACCATGTAGCTGGACTACGAGGGTAAATTAAACACACACGGTTCAAATTGATCTTAAATTAAGTGTAAATGCTGAAAATGGAAACCAAATGGGGGTGGGTTGAGTTGAGGATCAGAAAGGAAGCATTTCAGGTTGTCGACTTACTTTAGCCCTTCTCTGTTTCAGAAGCCAACCAACCTGCTGTGCATCTGGCATTTCATGTATTTCAAACAGGCAAAACGTTGGCAGTTGTGTTGGTTTTATTGGGGCTACAGGGCGAGCCATAGGCTGAATGGATGTTTGGAATTCAGGTCATCTCAGAATTATAGATCTTTCAGCCGTTGTCTAGACAGTTCTCAAACTCCTAATCCACTCTTTACGTTGTGTTGGAATGAAACGCTGCAGAAAGATTGGCCCTTTGATAAGGTAGGCCGTAGAACTATGGGCCATTAGTTGGGGTGGATGCAAACCCCTGACCTCCAGTAAAAGAGCAAGTGCAAGGATAGAGGTGTTATAAGATGTTGACAAATCAGTCATTCTGCACAGTTCACCCGGGCACCCGCTCAACTGAAGAAAGCTGTGCGAGGCACGGGGAAAATGTTTCAACAGGCTGAACAAGTCTTGTAATCATGCAACAGAAGTACATTGCCTTTAAGACAGTAAAACATCACAGGATGCTTCAGAGAAGTATCACCAAACAAAATCTGATCATTGGAAAAATCGTCAGCACTGTCAGATTCTATTTGCGACTTATTGTGTGATTTTAAGTCTTTCAAGCCCATTGGAGAGACCGTGTCTTTAGCTGATGGGTTAATGTCTTGCTGTCTGTTTTGATAAGAAAATTATACTTTACTGATAAGTATCCCTTAGCCTTGAATTTTCTCCAATTTAAAAAGAAAAAATAGGTTTTATTTTTATCGGTTGTGCTAACCACTCAAATGAGCAGTTTGCACGCTCTGGGTAATCTGAATTCAAGATACTCCACTCTTCAGTGAGCGTGCAGTATGTCTTCTACACTCAGTGAACACTTCTGGCAACGGTTCCCCCATCCTTCACAATTCACCAGTCCAGCATAACATTTCCCTCGTCCATTTTGAGCAGTCAACTTTGATAAATGCATTTCATCTCGTTAATGTACACTCACTGATGGTCATTTCTGAGCTAAATGATCCTTGGTCCTAGTTTTAATTATTTGTGCTCAAGCCATCTAGTCCTGATTATGAGAAAAACGATTCTAAGATTAATAATTGGCCAAGCAGATAAATTACATTCAAATATCTGAGGGGAAAGGATGAATTCAGATTTGTGCTCCAAATTCACGTGACCACTGGAGTGAAGGGAAAACCAAAATCTTCACAATTTTCTATGAATAGTGGAGTGGCAAGGTGGCACAGTGGTTAGCACTGCTGCCTCACAACGTCGAGGAACCAGGTTCGATCCCGGCCCCGGGTCACTGCCCATGTGGAGTTTTCACATTCTCCCCGTGTTTGCATGGGTCTCACCCCTACAACCCAAAGATGTGCAAGGTTAGATGGATTGGCCACGCTAAATTGCCCCTTAATTGGGGAAAAAAATAATTGGGCCCTCTGAATTTTTTTTTAAATTCTATGAATGGAATGATAACCGTAGTCACTTATTGAAAGTTTTCAGTAACAACAACTGGCGTATCTCTATCTCGCCTTTAACGTAGTAAAATATAAAAATGTGCTTCACAGGAACATTATCCAACAATATTTGCCACCAAGTCACAGGAGATGTTAGAATAGGTGATCGAAAGCTTGGACAGAGAGATGGGTAACAAAGCGTGTCTTAAAGTCGGAGAGTGGCAGAAAAGTTTAGCAAGGAAATGACGGAGCTCAGAGCCATGTCTAGTTGCAACAACACGTCTGCCTTTTCTTTCGGACGTTCTGCTTTCCCCATGCAATTGGAGAATCCTCCACGCAGTTCGGAATTCTGCTTTTTAATACCTTGCCCAGAATTTAATGTATGAACAGAGGAAGCAGGATCACTCCACGCAATGCTGCCGTTTCACTAAAACTGAACTAACTAAAACTAAATTGAGCGTTGTCATCTGTTTCTTGTGTGATTTGGCAGCTAGTTGTTATGATTTGTCTGACACACTAGCATGTCTTCAGCTGGAGAGCATTATGAATAATCTGCAGCACAAGACACCATAGTTAAGTATGCTTTGTGGCGCTGCATTCTCTTGGAAATACTCGTGAAAATGCTGTTATTTATTACTGCATTTCTTTCTTCAATGAACTACGGTAAAAGTATTACCAGTTTAAAATGGATTGATAACTTTGAAGCGTCAAAACAACATTGTTAAATCCAGTTGATGCTGCAATTAAGGGAACTATAGTCAGCCATTTCCATTTTTAAAAACATTGTGCATAGCCTGTGAACAATGTTTAAACTGCATGCATATTTTCAGTGTTAGATTTTGTTTTACTGTTATCTGGTATTAATAAATCGAGAGAGCTTATGGTTTGCCCACCCCCCTCATTGTTTTATTTAAAATTTAGAGTACCCAATGAATTTTTTCCAATTAAGGGGCAATTTAGCGTGGCCAATCCACCTACCCTGCACATCTTTGGGTTGTGGGGGCGAAACCCACGCAAACACGGGGAGAATGGGCAAACTCCACACGGACAGTGGCCCAGAGCCGGGATCAAACCTGGGACCTCGGCGCCGTGAGGCAGCAGGGCTAACCCACTGCGCCACCGTGCTACCCCACACCCCCTCATTGTTGATGTGCAGCTCAGTGAGATGGATCTCTAACTGCAGCGTGAAGTTTGTGTTTTACTTGAATGCACATAGTCCAAAAGTCAGTGTGTGATTTCTGATAGAATTGTCCCCGGTTCAGCAAGTGTGCTTCATTCACCAAGAAAATGGAGTGAAATGGGATATTAGCTGGAACTGAAATGACGGTTGTGCTTTCATCAACAGCAACTAAATAACCTTAATTGCTGCTGTGATTTTCGGGTGAGACATTGGACTTAAGTTTCGTCTACCCTCTCAGTTTATGATACATTGCCTTTATTTCAAGAAGAGTTCCTCCAAAGGTGTTCCAGGCTAATATTTAGCCTCAACAACCACTGCTAAAAGCTGATCTGATGATCAGCAGCCTGCTGTTTGTGGGGGCTTGCTTTGTGCAAATTAGTTGCAGTACTTCCACCATTCCAATTGTGACTACACTTCAAAGAGTGGGGTTGCCTGCAGAGTGCTTTGGAATGCCCTGGTCTTTGTTTTTTTTTTAAATTAAAATTTAGAGTGCCCAATTTAATTTAGCATGACCAGTCCACCTGCCCTGCACATCTTTGGGTTATGGGGGTGAGACCCACGCAGACACTGGGAGAACGTGCAAACTCCACACGGACAAGAATGCTCCGGTCTTTGTATTGGTTGGAATTTGTGAATGTATTCCTCAATGCTCCCACCACTTATCTCCTGCCCCTTGGAACCATATTGCCGAAGATAAGTTAAGGAGCAAAGAAAAAAAATGTATTTATCTGATTGTTGAGGGTCAGAACCCTGACATATATAGGACCCATGGCAGTCATGATTGGTCCCTTTTCGATCCTGAGTAGTTTGGTGAAAAGAGTGGGTCCCGTCATGGGCAGATTGGGATGTGGATATTTCTCTGATGCTGATGAGTTCCAGGATGTGTTTGATTATTGCCTCATGTTGCAGTCCCCTGCCTATCTGTTGGTGAGTGTGTACTTCATTCCCAGTGTGGAAGGTATCACCAGGTTAAGACACAGTCCATGTATTGTACTCGAGGTTTCATTAATAATAACCTTTTATTGTCACATGTATGACGTTACTGTGAAAAGCCCCTAGTCGCCACATTCTGTCGCCTGTTCGGGTACACAGAGGGAGATTTCAGAATTCTCAGCTGGTACGGGAATTGAACCCACGCTGCTGGCCTTATTCTGCATCACAAACCAGCTGTCTAGCCCACTGAGCTGAACGCCCTGGTATTCCAAACGCTGTGGTTGGCATGTTGCTGAATATTACTCCCCACCCACGAGGAAAAATATTAATCGCATCCGTTATTGGTAACTTGCAATCTTTAGTTTGAAGAAACTAATTTAACCAAAGCCAAAACAATTTATTTCCGTGCATTTCTGCTTTGGTGAGTTGAGCTGTGTTCCAGTTGGAGGGAATTGATTATAAATGGACACCTGTTTAGCATTAAGAGCACCACAGAGAAATCATGACCACTCGCCTGCCTATCCAGACCAAATACATGTCCCACAACTAGCGTGGGCACCATTCCACGGTGCTGGAACATTTTGTATCTGGTGCTTGGCTGGAGATGTGTGTTGCTCAGTATAGAATCCAGCTTCAGAAAAGGACACTCAAGATCATCTTTCCCCAAGTCAGAGTTTTGAGGTGATAATCTGATGTTGAATGTCATTGAATGAAAGTTTAAGCAGGTTGGACCTACAGCCATTGGAGTGAGAGGTGATCTCATTGAAAGACATAAAGGTCCTGAGGGGACTTGATTAGGATGGTTACCAGGAGGATGATTCCTCTTGTCGGGGGCGATGGAATACAGTTTATACATACGTTGACTATGGGGAGAAATGTCTTTTCTCGGGGGAACTTACGTCTGTGGAATTCTCCTTCCCGAAAGCAGTGGAGGCTGGGTCATTGATTTTTTTTCAAGCCAAAGCAGAATCATTTTTGATCGATAATAGAGTGGAGGGTTACGAGGGGCAGACAGGAAAGTGGAGTTAAGACTGCAGTCAGGTCAGCCATGATCTTATCAAATGGCAGGGCAGGCTCGAAGAGCCTAATGGCTTATTCCTATTCCTAAATCTTGTGTTCTTATTTAATCTCTCAACGATACAATGTTGTTCAAATTAGCTTGCTATTCAGTGAAGTAATGATCTTTCTGGAAATTAGCTGCTTTATAATGTTAGAAATCTGGCAATGTTTTACTCATCATATGGTTTCTGCTTCCACTGAAGCTCTCCTCATTTCTGATGCTGGGTTTCTAGGCCAGCAGCCCCAGTTATGTTCTCGTTGGTCTGATTTTTATCTCGAGGTTCCCAAGAACTGACATCTGCAGCCGAGTTAAAACGCACTCTGCATCAAAGCTGTTCCTGGAGCGACTGTAACTCCCCTGGCATCTGATTAGGGCTGTTGCGGCTTGCCTGGGAATGGGAGGCCGGTGAAGAAAGGGCTTCTGTTCTCCTCCAGCACAAATGTAACTTTCTTTATCAGCTGGGGAAAGGAAGTAACAGGCAATCTCCTCTGCTGCTTCTAGCCCAACTTGAAAGCGTTTATCACGCTGACCCGTTGTGGGAACCAAGTGTGTGAAAGGTGCACCTACTGGCAAAGGAAAATTAAAGGACATGTTTCTTTGCCCTTTGGGCCTACTCTAATGCTCTGTTTCTTTGAAAACGCCGTCATCTTTGGCTTAAAGACACAGCTGGACACGGTGTGCTGATTGATTGTGACAAAGAGTTGTCTCCTCTGCAGGGTTTGGTCATTAGAACGTCAGTGCCAGTGCTACCTGGTGATTATCGTCACCATTCCAGGGAGGTGCACATTTTAAGGTACTTAGGCATGTGACGGTGGGGGCGCGGAGCAAAGGGTCAGAGCTAGACCCAGAGTTCAGCTGCAGGCCAACAGCTGGTTCTCATGCACTGATGTGGGTCCCGACAGGAACATCACCCCCCCCCCCCCCCCCCCCCCCCCCTTCACCCTGTGGTACTGTAGCATTGATCTAGTCAGGAAATTATAGTTTTAAGACAACCGCCACCGAACATGGCGTCAACAATGACAGAAGTACTGCTGGGTAGAATTATTAAAACCTTTCTTATTCCACATATTTATATGCAGCTAATAGAATTTGAAATTGCACATTTTTTTCAAAAAATGACACGGTCCTTCTCTGCACAGGGAAGGAAACAATTACAGAAAGCATAATAAGGTGGTAGTTAAGGAGCCATGATTTGAATAGTTCTTGAATGTTTACTTGACTGTTTTTGAAAGAGAACTCATTACGTCTTTGTTAATCTGATTAGGATTGAAGAGAGGCATGACTTTGCTCTCACTCGAAACTGGTATTAAAATTTGGCATTGGTGCAACAGGAAGTAGACTTTGCATATTTAGTTCTTAAAAAGAAGTAGTCGTAGTTACTAGGAAAGGGCTGCTTTTAATGTCGAACCTATTAATTGAGCCAAATGTGAGCGGCTCCGATCGGACTGTGGATTTGCAAGAAGTAGTCAACTCTTGCTTAAGCGCATCAAGCACAATGTGTCTTGTACCGTAGTATGTAAGTTCTGGTTTTACTAGAAAATGCGGAAAATGAACATCAGGTTTAAGAGGCAGCACCCAGATGTAAATGTGTGTGGAAATTACAGGTGCAGATACCTGGGCACCTGTCCACATGGGTTCACTGTTTGCAGCTAAAAAAGCTGACCCTCGGTTTAAACCAGGAAATAGTATAAGGCTCAAGGGGAAAAGAAAGCTTAAACAGGGGAAAGAAATTGCTAAAACCACAGCTGAGAGTAAAATAATAATCTTTATTGTCACCAGGAGGCTTACATTAACACTGCAATGAAGTTACTGTGAAAATCCCCTAATCGCCACACTCCGGCGCCTGTTCGGGTACACAGAGGGAGAATTCAGAATGTCCAATTCACCTAACAAGCACGTCTTTCGGGACTTGTGGGAGGAAACCGGAGCACCCGGAGGAAACCCCCCAAAAAACCCCGCAGACACGGGGAGAACGTGCAGACTCCGCACAGCCAGTGACCCACGTTGGGAATCGAACCTGGGACCCTGGAGCTGTGAAGCAACAGTGCTAACCACTGCTACCCTTACGGACCAGACGTTGTTGGTGGGGGTGGGTTTTTGGAGATTGTGGTGTCGGCCCATTCGCCACATTTTGTGGATTTGGGCTTCTGCTGTATCATGCAAATCATGTAGCATCCTGGTCCCTGTAAAAGGGTGCACTGGGTGAAAACGTGTTGAAGCTCAAGAATCTTTTGCAGCACCTTTTGAAGGTATCTGCTGTTGTAATGTGGGACAATGTGGCAGCCAATTTGTACCAAGCAAGCTCCCATTAACAGCAATACGTTAATGATCAAATGGCTGGTTTAAAAATGTTGGATAAATATTGGCGAGGACACTGGAGAGGACTTTTCTGCTCTCCTTTGATGTAGTGCTCTGAAGTAGTTTTCATTTTCTGAAAGGGCAGACAGGTCCTCAGTTTGCTGTACCATCAGAGTGATCGCATCTCCAACCCTGCATTGTATCAGCCTGGATTATGGATTCAGGTCCCAGAAGTGGGACTCGAGTGAAATTTCTACCACGTAGCCAACATCACTTAATTCTGATGCTTCCACTGGTTCTTTCAGTGAGATCCTGGACAGCAGAGGGTTATGGCTACAAAAACAGAAAAGAGGCTGGGAATTCTGCAGCAAGTAACTCACCACCTGACTCCCAAAACCTGTCCACCATGTTCAATGCTCAAGCCAGGAGTGTGCTGGAATACTCTCCACTTGCCTGGATGCACCCAGCTCCATCACTCGAGAAGCCCAACACCATCGAGAGCACAGCAGTCCGCTTGATTAACATCTCATCCACCACCTTAAATAGTTACTTGCACAACTGACTGACAGAGGCAGCAGTGTGTACCAGCTACAAGATGCGCTGCAGCAACTCACCAAGGCTTCTTCATAAGCACCTTCCAAACCACTGATCTCTACCACCAAGAAGAACATCAGCAGTAGAAGCATGTGTACATCACTCACTGCCCTGACTTGGGACTGCTCCGCTGCTCCTTCACTGGCACTGGAGCAAAATCTTAGAACTCCCTCCCTAATAGCACTGTGGGTGCACCGGAAACACAAATTGCATCACCACCCTAATTGCAATTCGGAATGAACAATTAATGTTGGCCTTGTCAGCAGTAGTTACATCGCATTAATACCTTTTAAAAAGACATGAGCTACCTCTCCAGTGGCATACTGGAGAACATAGGGCAGTAATCTGCCTGAGGACATCTACATGAGTGATGACCAAAGGCAAAATGTTGGAAAGAAATAATTGGAAAAGCAAAAAGTTCAGGCTCAAAAAATTGGCAAAAATACAAACGAGCAACGGTTTTCCGTGATGGTTATGGAAAATATTACGTTTCTGAGCATTGAGTCAGACTTTATTCTTCGCCTTGTGATTGATCTACTTAACCCAAATAAACAAAAATATAATTGAAGTGAGTGATCAGTACTCTTGCAGTAATTGCTCTAAAGACAGTCTGTCAAAGGTAATAAATGGACTGTCTGATTCTGCATTATATAGCAGCTGATTGTTTGTACAATGTTGGGGGAATTGTGGTACACATTATATTTTTTGCTTTGCTGCAAATTAACACAGCATTTGGTCGCGCCCACTATGTTCAGTGTTTACTTGGTTCGACCCCTTTGCTGTGCAGTGGGTTGAATATTTCCTGGTGCTTTTAAAGTCCTTGTCCGGAGAGGTCTTCACGTGCCAATGGAAAATCTCCAGCCATCATTGGGTGCGAGGGAAGTGAGTGTGGGCCCACAGTGCTGCAGAGATGCGAATGAAAATGCGGCCCTGGAGTTGGTTTTCTCATTGTTTGTGTTTGAAAGGCACTCTGAGATGAGCGAAGCAGAAAGCCATTCAATCAACTGGAGGAAGCATTCGGTCCATTGTGTCTGCAGAGATTCTTTGAAATTAATGCATTTAAATAAATCGCACTGCATCTAATCTTTCCCATTGCCCTCCAAAACCTTCATTTTCAAGCATTTATCCTTTTGAAAACCTTTTCACTTTTTTCTTTCACGGGGTGTGGGCGTCACTGGCAATGTCAGCATTTGTTGCCCTTCCCTAATTGCCCTTGAACTGAGTGGCCTGCTGAACAATTTCAGGGGCAAGTTAAGAGCCAACCACATTGCTGTGGGTCTGGAGTCACATGTAGGCCAGACCGGGTAAGGACGGCAGATTTCCTTCCGAAAAGACATTAGTGAACCAGGTGGGTTTTTATCACAATCAATGATAGTTTTGTGGTCGCCATTAGTAAGACTAGCTTCATATTCCAGATTTATTAAATTAATTAAAATTCCTCCAGTTGCCATGGTGGGATTTGAACATGAGCCGTGGTCTCCGCTTTACTAATCCACTGATATCACCACAATATTATTTAATGCTTCCCTTCAGTTTCTGCATTCACAAGGTCACAATTTCAGAGTATGCGCATTTACTTGTTTTATTCCAAAGTTGGTGGTCATTGGAATTCACTGACCTGAGATCTCATTCGGGTGTTGCAGATCGAGAGTCTCAACTCCTGTCAGCGCCATTTGGTTGACCATCTCTGGGCTGCCAGCCTATTGCTTTGCACTGGAGTCTTGCTGAGTGTAAAAATGTTACTCTGCGTCTTGCACAGAGCCAGGTAAAGAATGTTGGGCCCAAGGCACCGAGATCTCACAGCCTCTCTGCTCCTCGGCAATGGCAAGTGTCAGGGTTTCTATTGTAATTAATCTCTTGACTCTGCCTGAGATCCTGACATTAAATTCTGTAACAGTGTCCTGGCCAATGTTTATCGTTCAACCAACATCACTAAATAATCCTGTCATTACCACATTGCTGTTTGTGGGAGCTTGCTCTCTGCAAATTGGCTGCTGGCTACCCTACTTTCCAACACATTACTTTTCAGAAACATAGAAAATAGGGGCAGGAGGAGGCAATTCGGCCTTTTGAACCTACTCCACCATTCAATATGATCATAGCTGACTCTGTATCTCAACACCGTACTCCCGCGCTCGCCCCATAACCCTTGACCTTTAGAGTCTAGAAATGTATCTATTTCCTTCTTAAATATTTTCAGTGCGTGGTGGCATGTGGCGCAGTGGTTAGCACTGGGACTGCGGCGTTGAGGACCTGGATTCGAATCCCGGCCCTGGGTCACTGTCCGTGTGGAGTTTGCACATTCTCTCTTTATCTGCGTGGGTTTCACCCCCACAACCCAAAGATGTGCAGGTTGGGTGGATTGGCCACGCTAAATTGCCCCTTAATTGGATAAATGAATAAATAAATAATCGGGTACTCTTAAATTTATTTTAGAAAAATACATTTTCAGTGACTTGGCCTCCACAGCCTTCTGTGGGAGAGAATTCCTCCGGTTCACCACCCTCACTGAAGAGGTTTCTCCGTCTCAGTCCTACTCCGTATCCTGAGACCGTGTCCCTTGATCCAGAACCTCCCCCCTTCCCCCCCATCCAGAGGAGACAACATCCCCGCCGACCGCATCCCCGCCGACCTCATCCCCGCCGGCAACATCCCCGCCGACCGCATCCCCGCCGGCAACATCCCCGCCGGCTGCATCCCCGCCGGCTGCATCCCCGCCGGCTGCATCCCCGCCGACCGCATCCCCGCCGACCGCATCCCCGCCGACCGCATCCCCGCCGGCTGCATCCCCGCCGACAACATCCCCGCCGACCGCATCCCCGCCGGCCGCATCCCCGCCGACAACATCCCCGCCGACCGCATCCCCGCCGGCAACATCCCCGCCGACCGCATCCCCGCCGGCAACATCCCCGCCGACCGCATCCCCGCCGACCGCATCCCCGCCGACCGCATCCCCGCCGACCGCATCCCCGCCGACCGCATCCCCGCCGACCACATCCCCGCCGACCGCATCCCCGCCGACCGCATCCCCGCCGACCGGCAGCATCCCCGCCGACCGCATCCCCGCCGACCGCATCCCCGCCGACCGCATCCCCGCCGACCGCATCCCCGCCGACCGCATCCCCGCCGACCACATCCCCGCCGACCGCATCCCTGCCGACCGCATCCCCGCCGACCGGCAGCATCCCCGCCGACCGCATCCCCGCCGGCCGACCGCATCCCCGCCGGCAACATCCCCGCCGACAACATCCCCGCCGACAACATCCCCGCCGGCCGCATCCCCGCCGGCCGACCGCATCCCCGCCGGCCGACCGCATCCCCGCCGGCCGACCGCATCCCCGCCGGCCGACCGCATCCCCGCCGGCAACATCCCCGCCGACAGCATCCCCGCCGGCCGCATCCCCGCCGGCCGACCGCATCCCCGCCGGCCGACCGCATCCCCGCCGGCCGGCAGCATCCCCGCCGACCGCATCCCCGCCGGCCGACCGCATCCCCGCCGGCCGCATCCCCGCCGGCCGGCCGCATCCCCGCCGGCCGGCCGCATCCCCGCCGGCCGACCGCATCCCCGCCGGCCGACCGCATCCCCGCCGGCCGACCGCATCCCCGCCGGCCGACCGCATCCCCGCCGGCCGACCGCATCCCCGCCGGCCGGCCGCATCCCCGCCAGCCGGCCGCATCCCCGTCGACAGAGTCCCCGTCGACCACACCCTTGCCTCCAGCCTGTCCAGCCCTGTCAGAGGTTCAATCAGCTTCCCCTCTCATTCTTCTAAATTCCAGCGAATACCTGCCCAACCGACCCCAATCTCTCCTCGTAACAATCCTGCCACCCCAGGAATCAGCATGGTGAACATTCACTGCGCTCCCTCTATGGAAGGTATATCCTTTCTTTGATCTGGAGACCAAAATTGCACACACTACTTCAGGTGTGGTCTCACTAAGGCCCTGTCCAGCTGCAGTAAGACATCCTTACTCCTGTACTCAAGTGCTCTTGCAGTGAAGGTCACCACACCATTTGCCTTCCTAACTGCTTGCTGCACCTTCAGGCTTCGGGAAGACATTGATTGTAAAATATTTTTGGACATCCCGAGGTTGTGAAAGGTGCTATAGAAATGCAAGATCATTCTTTCCTAAGAAGTCTCTCCTTCCACTGACCATTTGGGTTCAGTAGTCAGTGAGAGGGGAAGGCACCAGTCCAGGTTCATGTGACTTCATCATTTATTTTGCAATTCTTGGCACGTGCTACGTAATCCACATGCAATAATCTTCACCGTAACTTCACTCACTGTTAATGTCAACCTACTTGCGACACTAATAATGATTATTATTATTGTTCGCAACTGCCATTATAAAGAATTTCTAAATCCAAGCCATTTGTGTGTGTCAGAGCTGTGGAGACACAGTGCATTAATACACCAGCAGGTGAAGCAATGTCAGGAACATGCTTAGACTTGGCCCGCTTTTCCTCGCTGAATTTACCACCTCCACTTCCTGGGTAGATGTTGAACATGGCTGAGGGTGTTGGATCTGCGAGTGATCTCAAATCGGCCAGCACTCATTCAACATCCGGCACGCGGTCAGCAATGTCTCGGAAATTAGTCCAGGTCGAATCGTGGTCAAAGAGCAAGTGGAGCTGCTGGCCACTGGATAAGGCACATGCTATGTTGGAGAAATGCACCCGTTTTGTTCGTCTACGGTTTGTGTGTGTGTGTGTCACAGGTAATTAGTGTTCAGTTGAAGCACGGTTAGAGGTGAAGAGTTAATTCTGCCAAGCAAAGCAGACAGAGTTCAGCCTCGACTATAAAGCCATATGTTCTCTGCTAATTTCTGTATTTCTAGTATAAGCATTGCAGTTAAAATGAAAACTGCTTGTAAGGGCATTGTGCAGTCAGAGCCATGCCAATTTTACACAGGCAGATCCCATGCTAAATGTCAACAAAGGAATTTATGAAAAGAGACACTTGCATTTATATAGAGTCTTTCATGACCTCTGGATGCCTCCAATGCTTTGCACCAGTGAAGAACTTTTTGAAGTACGGTCACTGTAGTAATGCAGGAAATGCAGTCGACAATTTGCACACAGCAAGCCCGCCAAAACAGCACTAATAAACATCCAAATAATCTGATTTTAGATGTTGGTTGATGGATAAATCTTATCCCAGGTCCCTGTGTGTGTGTGTGGGGGGGGGGGGGGGGGGGGGGGGGGGCACTGCTGCCTCACAGCACCAGGGACTCTTGTTTGATTCCAACCTTGGTTGGCTGTGTGGAGTTTTCATTTTCTCCCCGTGTCTGCGTGGGTTTCCTCCGGGTGCCCCGGTTTCCTCCCACAGTCCAAAAATGTGCAGGTTAGGTGGATTAGCCATGCTAAAATGTCCCTTAGTGTTCAAAAGATGTGAAAGTTAGGTGATGTTACATGGATAGGGAATACTGCACTGGAGCACAGAGTGCAGCACTCCCTCAGTACTGCACTGGAGCACAGAGTGCAGCACTCCCTCAGTACTGCACTGGAGCACAAAGCACAGCAATCCCTCAGTACTGCACTGGAGCCCAGAGTGCAGCAGTCCCTCAGCGATGCACTGGGACATCTGCCTAGATTTTTGAGCTCGGAGTCTGTGTAATGGGGCTCAAACTCCAAGCCTCTGACTCAGAAGCGAGAGTGGTCGACTGAGCCATAGTTATGCCGAAAAGGTTGCGTGAATTCCACGCAGGTGTGAATCTGTGGTGATACAAAGATCCAGATATTGGAAGTCAGGTGATGTTCATGAATTGCTTCAGCACTCTCGTGATTCGAATATTCTTTTGAGCTGATAATTTGTGATGCACTTTCCAAATGAGTCAAATTATAGACATATTTTGGGGAAGAAGAACTCACTGTTTCTGGTTGCAAATTGAATACTTGGCACCCCGCCAACTATGGTATAACTGTTTGTAAATTGTAAAATACTTTCTGTTCTAAATTAAGCCTCAGTGATGTCATGATGTATGGAGTAACTTTTGTAACAGCTGTGTGTGTGTGTGTGAGAGAAGCTGGGTGTGTCAGTGGGACAAGGGCTCAGTGTTTATGCCTGCAGGTAGAATTCTACCTTGTCAATCTTTAATTCAATTAGATAAAGATACAAAACGTCAGGCAAAGTCTGGTGTTCTTCCAATAATTGTCGGGAAGCAAAATAATGGGCTAAGCATATATATTTTTTGTCAAGTGATTATTAAGAATCAGCTGCAGCCATTTCCTCCAGTTTCACATTCTGAAGCGCCACAGATATTATTGACCAATTGTCATTTTGGCAGCACATTCTAACTTGCAACAATGTTCACCATCTGTCCTTCTCCAACTTACAAATCCTAGAAACTTCAGCACATTAGGCAACCATTCAGCCCATTGTGCTGTGCTAGATCTTTCCAATTCGTCCCGATTCTCTCTTGTCCGGCATTTCTTTCCTTTTCAGTTATTTGTCCAGTTCTCTTTTTGTTTATACAAACGATTCTTATACAAATGACATTAATGTAAACGACATAGATGACTATGATGGGGGTAGGATCAGTAAGTTTGGGGATGACACAAAGACTGGCCGGGTGGTTAATAATGAGATTGGGTGTCTTTGGTTACAGGAAGACATAGACGGGAAGGTCAAATGGGCAGAAAAGTGGTAGATGGAAGTTGACCCTGAAAAGTGTGAGATGATGCACTTTGGAAGGAGAACATAGAACATTGAAAAATACAGCACAGAATAGGCCCTTCAGCCCACGGTGTTGTGCCGAACCTTTATCCTAGATTATCATAGAATTTACAGTGCAGAAGGAGGCCATTCGGCCCATCGAGTCTGCACCGGCTCTCGGAAAGAGCACCCTCCCCAAGGTCAACACCTCCACCCTATTCCCATAACCCAGTAACCCCACTAAGGGCAATTTTGGACACTAAGGGCAATTTATCATGGCCAATCCACCTAACCTGCACATCTTTGGACTGTGGGAGGAAACCGGAGCACCCGGAGGAAACATACGCACCCACGGGGAGAACGTGCAGACTCCGCACAGACAATGACCCAAGCCGGAATCTAACCTGGGTCCTTGGAGCTGTGAAGCAACTCTGCTAACCAGTATGCTACCGTGCTGCCTTATACAAGGAGGGGAAAATTCAATGTTGAATTCTCTTATTTTCTCTCTTGATAAATAAGGAGAAGTATACTGAGCCCTTGTGAGCTGTGATTTTGTGGATACCCTGTAGCAATTTCTAGTGTGAGGATGGGGGGTGGAGTGGGGGTGGTGCTGTTGAATTTAGGGTGCAGTAGTTTGGGCAGCTGTCAGTATTTTGTTCCTGTGAGATGAAAAACCTGGGAACTGATTATGCTCGTAAATAGCAAGGAACCTTGGAGTAGAAACCTTAAGTGCTCAACCTACCAGGTGCTCCTTGCGATAAAGGAATAATTACTGTCTCAGTTACAATGAAAGGCAGCATTAACACCATTTAACAGCTAGTCTGTCTTCATTACACCATTGCTCCCTTCAATGCCCCAAGTAGTTTTCACACTAGGTTTCAGTCCATTCAACAGCAGTGCGAGTTTCTGGAAAAATATTTGCTGTCTTTTTATTGGTTGCTGAGATGTTGATGCCAGTGTGGCAAGTCTGACATTTGTTGCCTGTCCCTGGTTGTCGACCTCCTCTATAAACCACTCGCTGGTGGCAGCTTTGATATAAGTGAATGGTTCGCTAATCCGCTTCAGAGGGTAATTAAGAGTCATACTGGTGTGTAGGTGGAGTCACAGCTGGAGGGAAACCAGGTAAAGGTGCTGGATTTCCCAGACATGAATGAACCTTTGAAAGAATGTGTAGAAAAAGACAAAATTAGACGCTGATGGAAAATGTTCCAAATTTATAAAATAAACAAGTGGAAAGGGACAGATGTAAATACGACGGGTTTCTGAGAACAACCAAACATTTTTAATATACTTAATCATTCTGCACAGCAAGCTTGTGATAGGTCAGTTATCATCATGCATATTTAATATACCGGGTGTAAATACAAACAAAAGAGACACCGATGTTTGGAAAGTTTTTACTTTGCTGTGGATTGTTTTAATGTAATTTATGTTTGTTATTAAATCACATTATTGAGAGCTTTTTAACTGCTCAGTTCACCATACTCTCTGCAAAAAAAAAAAAAAAAAAATCTCAACACAGAATGTCAAGTATCTCTGTCAACACAGACATTTAATACCAATGGATTAAGTTTAGGAGCGCAGCCAACATTGTTTTCTTTTTGAACTGACGGCAGAGCAAGCTTGCTGGCTAAATCCACTACGGTTTTCTCTCCCTCTGCCCCTTCAGTGCTTTCCCAAGCTTCAAACCTTTGAGTGAGCTTGGGGATTTGAATCCCTGTGATTTTTGGGGACAGTCATCTGAACGGTATTTTAAACCCAGCGGCCACTTTCGACAGCAAGAGGGTGATCGAGGCGCTTGCTAGTGTCACTTCACCCATTCAGAGAGCTGCCAGACTTGGGGAAATTTAATTAAAAATCCACTCCTGTGGTCCATGGGTGCTTAGCATTTGAGTACAATTTGGAATTAAATTTGATGACACGTTGATGGATGGCAAGTGCTTGCAAACAAAGTGATGAGCTTTAGTGAACCACAGCCTTTTCTTTATCTCTCTTTCTGCTTCTGTTCAGTGAGGCAGTCAAACTCAGTTGGAGTGAAAGCAAATTGTTGTGTGATTGCTGTCAGCAGTGTCAATGTGTTCCTCTTCACCTTATTGTCAGAATGGATGTATACTTCTGGAATTAACATTAACCTTGCCCACTCTTCCCCCCCCCCCCCCCCCCCCCCCCCCCAACTCCCCATTAAATACCTCCATTCTCAAGTGGATAGAAACCGGTTGCTTAGAAGTTTGAGTGCAAATCGAAGACACATTTACACTGACGTTTGTAGCAAGGTGTGTTCAGAAGGTGTTACTCGGGTTGAAGCAAACTCTCAAGTTTAATTGTTTTTTTTAAAAGCTGCATTAGAAGTTATTTAGTGGTCGGAACAGAGTGATTTTGGTGATTGGGTTTAACGGCTCAACGCCATGAACTTGAGTTCAAGTGCCAGCCTGGAGCTAAACCTAATTCCTCCTCTTGATTTCCAGCTTGCAGGCCGCAGCAGAAAGGAGACCAAATACTCGCTCAAGGTTGTGGAAGATATGCTGGAAGCATTGCAGATCACGCAGTCATGATGTCATTGCACGAGTCTGGATCAACCACAATTGAACCGGCCACTTCGGCGCACTCTTGGGATCTCTAACATCTTTCTCTCTCCTTCTCTACTCACCCAACCCCCGTCATCAGCGTGGTGCCAACTTGGCTGACGGACTTTATGTAACTCAGCGTCTGACTGCCTGTGGGACTGCTCCTTCACATCGGGGGCAATTAGCTGACATTCAATTCCAGAATGGCGGGGATTTGTAATGTTAGAGTAATTATTGAACGAAATATTTATGATTTTATGGAAAAGCACATTGACAAAATAAAAGTGTTTCACCAGTCGCCGGTGAACTCCTGGTCATCTCTGACTTAGAGACCTCCCTCATTGACAGAAATACCAGACCCAGCGTTGCAGTTGAGAGGACAGTTATTCCTGAGTCTGTGAATGTAGCTTTGAGAACTTTGCAGATTGACTTTTGCACCTATCGCACTAGAACTGGCTGAGGCCAGTAATATAATTCGGAAGACAGCACTCGCAGGCTAGGATGCTGCCATTACCTCTCGATGTGACTGGAAATGCTTCTCTGCCGTGCCATGGTGCTGGAGTGTGCCGTCCCTCAGCAATGTCTCCCCTGCCGTCTCCTCTTCCCCCACCCCTCCCGCAGCCAGCATGTCCTACGGTCCCCACTGATATATAGTTTGCTTGGGTAGCACGGTAGCACAAGTGGATAGCACAGTTGCTTCACAGGGTCCCAGGTTCGATTCCCTGCTGGGTCACTGTCTGTGCGGAGTCTGCACGTTCTCCCCGTGTCTGCGTGGTTCTCCTCCGGGTGCTCCGGTTTCCTCCCACAGTCCAAAGACGTTTAGGTTAGGTGGATTGGCCATGATAAATTGCCCTTTGTGACTAAAAAGGTTAGGTGGGGTTTATTGGGTTACGGGGATAGGGTGGAAGTGAGGGCTTAAGTGGGTCGGTGCAGTCTCGATGGGCCGAATGTCCACCTTTTGCACTGTATGTTCTATGTCTATGGGTGCCTGAACTGGGGCCACATTCACCAGGTGGCCCTGTTTCCTGCCCAGAACCTTTGAGTGCGGGGGGGGGACAATTGAAGACATGATGATGTGTTCCTCACTGGAGTAAGCAGGAGCTCGCTCCTCTAGCCCTGAGACTGAGGCCATTGTGAGTCACCCACAGCAGCCCAGTGCTCGTAACAACGTTGTCAGTGCCACTCTTGTGAATATAGATCCCAGTGTTTCATTTTCCAATCGCTACTCGAAAATAAGACCCTATTTTAACTTTCACTCTGGCTTGAATGTGAATCCGAGTGCACTCCAGCAAAGATACAGGTTCAAAGTTACCGCTTGTAAAATTTATGGATGTCTTGATTGTATAAGAAGTCGTTTGCTTACACTCCCTATCCTCTTAAATTGCAATGGGTAGCGATCGTAGGTGTGATCTGTTGCAGTTGTAATTATTTATTTAAAATTTAGAGTACCCAATTATTATTTTCCAATGAAGGGGCAATTTAGCGTGGCCAGTCCACCTACCCTGCACACCTTTGGGTTGTGGGGGTGAGACCCACGCAGACACGGGGAGAATGTGCAAACTCCACACGGACAGTGACCCAGAGCCGGGATCGAACCTGGGACCTCAGCGTCATGATGCAGCTGTGCTAACCACTACGGCACCCTGTTGCAGCAGTAATTTTGTAATTGAACACCTAGCGTCTGTAAAAGGTGAATATGGTACATTTAGAGCAGCTAGGTTTCTTGTGTTTGATTTGGTCTGGATATCCACAATCGGCAAAGTCCGCCATTCCATGAAGCGGTTCACGAGGGGGGGGTCACACTTTTCCATCATCTGACCTCGTTGCAGAAGTAAATGTCCACGTGGCTCCTCTGGAGTTTTGACGTAACTCGGTCGTCATTGGCTAAATAAAACCATGTTGAAATAATGTTTAATTCCCCTGTTTTCTCCAGAGAGGAATGGTTTGAAAAAGTGTTTGGCGCAGTCCTTGATATAAAAGCAAATAGCATTAATGGAATAGTTGAATCGAATGTTAGAAATGTTAAGACTATATTTCACCAGGCTTTATTCCAGTTTTAAAGAGTTGAGACTATTTGCCGCCTGAGCTGAAGGCACAGTGTCAGAGTGACACAGAGTGAAGCACTGGCCAGTTATCCTGCAGTGCCATCTACAGCAAGCTGCTTTATAAACTGCCAGTGTTTCCATTCATTGTTGAAAATGTTGTTTGTCCGTTAATTCCAAAAGTTTCACAGATCGGGGGCGTCATTCTCCGACCTCCCCGCTGGGTTGGAGAATCGCCGGGGGCTGCCGTGAATCCCGCCCCCGCCGGTTTGCCGAAGTCTCCAGTACCGGATATTCGGTGGGGGCGGGAATCGGGCTGCGCCGGTTGGCGGGCCCCCCCGCACGATTCTCCGGCCCGGATGGGCCGAAGTCCCGCCAATAAATTGCCTGTCCCGCCGGCGTGGATTAAACCACCTTTTGAACGGCGGGACAAGGTGGCGTGGGCGGGCTCCGGGGTCCTGGGGGGGGCGCGGGGCGATCTGACCCCGGGGGGTGCCCCCACGGTGGCCTGGCCCGCGATCGGGGCTCACCGATTCGCGGGCAGGCCTGTGCCGTGGGGGCACACTTTCCCTTCCGCCTCCGCCACGGTCTCCACTATGGCGGAGGCGGACGAGACTCCCTCCACTGCGCATGCGCGGGAAACTTTCAGCGGCCGCTGACGCTCCCGCGCATGCGCCGCCCCGGCATGTCATTTCCGCGCCAGCTGGCGGGGCAACAAAGGCCGTTTCCGCCAGCTGGCGGGACGGAAATCCCTCCGGCGTCGGCCTAGCCCCTCAATGTTGGGGCTCGGCCCCCAAAGATGCGGAGCATTCCGCACCTTTGGGGCGGCGCGTGCCCGTCTGATTGGCGCCGTTTTGGGCGCCAGTCGGCGGACATCGCGCCGTTTCGGGAGAATTTCGCCCCGGTTCTCTAACTGCAAGCAGAAAGAGAAGAAAATGGAGTTTAGCTGCTGCAAAGTTAATGGAGAGTTCCTTTATTTTGGCTGCTAGAGATGTTTCAAAAACATGCAGTGAAATGTCTGTCTTTGACATCTGTCTTCAATCGTGCAACTGTTAACCAATGTAAAATGTACCTGAACTCTTCAAATAGCAAAGATCTCAAAATGCAGCAAATCTGAGATTGCGTTATTCAAATTACATTTTTTGAAGTGTTTAAATATCTGCTACTAATTGACTTGCTCTTGGGACCCTTCTGCCTGGGTGTCTCTCCCCCAGACTTTCTCCCAGTCTCTCACTCACACACTCTCTCTCCCCCCCCCCCCCCCCACCCCCTCTCTCACTCTCTCTTTCTCCCCCCCCCCTCCACTCTCTCTCTTTCTCCCCCCTCACTCTCTCTTCTCTCCCTGACCCTCTCCCTGTCTCCCCCTCTCTCTTCCTGTCTCCCCCACTCTCTTCCTGTCTCCCCCACTCTCTTCCTCTTTCTCTCCCTCTTTCTTCCTGTCTCCCCCACTCTCTTCCTCTTTCTCTCCCTCTCTCTTTCCCCTCTCTCATTCCCCTTCTCTTTCTCCCTTCTTTCTCCCTCTCTCCCTCTCTCCCACCTCTCTCCCCACCTCTCTCTACCCCCACATTTCCCCTCTCTATTTCCCCTTCACTCCCCCTCTCTATTTCCCCTTCACTCCCCCTCTCTATTTCCCCTTCACTCTTACCCCTCTCCCTCTCTTCCCCACTCTCTTTTCTTTACCTCTCGCTCCCCTTCTCTCCCTGACACCCTCTCGCTCCCTGTCTCCTCCCTCTCTCTCCCTGTCTCCTCTCCATCTCCCCCTCTCTCTTCCTGTTTCCACACCGTCTCCTCTCCCTCTTCCTGTCTCCTCTCTCTCCCTCTCCCTGTCTTTCCCCCCCCCTCTCTCTCTCTCTTCCCCCCCCTCTCTCTCCCTGTCTCCCCCCTCTCTCTCCCTCCTCCCTCTCCCTTGGAGACCCTGTCTCCTCCCTCTCTCTCACTGAGGTTACAGAGATGGTGAGGCCCAGGAGAAATTTGAGCATCTGAAAGAAAATGTTTAAATTGCTTTGTTAGACTTTGGACTGTGGGAGGAAACCGGAGCACCCGGAGGAAACCCACGCAGACACGGGGAGAAGGTACAGACTCCGCACAGACAGTGACCCAGCGGGGAATCGAACCTGGGACCCTGGCGCTGTGAAGCCACAGTGCTATCCACAATGCTACCGTGCTGCCCCACAGTACAAATTCGCAGCAATACCAAATGCAAAGGGAGCAATAATTTATACTCCATGAAAAGAGAGTGCTGATTAGTTGCCAAGTGGATTCTAATTGGTAGAAACATTGCCATGGAGAATGCACCAGTTAACTAATGACTGGCAGTTAACAGCTAACTTTGTTTAAATTCAAACCAGGCAGGTTGACTGGTCAAGGTATTGCCTTGGGGAATGAACCAGAAAATTGCTGTCTTTGAGATTTATGGCCTACATACCTAGCACCTCACTGACACCGAAATTCACGCACCACATTGCTCATTTGTGTGATAGGCAGAATGTCTTTTGGGCTTGACCGAGGCATCCTGTTGCTGCACAGTAGCAGCGTGAAACAGCTGTTGCGAGAATTGTTTGAGGCGCCACTGACTTCCAGGGTGACCCGAGGTAGACTGGGCAGGCCCAAAAGTGTCCGCCTTAAGCCCAGTCATGAGTTTTCACGATGTGCAGTGAGCAACGTTGTGATCGAGGTAGGCCTTATCCCACAGGAAACCTTTGAAGTGCCCTATTTCATCATCAAGCATGTATGGTGAGGAAACAGTTCGGGCCATATTTACGAGGTTGCTGATAAGGACAGTCTTATATTGTGTGGAACTGTAAGAATCCCAAAGCTTGTATTGATCAGTGAAGGTGGGCTTGCGATAGACTGTGATAAAGAACCCCTGGCAGATTTCTCAACTACTATGTCAAAGAAAGAGTTCATTTGACTGCTCCATTTCAAAGGTTAATTTGAGTGCAGGATGGAGCCCATTAAGACACGTAAGGAAGTTCATAAATGCAGCTGCAGATTCAAATGCAAATACAGCAAACGTATCATCCGCACATGGGTGGTGCGGAGCGCAGTGGTTAGTACTGCTGCCTCACAACGCCAGGGATCCGGGTTTGATTCCAGCATTGGGTGACTGGAGTCTGCACGTTCTCCCTGTGTCTAGGTGGGGTTATGGGGAGTGGGCTTAGGTAGCGTGGAGAGTTGGTGCAGACTTTTTAAAATTAATTTAAGAGTACCCAATTCTTTTTTTCCAATTCAGGAGCAATTTAGCATAGCCAATCCACCTAACCTGCACATCTTTGGATTGTGGGGGAAAAACCCTCGCAAACATGGGGAGAATGTGCAAACTCCACACGGACCGTGACCCAGAGCCGGGATCGAACTTGGGACCTCGGTGCCGTGAGGCAGCAATGCTAACACTGCGCCACCGTGCTGCCCTCGGTGCAGACGTGATGGGCCGAAAGGCCTCCTTCTGCGCTGTATTGGTTCTATGGATTCTGCGGATATTGGAAATATGCAAGGAGTAGGTGGTTAGGTGTCATTCTTGTGGAACCTAACAGATATTTGGGAGAGCTGGGCTTAGACGGGATCCCTTAGCAACACTGTCTATTTGGCCATACATGGTGTTACTAAAACTGGACTCAACTGCGCAAACTGGCGAGTTCATAGACTCAATGAGTACTGCTTCACCCAATGGTGACGGGGCTGGATTGCCATGTTATTGTCCTGCAGGACAAAGATCTGTGATTTCCTCAAGTGGAACATTGGTGAATAGGCTAACTGTGTCAACTGAGCACAGGGACACATGGTCACAATCGATATGCAAGTCCTGTATGGTCTTTGCAAATGTGAAGGATCCTTCACTGTGTGTGTGGAAAACTTGCTCAAAACTGAGTGTAACAATTCACCCAATCAGTCGGCCAATTCATGCTGTGCTGAACCGCTCATAGAGAAGATAGTGCGTAAAGGGACAGCTCTTTTGTGTGTCTCGGACAGTCTATACGTACACGAACGCAGTGAGCCACGAGGACGAACCCTGTCATCTATATCACACAGCAGTTCACCGCTCTTACACAAATCCAGCAAGCGTTTATTTTAGCTTAGCTGCGAGCAGGATTGTCCAGTGATGCTGCGGCAGGCCCAATGGATACGAATTTGCGCCTGCCGTTAAGAATGGCGTGCATTTTGTTGATCTCGTCACGTTTGTTAAGGATGACCATTCCAGGCCTTTTGTTGGGTTTGCAGATATGTGTGCCCAGGTCGGCCTTGAGACCTTGGAATGCGAACCGATATTCGCGTTGAATGTGAAAATCGCCAAGTCATTCGCAATCCCACAACGTGCGTTAGATCAGTGAGGCCCCCTTTTGAGGACTCACGGTGGACACTGTGGCTGGGCAGTTGGGAGTAATGGGGTTTGAACTCTGTGAATACCGCTTCCTGATTGATTTAGGATGATGCCACGGCAAAGTTCAAACTATGCGCAAGGGCGAACTCCTCGCTTTCAGAGAGGACATGGTCAGAAAGGTTTATTACGTGTTTGGTGGCGCCGTTAATTGCATTGCCAGAGCACATTCAAAAATATTTGACAACATGTATCTGACAGCAATGCCCGCACAATCCTGAATTAGTGATCTTCCGGGATTTGATGATTTCCCTTGGAGACCCGTGTCCACATGTCACACTGCATTGGCCTCAGGTTCGGAATGAATTACCTGGGTTTACAGAAGTTAAACAATTCCAGAAAAGCGCAGGGAAAGTATCCCACCACTTGTATTGATGGTGGGCTTGTGATAGACCCTGGTGATGAACCCCTGGCAGACTTCTCAACTAGTACGTCAAGGAAAGCGAGTTCATTTGACTGCTCCACTTCAAATGTGGGCATAGGATGGGAGTCCATTACAGCACCGAGGGAAGGCCATTCAACCCATCGTGTCCATACTGGCTCACTGTGGAGCAATCCAGTTATGTGCATCTCCCACTCTATCCCCATAACTCTGCCACCTTACCTCAAGTATCCTACTGATTTCCTTTTTAATCACTGATTGATTCCACTTGCACCACTCTCTGGGGCAGCTAGTTCCTGGGTATTCCCACTCGCTGTGTCAATAAAGGTTCCTCCTCATACTCCGCCTGCATCACTTGCCCAAAATGTTCAAACCGTGTCTCCTGGTCCTTGTACAAACAGCTATAACGGGAACAAACTTTCTGTGTCTCCCTTATGTAAATCTGTCACAACTTTGTGCACCTCTATCAAGTCTCCCCTCAATCTCTCCAAACTAACCTTGAAGCACAACTCTCATATCCCTGACGCCATTCCGAAATTCAAGGCTGTCGCTAATCCACCTGCAAATTCAGGAGGAGCTTCTTCATACAGAGTGTGGTGCAAGTGTCAAAGTTGCTGCCAAATGGAATGATATGGTGAACAGCATATGTGCATTTAGAGAAAGCCAGAGAAACAACAGACGAGGGTGACCGGGATAGAAGGTTCTACCGATATGGACCAGTCGGGCGGAATGGTCTTTTCTGTGTCTGACCACAATGTACAGAAACAAAGTGCTGAAAAAACTCAGCAGGACCGAGAAGAGGAATATTGGACTCGCAACGTTAACTTTGTTCCTCTCTCCGCTTTCGGCTCTTATTTCAGATTTCCCGCATCCTTCCTACTTTGACAGTTTTCAGTAAAGTTGAGCAGCAGAGACAGATACAGAACAGAATGTAGAATGGGATCAATAGGTGACTTGGTCTTTTGAAGCCCCTCTATTCCAAACAGCAGTGAAATGTGAATGTTTCACTCAGCAACTTAACACCTGCCAGGCCGGGTTTCGAGCTCTGTCTGTCATGCTCGCATAATGATGGGAGGAACATAAGACCTTTTTTTTCTTAAAACAACCATTTTGTAGCGAGTGGTGTTAAAGAGTGAAGCGAAGGTTGAAATGAGCATTAGAGAAAGAGGATTCTCTTTTTGTAACTGTATACTGCTGATGAGGAACTTCATGGTGCATAGGGAGAGTCAAAGAACAATACAGTACAGGAACATGCCCGTCGGCCCTCCAAGCCTGCACCGATCGCATGTCTTCTCTAGACCAACCGCCTGTACCCTTCTATACCCCGTCTGGTCATGTGCCTATCCAGATAACTCTTAAAGGTCGCTAACATATCTGCTCAACCACCTCACTTGGCCGCACATTCCAGGCCACCACCAACCTCTGTGTAAAAAAACCTCCCCCGCACATCACTGAACCTATCCCCCTTGAACTTGTGCCCCCTTGTAATTGTCATTTCCGCCCTGGAACAATCCTGCAACTGTTACCCCATCTATACCCCTAATAATTTGATAAACTTCTATCAGGTCGCCCCTCAGCCTCAGTCTCTCTAGGGAGCACAATCCCAGTTTATTCAATCTTCCCTCATAGCTAATACCCTCCATACCAGGCAACATCCTGATAAACCTTTTCTGTACTCTCTCCAAAGTCTCCACGTCCTTCTGGTAATGCGGTGACCAGAATTGGACACAATATTCCAAATGTGGCATAACCAATGTTCGATATAATTGTAACATAATATTCAAGCTTTTATACTCGATGCGCCGTCCTATGAAGGCAAGCATGCCGTATGCTTTCTTTACCACCATTTCCACGTGTGATGCCACTTTTAAGGATCTGTGGATCTGCACGCCCAGATCTCTCTGTGTCTCTATGCTCCTGATGGCTCTGCCATTTATTTTATAGCTCCCACCTGATTTGGATCTACCAAATTGCATCACCTTGCATTTGTCCGGGTTAAATTCCATCTGCCATTTCTCCGCCCAATTTTGCAGCCTACCTATATCCTGTTGTATTCTCTGACAATCTTCATCACTATCCGCAACGCCTGCAATCTCAGTATCATCCGCAAACTTGCTAATCAGACCCGCTACGTTTTCTTCCAAGTCACCGAAGATGTGAAAATTCATTAGAAGGTGTGAAAAATGATGAGGCGTTTTGTTAAAGGAGATAAGGAGCGACTCTTTCCATTGGCAGGTAACCCGAGAATGTAGATTTAAGATAAACGGTAGAAGGAGCCGAGGGGAGGTGAGAATAATTTTGATGTAGCGAGCTGTTGGGAATTGGAATTCACTGCCGTAAAGGGAAGATTATTCATTCATCGTTTCTCAAATGGAATCAGCTCAATGTTTGACAAAGAAAAACATGCGAGGCTGTGAGCTAAGTGGGACCCATTGGGCAACTCTTGCAATGAGTTGGCACGGGAGTGATGGGCTCCTCCTGTGCTGGCAGGGTTCGCTGCTCTCCTGGTCTGTTGTTTTCTACGCAGCGCCCTCTGAGAAGGGACGGCCTGCTGATGCTCCCAATTGCGCAATATCGTGACGTCTTGGAGAAGCAAGCTACTGAACAAAGTTAGCTACGCTAAGCAGTAACCATGTGGAATGTAACCAGCTCTCTGTGACACACACATAGGCAGATGTGAAAGTGGATTGGAGTTGGATTGGAACTGCAATCCCCCTGGGACCTCCCCAAGTATTGTAAGCAGTAAAATGAAAGCTCAAAATATGCCAAAAGCTCAAAAGTAGGGGTTGAGTGAGTTGTTTCATGTTATACATCCCATAATTTATTGTGGCTACTGTCAACTACTCCTTTACACAATTCCTCAGATACACAAGACTTGTAGTGGGTATTACAATGGCAGCAAGTTACACTCTTTGGTTTACACGTAATTTACCAATTTGCCACTCAATTATAGGAGAGCAGAAATTTGAAGTTGATTTTGTTTTTAAAAATAGCATTTTATATGGATTTTCAGCATGAAGTTGACTTGCACGTATGCAGATTGCTTTAAGCATTCCCATCAGCGGGATCCGAGGAGGAGACATCTGCTTCTGTGGTATCATGTAGGTGTAAGGACCATGTGAGGTGAATGGGTACGCAGGGGCTATTAGTGGATCACAGCTGCGGTGGAAGTCAAGGTTGTGGCACATCTGGAATAAATGACTCTTGCATGCCAAAGCTATTGAATTAACATTGAAGGGAGAAATATTCATGTTGATAGGCCAGGCCAGTTGACTTCATACCTGAAGTATGAAAGCTCTCTAGCTGCTCCATGAGTTAATAAATAAGGTATTGTAGGAAACAAATTTTCGCTAATGAGAGACCGTTAGGGTTACCAACTCTCCAGGGTTGTTCTGGAATTAAAGATTTATCTTCATGAAGGCAAAAAAAAGCAGGAGAGAAAGGTCGCCGGCGCATTAGGAAACGTGATTATTTCCTACTTACGGTGAGGTCCGAATGGTTTATTACTTAGAAAACTATCAAAGATGTGAAAAAGAATCTTCCAGCCAGATAACGAGTCTGTTTTCTGGTTGATTATGTGTGTGTGTGGGGGGGGGGGGGGGGGGGGGGGGGGGGGTGGGGGGGGGGGGGGAGAGCGATTGGTGTGATGGTGGACACATTGAGTGACCAATGGCGGGGGTGGGCTGGTCTGAGCTTGTGTGGGCAGAATGGTGAGACGAAGCCAGTGCACAATGTTTAGTGATCGTTGTGAACGCTTAGTTTCCGTGGTTAAAGACTGGTCATCGAGGTTTACAGCGAACGTACCTGTATTCATGACGGCATTATAAAGAACCGCTTACATTGATTTAGCTCCATAGGATGTCCCAGTACTCTTTACACCCAATGAAGTCCTTTAAAAGTGTGGTCACTGTTCTAATGTGGGAAATAGAATGTTCTGTTTTAATATCATAGCCTTGGGTCACTGTGTGCGGAGTCTGCACGTTCTCCCCGTGTCTGCGTGGGTTTCCTCCGGGTGCTCCGGTTCCCTCCCACAGTCTAAAGATGTGCAGGTTAGGTGGGTTGACCGTGATAAATTGCCCCTTAATGTCCAAAAGGTTAGGTGGGGGTTACGGAGTGACAGGAATAGGGTGGGGGAGAGGGCCTTGGTAGGGCACTCGTTCAGAGGGTTGGTGCAGACCCGATGGGCCGAATGGCCTCCTCCTGCACTGTAGGGATTCTATGATTCTATGATAATGATTATATATGCTGGAAATAAAGAGCATTTTAAAAATAGATATATATAGGGCGCGATTTAACCACCGCATTACGCCCGGCACGGATCTGGGTAAGCCAGTTAAATAGAGGGGAAAAGGCCAAAATCAAGAATCGCGCAGGACGTGAATCAGTTTGCTATCTAACCAGGTTAGGCTTGGTTGGGGGGCTGAAGCATTCCAGGTCAGGGGTCACCACTGGGCTGGGGAGGGGGGTGAGGGGCTTTTCATCTGTGAGGCCTTCAAGCCATCTTTAAATATTGTGGATACCCATAACAGGGGCAACTGCAGCTACTGCCTGTCTGTCCTACCAAATACTTGCAGGACACAGCCTTGCTCTTGGTTCTATGCTGAAGGTCGCTTTAACTCCCTTTGACTGTAAGCAGCCTCTAGCTTCACAGCTGAAGGCTATTGCTAATGAGGAATTGCCCTTGTTAGTTGTGAGAGCATCTCCCGGCTCTCAAGTGGTGCTGCAGGGTGTTTTTGCTGCTGCTGTTGT
Source organism: Scyliorhinus torazame (assembly GCF_047496885.1). Classification (NCBI taxonomy): domain Eukaryota; kingdom Metazoa; phylum Chordata; class Chondrichthyes; order Carcharhiniformes; family Scyliorhinidae; genus Scyliorhinus; species Scyliorhinus torazame. The sequence continues at coordinate 6,525,115 of NC_092717.1, forward strand.
TTCCTTCTTTTTCTGCGGCCTGGAGTAAGGAAAGGGAGGATGGAGGATGGCCTGCTGCCTGGGCTGGAAAGGGGGGGAAGAGGAACTCTTTCTTCTGGAGTGCTCTGGTGGCTGCGATTTTCACCTGTTGAGGAGCTGCAGGAGGAGAGAGAGAGGGGGGGGCAAATTGATCCGAATGAGCAACTTGATGAGGGTGTTGAAGAAATGCTTTTACGAATTGCTGGTGATTTTATTGTATGTGTAGTGAGTGACGACAAGTATGTCACCGCGAGTGAAACACGCTGAACACCGAGGCTGTTTTACTGCATCCCCAGGTGGATACCGAGCTTTGGTTCCAATGAAATCAGGACAGAGAAGGAGGCCGACACAGCGGAGGCTCATGGACAGAGACTGATACGTAAACCGACTGCACAGCAAGGATCCTCCATTCTGTTGAGGGCCTGCGAGGGGGGATACAGGGTGTTTGGTTTTCTTTATACAAATGAACTGTTGTAGCTTTCTGTTTGTACCGATATTCTGTAGCGAGAATGCGCTTTGTGTGTGTGTGTGTGTGTGTGTGTGTGTGTGGCACGGCGCATTTCCCTCATTGATTAATGATTAGTGTGATTTCTGGACTGTTCAGAAGTTGGTTTTCATTCTTTGTATAAAGGTACAGTTGAAGGTTTAATAAACAAAATATTCTCAAGTGGCTTCTCGTGAGTAAGCGTCTCAGACGATGATGATTGCATCGCAATTCAATCAAACTTTGAAGCCAAAACAGTTTGCCTGAACTCTAGAAGCGTCAGCACCACGGAGGCAGCATCTCTGTGTGTTTCTAAAGGGAATTGGATAAGCACTTGCTTGGCCCCAAGGTAAAGATGTGGGAGTTGGGCTCTCAGAGTTGCTCTTGCAGAGAGCGGGTACAGGCAGAAAGGTGGGGGCGAATGGCCTCCGTCCGCACTGTCGGGATTCTATGACTGTCTGACCTCCTGTGCTGTAGCCATTCCGATGCCACTGTCTGATCTCTGATTTCCTTCACCCCACCACGCCTTTAGCTACCTAGAATCCCTTCCCTCACTCCCCCCACCCCTCTAATTCTCTCTCCTCGCTATAAAATCTTCACCTTTGACCAAGCTTTTGACCACCTGTCCTAGCCTCTCCTTATGTGACTTGGTGTTGCCTGAACATTCCAGTGAAGCATCATCAGACATTTTGCTACGCAAAAGGCGCTATGTAAACGCAAGTTGTTGTTCTAGATAACAGCTTGTCCGTCTTTTAATAAAAAGACACCATTTGGTGAACATACCTTCTGTTAACAGAAATGAGGTAGAACATTGAAACTGAAAAGCAGCTTTAACCCCAAACCCAGCAGAGAAACTGATATGGTTTGTTTAGTAAATCATGGTGATTGATGACAGGATCTTTTCCATATTTTGAACTGATTGTTTTTGAAGAGCTGAAATCCAGTAATTCAATGAAAATCCTTAACTTGTGAAGGCTTATTAAAAGCTAATATTTCAAACTCTCATGTCACGGAAGACAGACTTGGATTAAGAAGTTATACTGAACTAATTTGAAGTGAAATAAGGAACTACATCGTGTGTCTGATGCGTTAATTAATGGTCTGTCTTCTATATTTCTGCTGAATTTTTTCATTATGTTTTAATAGGTTTCAGACGCTTTAAAGAACTAGAAAGGACTTTTCTGAAATTGTAGTAGTTCTATTCAATAATTGCAATTACAGAGGACTTTTTAAGATCAGTTTTTCTGAAGATGGATGACATGAACCATAATTCTCTAATCATTGACCTCATTGTCTGGCATTTAGTATGTTCCATTTCATAGAATCATAGAATTTACAGTGCAGAAGGAGGCCATTCGGCCCATCGAGTCTGCGCCGGCCTTTGGAAAGAGCACCCCACCCAAGTCCACACCCCCACCCTATCCTGTAACCCAGTAACCCCACCCAACCTTTTTGGACACTAAGGGGCAATTTGTCATGGCCAATCCACCTAACCTGCACTGTGGGTGGACTGTGGGAGGAAACCGGAGCACCCGGAGGAAACCCACGCAGACACGGGGAGAACGTGCAGACTCCACACAGACAGTCACCCAAGCCGGGAATCGAACCTGGGACCCTGGCGCTGTGAAGCAACAGTGCTAACCACTGTGCTACCATGCGCCCACTCCTGTTACTCATGTCCTAACGTCAAAGCTGGAGAAACGAGTTGCACCTCAGTTTGTGGTTTATTTTCAGTAAAGGTGGTCATAACTCATTAATAGGTCGCTCTACCTGTTTATAATTGATGACTTATAGTTCTGCCCTCCAGCCACCTGTGTTAAACCACAATTAGAGGACTACAAAGTTCTGGGCTCCTTACTGCAAGACGCATAGAGAGGCACTGGGGAGATTTACATGGATGATGCCAAAACCGAGACGGATCTTTTCTTTGGAAAGGAGAAGGCTGAGGGATTGAGGTCTTTAAACAATGAAGCGATTTGATGGGGTGAGATGCCGAGAAAATCCCTCCGCTTGTGGGGGCGACCTACCAGCGATAAATCTAGCCAGAATGTTGTGCTCCCTAATCTGATTGGCTGGCAGCTCTTCCTCCCGTGTGAGGGGCGAAGGTCCCGCCTACAGCCACTAAATTCTCATTCGAGTGTGAGCTGGCTGCAGGTCACTCGGAGTTGGCAGGGAATTCGGGAAGAGAGATCTCGTCATCTGAAAAATTCAGGCCATAAGACAGTCACTAATAAATGTGATTGAGAGTGATGAGAAGGTGGAGCTCAGTGTTGTTGGGGTGTTAGTTACAGCTTGGCAGGCCTGAAGAAATCTTTACAGTCGGAGGTTAAAGTAATGTATCTTTATTGTCACAAGTAGGCTGACATTAACACTGCAGTGATGTGACTGTGAAAATCCCCTAGTCGCCACATTCCGGCGCCTGTTCGGGTACACAGAGGGAGAATTCAGAATGTCCAATTCACCTAACAGCACGGCTTTCGGGACTTGTGGGAGGAAACCGGAGCACCCGGAGGAAACCCACATTTACGGTCATCTTCTAATGGCTCTGGGAACTCGTCACAAATATCCAACAAAGGGTAACAGCTTGGAGCTGTCTCCGTGCTTGCTGGAACACTCGCCTCCGTCCCACACTTGACTGACCCTGGATTCAGTCCCACATTAGCCCGAGATGTGCCAGACCCTTATACTATACTCACTGCCACAGAAAGCAGCTGAGGTGGATAGTGTTCAATGGGAAGCAGATAAGGAAGAGGTGAATAGAAGGTTATGCCGATAGGGTGAGATGAAGAAGGGTTGCATGCCTGCTGCCTGGACACTGGTATGGACCAGTTGGGCTACATGGCCTGTATCTGTGCTATAAATTCTGTTAATGAGAGGATTTCAAGTATTCTTTTTAATCAATGGGATGGTAACTCGGGCATCTGTGTGCAAATGTCCACGGGCGAAGGTTGATAAAAGAGCCCGAACCATAAGTCGAAAGAACTAATCAGTATCCAAATTAAGCCTATCATGTACCTCACTGGATATCTACACATAAACAAGCAGTTTAAATCCTAGACAATACCATTAAGTGCAAATCCTCTCACAGATCCCGTCACAGTGGATAGTTTGAGTGGATCAACCCACAGTCTCGCTCAGTAGCAGGATTATTATAAGCTGCTTGTCTGTCACTTTGCTGAGCTGTGCATTGGATTGAAAGCAGCTGAACACCGCACATATCTTGGAATTCATCTGCGCGGTGGTATTTCTAATGCATTGAGGTTTTCCAGCCGTTTGCCTGCAAGTCATAACCAGTCAACTGATTCCGATATTTTCTGATTGTTGCTTGTCTGTTTTTTAAAATAAAAATCCATCTTTTTATTAGCCTGTTCACCTTGTCAAGTCTCAAGCCAAGAAACTTCTAAACGACCTGGCAGCAGGGAAGAAACATCTGTCGGGAACATCTGTCTGAAAGCAGAACCAGGTGAGCTAGATTATTGTCCCGCAGCCTTGGGTGGTAAAGCTTCCGGAATGGCCTGTCTCATATCGTGACAGAGCCAAGAGTTGATGGATTCATCATGAGGAACCGCACCGACAAGTGAAGGCTCAGGATACACTGATGTGTTTGTAACCTGGTGCTTTTCAGGGAATGGACAAGGGCGACATTAATTATCCATCCCGAGTTGCCCCTTGAGAAAGTGGAGGTGGACATATATCTTGAACCACTGCAGTCCATGGGGTGAAGTTTAGAATGAGAGGGAATCACATTAAAAGCATATAAATTCTTTCGAGGATTTGACAATGTAACTGATGAGAGGTTGTTTCCCCTGGCTGAAGAATCTGAAACAAGGGGGGCTCAGGGTAAGGGGCCTGGTCATTTAGGACTGAGACCAGGAGAAATTTCTTCCCTCAATGGAGCCGTGAATCTTTGAAATTCTCTGCACTGTGGTGCTGTGCATGCGCAATTGTTGAATTTATTCAGTAGATGTTTGAGCACTGAAGGAATTAAGGTATAGAGGGCATGGCGTAGAAAAGTGGAATTGAGATTGAAGATCAGCTATGATCTCAGTTTTTAATATTTATTTGTGGAACGAGGCGAGGTGAGAGTGATTGCCCATTGCCACAAAGTGTGTCACCAAGGAACAATTCGCGACTCCTCCGATAATGAAGCAGTCCATGTCCAAATGCAGCAAGACCTGGGCAATACCCAGGCTCGGTTAGACAAGTGACAAGTTACATTTGCGCCACACAAGTGCCAGGCAATGACCATTTCAGGTAAGAGAGAATCAAGTTATCGCTCCTCGACATTCAACGGCATTTCCATTGCAGAATCCCTCAGTTTCTGGTTACCATTGACCAGAAACTGAACCAGACCCAGTAATTTATCATAGAATTTACAGTGCAGAAGGAGGCCATTTGGCCCATCGAGTCTGCACCGGCTCCTGGAAAGAGCACCCTACCCAAGGTCAACATCTCCATCCTATTCCCATAACCCAGTAACCCCCCACCCCAACACTAAGGGCAATTTTGGACACTAAGGGCAATTTATCATGGCCAATCCACCTAACCTGCACATCTTTCGACTGTGGGAGAAAACCGGAGCACCCAGAGGAAACCCACGCAGACACGGGGAGGACGTGCAGTCCTCAGACGCCAGACGGACAGTCTGACACTGTCCGCACAGACAGTGACCCAAGCCGGAATCGAACCTGGGACCCTGGAGCTGTGAAGCAATTGTGCTATCCACAATGCTACCGTAATATAAATACTGTGTCTACAAGAGCATGTCAGAGGCTGGGAATCGTGGGTCTGACCCCCACAACCCAAAGATGTGCTGGGTAGGTGGATTGGCCACGCTAAATTGCCCCTTGATTGAAAGAAATTAATTGGGCACTCTAAATTAATAATAAAAAATATATGTCTGGTCGCATTCAAGGTTTCAAGGTACACATAACTGCAAACCCGAACCAAGTGATTGTCAACACATTGTACAAAATACCTTGCACCCCCACCCTCCCGACACACACAAACACACACCTGGGACAGGTATAATTAGTCCTCTGGGAGCAGCATGTGAAAACTGCAGCAAACCACAGTACAACCATCGACCCTGTAATTAAACGTTGTGTTGTACGGTTCCAATAATTCACACCTGGCATTAGGTACTGCATCTCTATTATTAGAAACACTGCACTGTAATCAGAATTTCCATCATTGGACCAATACAAGGTCCACAATCCTCATTCAGCATCTGTACACGTGAAGCTTCTGACAGGGGTGTAACATGAGCTGAAATTATGGACTGCTCTTGCTATGTCAGCCATTGCCAATGTCCAGGTATTAATTCAGCCTTTTGCCTTTTACTCATTTCATTTCTCTCTCATTTTTTCTCTCACTTTTATCTCTCTCTGTAGTTTGGTCAGGTGTGTAATTTGCAAATATCTTGGGAGAGTCGGAGGGCATTTTTGGAAGTTATTTTCATTTACTCTTTCGTGGGATGTGGGCGTCGCTGGTTGGGCATTTGTTGCCCAACCCTAATTGCCTTTGAACTGAGTGGCTTGCTCGGCCATTTCAGAGGGCAGTTAAGAGGCGACCGTATTCGACTGTGGGTCTGGAGTCACATGTAGGCCAGACCGGGTAAGGTCGGCAGATTAACTTCCCTAAAGGACATTAGTGAACCAGATGGACCTTTACCGCAATTGGTGACAGCTTCATGGTCACCATTCCTGAGACCAGCTTTACATTCCTGATTTATTAATTGAATTGAAATTCCACCAGCTGCGGTGGTGGGATTTGAACCCTCGTCCCCAGAGGTGTAACCTGGGCCTCTGGATTACTGGCCCAGTGACACCCCCACTTTTCCTTTGAGATAGGATTATCCATTGTTTGTGTCAGAATGCCAGTCCTCCGTTAGATCATAAGAAATAAGAGGAGGTGTTATCATGCGGGGCGCAGAGGTTGCTGAGTGAATGCTTGCTGAGAAAGGGAGTGAATAACAGGTAAGCTCTTTCTTTCTTTTTCTTTTTTTATCTAGAGGGGATGGCAGGGAAGGTAGTGCAATGTTCCTCCTGCAGAATGTTTGAGGTGAGGGACGCCGTCAGTATCCCTGCAGATTTCATCTGTGGGAAGTGCTCCCATCTGTGGGAAGTGCACCCATCTCCAGCTCCTCAGAAACCGTGTTAGGGAACTGGAGCTGGAGTTGGATGAACTTTGGATCATTAGGTAGGCAGAGGTGGTCATAGATAGAAGCTTCAGGGATGTAGTTACGCCGAAGAATAGAGATAGATGGGTGACGGTGAGAGGGGCTGGGAGGAAGCAGTCAGTACAGGGATCCCCTGTGGTCGTTCCCCTTAGGAACAAGTATACCGCATTTGATACTGTTGGGGGGGCGGTGGGGGGGGACGGGGGGCGGGGGGGGGGGGGGACTTACCAGGGGTAAGCCATGGGGTACAGGTCTCTGGCACAGAGTCTGTCCCTGTTGCTCAGAAGGGAAGGGGGGAGAGGATTAGAGCATTAGTCATTGGAGACTCCATAGTTAGGGTGATAGATAGGAGATTCTGTGGGAACGAGAGAGACTCGCGGTTGGTGTGTTGCCTCCCAGGTGACAGGGTGCGTGATGTCTCGGATCGTGTTTTCGGGATCCTTAAGGGAGAGGGGGAGCAGCCCCAAGTCGTGGTCCACATAGGTACCAACGACATAGGTAGGAAAATGGATGGGGATGTAAGGCAGGAATTCAGGGAGCTAGGGTGAAAACTAAGATCTAGGACAAACAGAGTTATTATCTCTGGGTTGTTACCCGTGCCACGTGATAGCGAGATGAGGAATAGGGAGAGAGAGGAGTTGAACACGTGGCTACAGGGATGGTGCAGGAGGGAGGGTTTCAGATTTCTGGATAATTGGGGCTCATTCTGGGGTCGGTGGGACCTCTACAAACGGGATGGTCTGCACCTGGACCAGAGGGGTACAAATATTCTGGGGGGGAAATTTGCTAATGCTCTTCGGGAGGGTTTAAACTAGTTCAGCAGGGGCTTGGGAACCTGAATTGTAGCTCCAGTATACAGGAGGTTGAGAGTAGTGAGGTCATGAGTAGGGTTTCAAAGTTGCAGGAGTGCACCGGCAGGCAGGAAGGTGGTTTAAAGTATGTCTTCTTCAATGCCAGGAGCATCCGGAATAAGGTGGGTGAACTTGCGGCATGGGTTGGTACCTGGGACTTTGATGTTGTGGCCATTTCGGAGACATGGATAGAGCAGGGACAGGAATGGTCGTTGCAGGTGCCGTGAATTAGGTATTTCAGTAAGCTCAGGTAAGGTGGTAAAAGAGGGGGAGGGGGTGGCATTGTTAGTCAAGGACAGTATTACGGTGGCAGAAAGGACGTTTGATGAGGACTCATCTACTGAGGTAGTATGGGCTGAGGTTAGAAACAGGAAAGGAGAGGTCACCCTGTTAGGGGTTTTCTATAGGCCTCCGAAAAGTTCCAGAGATGTAGAGGAGAGGATTGCAAAGATGATTCTGGATAGGAGCGAAAGCAACAGGGTAGTTGTTATGGGGGACTTTAACTTTCCAAATATTGACTGGAAACGCTATAGTTCGAGTACATTAGATGGGTCCATTTTTGTCCAATGTGTGCAGGAGGGTTTCCTGACACAGTATGTGGATAGGCCAACGAGAGACAAGGCCATATTGGAGTTGGTACTGGGTAATGAACCAGGACAGGTGTTAGATTTGGAGGTAGGTGAGCACTTTGGTGATAGTGACCATAATTCGATTATGTTTAGTTTAGTGATGGAAAGGGATAGGTATATACCGCAGGGCAAGAGTTATATCTGGGGGAAAGGCAATTATGATGCGATGAGGCAAGACTTAGGATACATCGGATGGAGAGGAAAACTGCAGGGGATGGGCACAATGGAAATGTGGAGCTTGTTCAAGGAACAGCTACTGCGTGTCCTTGATAAGTATGTACTTGTCAGGCAGGGAGGAAGTGGTCGAGTGAGGGAACCGTGGTTTACTAAAGCAGTCGAAACACTTGTCAAGAGGAAGAAGGAGACTTATGTAAAGATGAGACATGAAGGTTCAGTTAGGGCGCTCGAGAGTTACAAGTTAGCTAGGAAGGACCTAAAGAGAGAGCTAAGAAGAGCCAGGAGGGGACATGAGAAGTCTTTGGCAGGTAGGATCAAGGATAACCCTAAAGCTTTCTGTAGATATGTCAGGAATAAAAGAATGACTAGGGTAAGAGTAGGGCCAGTCAAGGACAGTAGTGGGAAGTTGTGCTTGGTGTCCGAGGAGATAGGAGAGGGGCTAAATGAATATTTTTCGTCAGTATTCACACAAGAAAAATACAATGTTGTCGAGGAGAATACTGAGATTCAGGCTACTAGACTAGAAGGGCTTGAGGTTCATAAGGAGGAGGTGTTAGCAATTCTGGAAAGTGTGAAAATAGATAAGTCCCCTGGGCCGGATGGGATTTATCCTAGGATTCTCTGGGAAGCGAGGGAGGAGATTGCTGAGCCTTTGGCCTTGATCTTTAAGTCATCTTTGTCTACAGGAATAGTGCCAGAAGACTGGAGGATAGCAAATGTTGTCCCCTTGTTCAAGAAGGGGAGTCGAGATAACCCCGGTAACTATAGACCAGTGAGCCTTACTTCTGTTGTGGGAAAAATCTTGGAAAGGTTGATAAGAGATAGGATGTACAATCATCTAGAAAGGAATAATTTGATTAGAGATAGTCAACACGGTTTTGTGAAGGGTAGGTCGTGCCTCACAAACCTTATAGAGTTCTTTGAGAAGGTGACCAAACAGGTGGATGAGGGTAAAGCAGTTGATGTGGTGTATATGGATTTCAGTAAAGCGTTTGATAAGGTTCCCCATGGTAGGCTACTGCAGAAAATACAGAGGCATGGGATTCAGGGTGATTTAGCAGTTTGTATCAGAAATTGGCGAGCTGGAAGAAGCCAAAGGGTGGTGGTTGATGGGAAATGTTCAGACTGGAGTTCAGTTACTAGTGGTGTACCACAAGGATCTGTTTTGGGGCCCCTGCTGTTTGTCATTTTTATAAATGACCTGGAGGAGGGCGTAGAAGGATGGGTGAGTAAATTTGCAGATGACACTAAGTCGGTGAAGTTGTGGACAATGCGGAAGGATGTTACAAGTTACAGAGGGACATAGATAAGCTGCAGCGCTGGGCTGAGAGGTGGCAAATGGAGTTTAATGCAGAAAAGTGTGAGGTGATTCATTTTGGAAGGAATAACAGGAAGACAGAGTACTGGGCTAATGGTAAGATTCTTGGTAGTATGGATGAGCAGAGAGATCTTGGTGTCCATGTACATAGATCCCTGAAAGTTGCCACCCAGGTTGAGAGGGTTGTTAAGAAGGCGTACGGTGTGTTAGCTTTCATTGGTAGAGGGATTGAGTTTAGGAGCCATGAGATCATGTTGCAGCTGTACAAAACTCTGGTGCGGCCGCATTTGGAGTATTACGTGCAATTCTGGTCACCGCATTATAGGAAGGATGTGGAAGCATTGGAAAGGGTGCAGAGGAGATTTACCAGAATGTTGCCTGGTATGGAGGGAAGATCTTATGAGGAAAGGCTGAGGGACTTGAGGCTGTTTTCGTTAGAGAGAAGAAGGTTAAGAGGTGACTTAATTGAGGCATACAAGATGATCAGAGGATTGGGCAGGGTGGACAGTGAGAGCCTTTTTCCTCGGATGGTGATGTCTTGCACGAGGGGGTCGTAGCTTTAAATTGAGGGGAGATAGATATAAGACAGATGTCAGAGGTAGGTTCTTTACCAGAGAATAGTAAGAGTGTGGAATGCCCTGTCTGCAACAGTAGTGGACTCGCCAACAGTAAGGGTATTCAAATGGTCATTGGATAGACATAGGGACGATAAGGGAATAGTGTAGATGGGCTTTAGAGTGGTTTCACAGGTCGGCGCAACATCGAGGCCGAAGGGCCTGTACTGCGCTGTAATGTTCTATGTTCTAGGAGGAGGCCATTCAGCCCCTCGTACCTGCTTCACCATTTAATAAGACCATGGCTGATCAGATTGTGGCCTCAACCCTTTCCTGTCTGTTCCCATTACCCTGGGCTCCCTCATTGGTTAGAAATCTGTCTAACTCTGCGTTGAACATATTCAATGACCCCCAGCCATCACTGTTCTCTGGGGGAGGGAATTCCACAGACAAATGATCCTCTTGTCTCCACCTTAAATGGGAGACCATTCCTCCCTCCTTCGTTGCCGCCATGAGTCTCACCACATTAATGAAGAACTTTCAAACATCTGGCCTTGGTTGTGTCTGCTGTTTATGTTTTAAAAACACAATTGAAACGCTGAGATCTTGAGGCAGTATCATTAGGAACAGGAGGAGCCCCCCCCCCTCAGCCTGTTCTAGCATTCAGCTACAACAGCTGATCTGTATCTTCTGTAATTTTCCTGCCTTTTACCCCACTTCTTCAATTCCCTTACCCGACAAGAATGTATCAGTCTCTGCCTCACACTCCAGTTGTCTCTCCGCGTCCACAGCTTTTGGGGGGAGAGCGTTCCCGATTTCCACTCCGCTTCGTAGGATGAAGTGTTTCGTGAATGGCCTTGCTCTAACTTTGAGATATTGACCCCTGTTCTTCATCCCCTCTTCCCTGCCCCCCCTCCCATTCCCTGCCCTACCTCTTCCCCCCCCCCCCCCCCCCCCAACCTCTCCCCTTCCCCAAAGTAAGGAGCTTCTCTCCCTCTCATCCTTTTCAGATTCTAAACACCTCGTTGAGATCAGAGGGGGGTGGGGGAGTGGTTAAGCGAGGAGTCAGGCAGAAACCGTTTACTCTGGGTTGGTAATTAAAGATTTGCAATATTTGGTAAAATGGTGACCTGGGATAGAGGTGAGAATCTTCGTCCAACGATCAGGGAGGCACAGCCTGAAAGGGCATTGGAAACAGATCCAATAGGAACTTTCAAAAGGAAAATCGATAAATACTTGGCAGAGGAAGAGCTTGCAGGGTTTTAGGGAAGCAACTGGCCTGTGAGGCTAATTAGGTAGCTCATTCAAAGAGCCAGTATCGGTGTGATGGGCCATATGGCCTTCTTCTGTACTGTCAAGTTTCAATGGTTTTTATCCTAAGCAGTTCGACAACACAGGCAGCGAGGAATTGAGGGATGTTGAGAAAAGGTGGAATTGGATTTTATCCCGGCGGCTTGTCAGAGATGTAGAACTATCATGGTTGCAGAGTCGGGGATCTCGTTCTGTCTCTAACCTTCTTTGTTCGTGGCCCTCCGCAAGACAAACACAGCCCCAGCATGTGGATGAAGAAATGGGAGGCCCAAGTGTTGGATCTAGGGATGAATGTGAAGATGATGTTGAAAGGACAGGGAAAGAAGCTAGTGCTGGAGGTTCCACAGCTACATTGTTTTATATCCCATAGCGGATGTGGACACCACAGGCAAGGCCAGAGTCTGTTGCCCATCACAAGCTGCCATTGAATCGAGTGGCTTGCAAAGCCATTTCCGAGTGTTACGGTTCCAGTTGATATTACAACTGGACGGGAAACTCCCAGAATTCAACCCTGGCTCAGATTAGTCTAACTTTTACTTTTTTTTGTACAAAATGTTGTTGTCTATAAATTATCAATCACTTCGACCAGTTTATCGTCAAAAAGTTTGACCCAGGTGCTCTTATTTGTGAGATGAACAAAGGACAAACTCAGGTTCACGATTCAACCCAAATTATTCACAAACACAATAAAACAGTTATTCTCCATAACTATCCCAAATAGAAACTGCCCAAGATTCTAATGCTTCTGGTGCTGAAGAAGCTGATCGCACTGCGGGTCCATCCCTCAGAGCCTCCGTCATCTCCGGGCCCTCTTCCGCCCGTTCCCTGGTCCGCTGTCGAGCCTTCTCTGTTGCCTCTGCATTGAGTCTTCGCTGGGGAGGGTCCCTCGGAGGCTTCTCTTAACCCCCTCTTCGCACTCTTCAGGACGTTTCTCTAGCTCTCTGGGCGGGGGTCGCAAGGGGCAATGGAGTTGCCGATTGCAACCTGGTGATTCTGCCCGCAGAAAACCCACCCTCTTTTTCACCAGCACCGCGGCACCCCACCACCCGACAACCCAAACCCGAGTGGGATCCGCCCCACCCATCCCTCCCGCAACCTCGTTCGATCCTTGGTTCTTACATGGGTCTCCTGTAAAAAAAAGCCACATCCGCCTTCAAACGTCTCAAGTGCGCAAATGCCCGGAGTGGAACGGTGGCGCAGTGGTTAGCACTGCTGCCTCACAGCTCAGGTTGGCTGGGGTTACGGGGATAGGGCGAGGATTTGGCCCAGGTAGGGTCGGTGCAGACTCAATGGGCTGAATGGCCTCCTTCTGCACTGTAGGAATTCTATGAATCTTCTTCTGTTTACTGGGCCATTCAACCCCCTCACATTCCAGGCTATCAAGCGGGACCGGGGGCCTCCAGTAATCCCCCCTTCCCCCCTCCTCCCCCAGCCCAGGATCAGTCATATCCACTCTGTGAGGGAATCCAGCAGTGCCTCAGTCTGTGCCCAGCATCGGGCCTACCCAGGACGGTCAGTCCCAAAACACAGGAATCATCACCGTCAGCAGTCTCCCCCACCCCCTCTCCCTCCCCGTCCCGGGCCCCGCCCCCTCTCCCTCCGCCTCCCAGGCCCCGCCCCCTCTACCTCCGCCTCCCGGGCCCCGCCCCCTCTCCCTCCGCCTCCCGGGCCCCACCCCCTCTCCCTACCCTTCCCCCTCCCGGGCCCCACCCCCTCTCCCTCCCCCCTCTCCCTCCTGGGCCCCACCCCCTCTCCCTCCCCCTCCCCCCTCCCGGGCCCCACCCCCTCTCCCTCCCCGGCCCCACCCCCTCTCCCTCCCCCTCCCAGGCCCCACCCCCTCCCCCTCCCCTCCCAGGCCCCACCCCCTCCCCCTCCCCTCCCAGGCCCCACCCCATCCTGAAGAGCAACCAAACAACTAACAGAGGAACAAAAGCTCCCCCTCCCCCACTGTCCCCAATCCCAAATAAAACAGAAACAAAAAGCCAAAACCCATTACCTTTTAAAAAAAATAACCACCCCTGCCCGAAACTGCTGCAAACAACCCCCCCCCCCCCCCCCCATTCCCGTTAACGTGCTGTACTGCGAGCAGGGGGAACCCCGCACAAGGTAGAAATCAAAGTGAACACAACAATATATCAATGATCAACACCCCCCCACCCAACCAAATCTTAATACAGGACTCGAGAGGAAGAACATCGCCGAGTCCCCCTCCCCCCAAATAAAACTCGTGCAATATACAAACCCCAACTTCACCCAGAACAGACACCCACTAACAAGCACAACCCAAACCCCTCCCCCACAGTACAACCCCCCCCCCCTAAATACAGATGAACTTAACAACGAGCAAAGTACAAACTCCAGCTTCCTCAAGGATTTTAGTTCACCCCCAGTCTGTGCTTCTTGACAAAGTCATTTGCATGCTCCGACGCATCGAAATGATAATCTCTGTCCTCAAATGTTACCCGAAGAAGAGGGGGTACACAGTGCCAAACCTCATCTTGCTCTTATTAAACTCCGCCGCCCTCTTGCCAGCTGTGCCCCAACATCTTGGTATATTCTGATGCAATGGCCGTCCCTCCTCCAGTATCGATGGTCCTTCATCCACCTCAGGACTCGCTCCTTATCCAGGTACCGACGAAGCCCAAGGTAGTTCCCCCGATGTGGGCTTCTGCCGCAGCTGCCTATAGGCCCGGTCCAACTCAGGAGGGGTTGAGCTGACCTCCTTGCTCACCAACTTTCCGAACATCTTGGACATGTAGGCCGTGGAATGGAGCCCTCTAGGTCCTCCGGCATCCCGGCGATACGTTTTGTCGTCTGGAGCGGTCCCCCAGATCATCAACGTTAGCCTTTAGCACCCTCCGCTCCTCCGCCAGTCTCTGCCTCCAAGGAGGCAATCCAAACACTGTGATCAGAGAGCCTCCACCTTCTGCATCATCGCCCCATGTACCTCGATCTGCCTGTCCATGTTTGTCTTCTCTGGGTGCCCAGGTGGCACTGCCAAGCTGGCAGAGGCACTGCCAAGGTGCCGGGTGGCACTGCCAAGCTGGTAATCAGGTCCGGTTGTGTCCTGCCCTTATTAGGCAGGGGTTGGGGGCTCGATGACCCCGTTCTTGGTGAGTTGGGGGTCGGGGGGTTACATTGCGTAAATGGGAAGAAGTGCGGTCTCGCTGGGGTGTCCCCTGTTGAGGTCCCAAAATGAAACAGTGTTGTTCTGTTAGTTTGCGGGATCTTTATTGGTGCTGTGGGCTCCAGAAAACACACGGCTAAATGCGCTCGACACGGGACTCTTCATTTCCGTCAAATCTGTTTAAGCACACAGGTGACTGTGGTCAGACACACTCCTCCCTGAACCCAGGTAAATGTGGATTTCTCCTCAAAATCCACCCGGATGATTCTTATACCGTGAGCCACCTTGCCTCCCTGAACTCCCGCTTCCACACAAGTGATTTCAAATCCCGCTTTCAAAAGTCACATTTTCAAACCTTTTAAATTATGCTTTCCCTCTGCAGCTTGCATCAAGGTTTAACTTTCATGTTTTACACCTCTCCCTTCAGGTTTCCTTTGTCCTAAAAGCTTTTACACAAACTCTGAGGTCTGATTTCCACAATTATTTCAAATAATTTCTCCCAAACTGTAGTCATTTCTCCAATACCTTTTCAACTCGTTGTGACTTTAGTAAACAGTAATATTTTCTAGTTCCCTATTTTCTCTGTTCCATTAACTCCAGACTTCGTGGACACTTCTCTTCATTTCTCTCGTTCCCTTAACTAGCTGGGCTTTAGGTTTCCGGCATCTGTTCTCTTAACCATTACTTCATAGTATGGCTTTTCTTCTAGCAAGGCTGAGAGAGATGTTCCCTCTTTAGCCTTCTAAAACCAACTGCTTCTCGCAGAGCTGTAAGGGCTGCCTTCTCTCTGACTACCTATCTCCAACTGCAGTCAAATTAGCTGAACTAAATTTTAAAAGCTTCTTTAACTTGCAAGGCCCCTAATCAACCACTGCTGGTTTATTTACTCTTCACACCATAGCCCTCTCTAAGCAGAATATAATCACAGTTGGAATGGGAACCAACCCCCACACAAAAAACACCTTTTTCCAGCATGAATCTAACTATAGATTTTACCCTTCTAGGCACAGAAACAGTAAATTAAATCCACTTAAATTATGCCTTATTTCAAAGGCCTACCAATAGAAACATAAACCCCTTTAAATTACCTTTGTTTTCCTTACACAGAGGGTAGCTAAAAGCCAAGTACATGGAGTCCAGACCAAGTAAGGATGGCAGATTTCCTTCCCTAAAGGACAATATAAAATCAGATGGGACTTTATATAATAATAATCTTTATTATTGTCACAGGCTTACATTAACACTGCAATGAAGTTACTGTGAAAAGCCCCTAGTCGCCACATTCCGGCGCCTGTTCGGGTACACAGAGGGAGAATTCAGAATATCCAAATTACCTAACAGCACGTCTTTCGGGACTTGTGGGAGGAAACCGGAGCACCCGGAGGAAACCCACGCAGACACGGGGAGAACGTGCAGACTCCGCACAGACAGTGACCCAGCAGGGAATCGAACTTGGAACTCTGGAGCTGTGAAGAAACAGTGCTAACCACTGTGCTTTTGTGCCACCCAGCAACCGATGGTAGTTTTATCATAGAATTTACAGTGCAGAAGGAGGCCATTCGGCCCATCGAGTCTGCACCGGCTCTTGGAAAGAGCACCCTACCCAAGGTCAAAGGGGGGGGGGGGTTTCGTTTGATGATTGCAATTTTTGGAAAGGGCAGGCCGAGTCTCGAGGGAATAGGAATCATTTCCAATGGAAATTAATGTGGGCCCAGGAGGGGAAGTCTGCTGGTTAGGAGTTTAGTGAAATTGGGTTTGAGGGGAGCGAGAGGGGTGTCACAGGTGAAAGGAATGGAGAAGGAACAGTTGGGGGAGAAGCTGGGTTAAATGAGAGCTCAGGGCTGAAACATATGGGATACTGGGAATATTTGACTTGATGGGTAGTGGAATAAGTAACTGAGTTAATGTGGACTTGCTGGATGTTTTTGTGTTGTCTTTTGAAGCAGAGTTGGTACAGCACAAGTACCAGTACAAGGACATTAACAGTGCGGTAGATAACGGGGAGCCAATGGATGTGGTGTATCTGGATTTCCAGAAAGCCTTTGACAAGGTGCCACACAAAAGGTTGCTGCATAAGATAAAGATGCATGGCATTAAGGGTAAAGTAGTAGCATGGATAGAGGATTGGTTAATTAATAGAAAGCAAAGAGTGGGGATTAATGGGTGTTTCTCTGGTTGGCAATCAGTAGCTAGTGGTGTCCCTCGGGGATCAGTGTTGGGCCCACAGCTGTTCACAATTTACATAGATGATTTGGAGTTGGGGACCAAGGGCAATGTGTCCAAGTTTGCAGACGACACTAAGATAAGTGGTAAAGCAAAAAGTGCAGAGGATACTGGAAGTCTGCAGAGGGATTTGGATAGGTTAAGTGAATGGGCTAGGGTCTGACAGATGGAATACAATGTTGACAAATGTGAGGTTATCCATTTTGGTAGGAATAACAGCAAAAGGGATTATTATTTAAATGATAAAATATTAAAACATGCTGCTGTGCAGAGAGACCTGGGTGTGCTAGTGCATGAGTCGCAAAAAGTTGGTTTACAGGTGCAACAGGTGATTAAGACGGCAAATGGAATTTTGTCCTTCATTGCTAGAGGGATGGAGTTTAAGACTAGTGAGGTTATGCTGCAATTGTATAAGGTGTTAATGAGGCCACACCTGGAGTATTGTGTTCAGTTTTGGTCTCCTTACCTGAGAAAGGACGTACTGGCACTGGAGGGTGTGCAGAGGAGATTCACTAGGTTAATCCCAGAGCAGAAGGGGTTGGATTACGAGGAGAGGTTGAGTAGACTGGGACTGTACTCATTGGAATTTAGAAGGATGAGGGGGGATCTTATAGAAACATATAAGATTATGAAGGGAATCGATAGGATAGATGCGGGCAGGTTGTTTCCACTGGCGGGTGAAAGCGGAGCTAGGGGGCATAGCCTCATAATAAGTGGAGGTAGATTTAGGACTGAGTTTAGGGGGAACTTCTTCACCCAAAGGGTTGTGAATCTATGGAATTCCTTGCCCAGTGAAGCAGTAGAGGCTCCTTCATTAAATGTTTTTAAGATAAAGATAGATAGTTTTCTGAAGAATAAAGGGATTAAGGGTTATGGTGTTCGGGCCGGAAAGTGGAGCTGAGTCCACAAAAGATCAGCCATGATCTCATTGAATGGTGGAGCAGGCTCGAGGGGCCAGATGGCCTACTCCTGCTCCTAGTTCTTATGCAAGTATGAGAGAGAGGGCTTTTTATCCATTGCCCCTCAGCAGGATCTGAACCCATGGCCCAGATGTGTGAGAATAGTAGGCTAATCCACACTTTTCAAGCAACCTCTTCACCTTGTGTTACGTCTCTGATGTTGTCTCTCACCCTCTTCACATTCCAACCTTGTTAATGGTTTTATCAAGGGCCCTCGGTCGTTGTACTTGCAGGATGAGAAGCCCTGTTCCGTCACAGCCCCCTAAGTGGTTTGGTGTGTGTTTTACTCCAGCTGATAAAGAATTCTGCTGCTAGTTTTCAGAATTCACCCACTCGGTTTGGGAATCGCCTCTCTTGTTTTTCACAGCTGATGATGCAAAGGTCAGCCGGCACCTCCCAGTTTACAAGCACAGAGTGTTCGGGAGGATATCTTCGCAGTGGTCTGACAGGAGCGAATGATAAAAGTGTCAGGAATCTCGGTGCTCCCAGCGGGTTTGCTGGGTGTTTTGTTCTTATGGCCATTTCCCCATTAACTTGCACACATTCTGAGTTGAACCAGATGTGGTGTCGTTTCCACTTCTCATGGCATCCAGTGTGACGCTAAAGACAAGATTTCAAACATCAGCCACAGAAGAGAATTTAAAAGCAATAAAGTTTACTTCTTTCCACAGAATCCATACCACCTGTTGTATCCAGGAGAAGGGGAGGAAATGTGTGGAGCAGATCGAGGCGATCTAATATATCTTTATTTGGGATAGTGGAGAGCTTGGTATTTACCTCAAATCAAAACATGATAAAATCTTTCATTGGGACAATGGGTACCAGCTGAGAGAGATGAGTACATTTTAACAAGCCCCTGTGCCAAATAAACCCCCCCCCGGTGATTTGTGTAAAATGACAGGTGAATGCCCCACGGGCAGATGGAAATTATTGGGACAGTAGTGAGGGAGGGGAACAAAGCCACGATTTTCCCCATGAAATCCTAGACTGCTACAAAAATCAAAGCTGCCTTGCGGAGTGTGAAGCCTGGAACCAGCTGGGCATGGACCGGGTGGTGTGCTGCAGAGCCATCCAGAAAGAAAGACAGGCGTTCAATCATTTAACACCTTTCACCACCTCTGCACGTCCCCAAGTACAGCCGAGAAAGTACTTTCTGAAGCGTGGTCGCTATTGTAATGTGAGAAACGCAGCAGCCAATTTGTGCACAGCAAGATACTACAGAACAGTGGGTTAACCCTGCTGTCTCACAGTGCCAGGGACCCGGGTTAACACTGCTGTCTCACAGTGCCAGGGACCCGGGTTAACACTGCTGTCTCACAGTGCCAGGGACCCGGGTTAACACTGCTGTCTCACAGTGCCAGGGACCCGGGTTAACACTGCTGTCTCACAGTGCCAGGGACCCGGGTTAACACTGCTGTCTCACAGAGCCAGGGACCCGGGTTAACACTGCTGTCACACAGTGCCAGGGACCCGGGTTAACACTGCTGTCTCACAGTGCCAGGGACCCGGGTTAACACTGCTGTCTCACAGTGCCAGGGACCCGGGTTAACACTGCTGCCTCACAGTGCCAGGGACCCGGGTTAACACTGCTGTCTCACAGTGCCAGGGACCCGGGTTAACACTGCTGTCTCACAGAGCCAGGGACCCGGGTTAACACTGCTGTCTCACAGTGCCAGGGACCCGGGTTAACACTGCTGCCTCACAGTGCCAGGGACCCGGGTTAACACTGCTGTCTCACAGTGCCAGGGACTCGGGTTAACACTGCTGTCTCATAGAGCCAGGGACCCGGGTTAACACTGCTGTCTCACAGTGCCAGGGACCCGGGTTAACACTGCTGTCTCACAGTGCCAGGGACCCGGGTTAACACTGCTGTCTCACAGTGCCAGGGACCCGGGTTAACACTGCTGTCTCACAGTGCCAGGGACTCGGGTTAACAATGCTGTCTCACAGTGCCAGGGACCCGGGTTAACACTGCTGTCTCACAGTGCCCGGGACCCGGGTTAACACTGCTGTCTCACAGTGCCAGGGACTCGGGTTAACACTGCTGCCTCACAGTGCCAGGGACCCGGGTTAACACTGCTGTGTCACAGTGCCAGGAACCCGGGTTAACACTGCTGTCTCACAGTGCCAGGGACCCGGGTTAACACTGCTGTCTCACAGAGCCAGGGACCCGGGTTAACACTGCTGTCTCACAGTGCCAGGGACCCGGGTTAACACTGCTGCCTCACAGTGCCAGGGACCCGGGTTAACACTGCTGTGTCACAGTGCCAGGAACCCGGGTTAACACTGCTGTCTCATAGAGCCAGGGACCCGGGTTAACACTGCTGCCTCACAGTGCCAGGGACCCGGGTTAACACTGCTGTCTCACAGTGCCAGGGACCCGGGTTAACACTGCTGCCTCACAGTGCCAGGGACCCGGGTTAACACTGCTGTCTCACAGTGCCAGGGACTCGGGTTAACACTGCTGTCTCATAGAGCCAGGGACCCGGGTTAACACTGCTGTCTCACAGTGCCAGGGACCCGGGTTAACACTGCTGTCTCACAGTGCCAGGGACCCGGGTTAACACTGCTGTCTCACAGTGCCAGGGACCCGGGTTAACACTGCTGTCTCACAGTGCCAGGGACTCGGGTTAACAATGCTGTCTCACAGTGCCAGGGACCCGGGTTAACACTGCTGTCTCACAGTGCCCGGGACCCGGGTTAACACTGCTGTCTCACAGTGCCAGGGACTCGGGTTAACACTGCTGTCTCATAGAGCCAGGGACCCGGGTTAACACTGCTGTCTCACAGTGCCAGGGACCCGGGTTAACACTGCTGTCTCACAGTGCCAGGGACTCGGGTTAACAATGCTGTCTCACAGTGCCAGGGACCCGGGTTAACACTGCTGTCTCATAGAGCCAGGGACCCGGGTTAACACTGCTGTCTCACAGTGCCAGGGACCCGGGTTAACACTGCTGTCTCACAGTGCCAGGGACCCGGGTTAACACTGCTGTCTCACAGAGCCAGGGACCCGGGTTAACACTGCTGTCTCACAGTGCCAGGGACCCGGGTTAACACTGCTGTCTCACAGTGCCAGGGACCCGGGTTAACACTGCTGTCTCACAGTGCCAGGGACCCGGGTTAACACTGCTGTCTCACAGTGCCAGGGACCCGGGTTAACACTGCTGTCTCACAGTGCCAGGGACCCGGGTTCACACTGCTGTGTCACAGTGCCAGGGACCCGGGTTAACACTGCTGTCTCTCAGCGACAGGGACCCGGGTTAACACTGCTGTCTGACAGTGCCAGGGACCCGGGTTAACACTGCTGTGTCACAGTGCCAGGGACCCGGGTTAACACTGCTGTCTCACAGCGACAGGGACCCGGGTTAACACTGCTGTGTCACAGTGCTAGGGACCCGGGTTAACACTGCTGTCTCACAGTGCCAGGGACCCGGGTTAACACTGCTGCCTCACAGTGCCAGGGACCCGGGTTAACACTGCTGCCTCACAGTGCCAGGGACCCGGGTTAACACTGCTGTGTCACAGTGCCAGGAACCCGGGTTAACACTGCTGTCTCACAGTGCCAGGGACCCGGGTTAACACTGCTGCCTCACAGTGCCAGGGACCCGGGTTAACACTGCTGTGTCACAGTGCCAGGGACCCGGGTTAACACTGCTGTCTCACAGAGCCAGGGACCCGGGTTAACACTGCTGTCTCACAGTGCCAGGGACCCGGGTTAACACTGCTGCCTCACAGTGCCAGGGACCCGGGTTAACACTGCTGTGTCACAGTGCCAGGAACCCGGGTTAACACTGCTGTCTCACAGAGCCAGGGACCCGGGTTAACACTGCTGCCTCACAGTGCCAGGGACCCGGGTTAACACTGCTGTGTCACAGTGCCAGGAACCCGGGTTAACACTGCTGTCTCACAGTGCCAGGGACCCGGGTTAACACTGCTGTGTCACAGTGCCAGGAACCCGGGTTAACACTGCTGTCTCACAGAGCCAGGGACCCGGGTTAACACTGCTGTCTCACAGTGCCAGGGACCCGGGTTAACACTGCTGCCTCACAGTGCCAGGGACCCGGGTTAACACTGCTGTGTCACAGTGCCAGGAACCCGGGTTAACACTGCTGTCTCACAGTGCCAGGGACCCGGGTTAACACTGCTGCCTCACAGTGCCAGGGACCCGGGTTAACACTGCTGTGTCACAGTGCCAGGAACCCGGGTTAACACTGCTGTCTCACAGTGCCAGGGACCCGGGTTAACACTGCTGTGTCACAGTGCCAGGAACCCGGGTTAACACTGCTGTCTCACAGAGCCAGGGACCCGGGTTAACACTGCTGTCTCACAGAGCCAGGGACCCGGGTTAACACTGCTGTCTCACAGAGCCAGGGACCCGGGTTAACACTGCTGTCTCACAGTGCCAGGGACCCGGGTTAACACTGCTGTCTCACAGTGCCAGGGACCTGGGTTAACACTGCTGTCTCACAGTGCCAGGGACCCGGGTTAACACTGCTGTCTTACAGTGCCAGGGACCCGGGTTAACACTGCTGTCTCACAGTGCCAGGGACCCGGGTTAACACTGCTGTCTCACAGTGCCAGGGACCCGGGTTAACACTGCTGTCTCACAGTGCCAGAGACCCGGGTTAACATTGCTGTCTCACAGTGCCAGGGACCCGGGTTACCACTGCTGTCTGACAGTGCCAGGGACCCGGGTTAACACTGCTGTCTCACAGCGCCAGGGACCCGGGTTAACACTGCTGTCTCACAGAGCCAGGGACCCGGGTTAACACTGCTGTCTCACAGTGCCAGGGACCCGGGTTAACACTGCTGTCTCACAGTGCCAGGGACCCGGGTTAACACTGCTGTCTCACAGTGCCAGGGACCCGGGTTAACACTGCTGTCTTACAGTGCCAGGGACCCGGGTTAACACTGCTGTCTCACAGTGCCAGGGACCCGGGTTAACACTGCTGTCTCACAGTGCCAGGGACCCGGGTTAACACTGCTGTCTCACAGTGCCAGAGACCCGGGTTAACATTGCTGTCTCACAGTGCCAGGGACCCGGGTTACCACTGCTGTCTGACAGTGCCAGGGACCCGGGTTAACACTGCTGTCTCACAGCGCCAGGGACCCGGGTTAACACTGCTGTCTCACAGTGCCAGGGACCCGGGTTACACTGCTGTCTCACAGCGACAGGGACCCGGGTTACCACTGCTGTCTCACAGTGCCAGGGACCCGGTTAACACTGCTGTCTCACAGTGCCAGGGACCCGGGTTCACACTGCTGTCGCACAGTGCCAGGGACCCGGGTTAACACTGCTGTCTCACAGTGCCAGAGACCCGGGTTAACATTGCTTTCTCACAGTGCCAGGGACCCGGGTTACCACTGCTGTCTGACAGTGCCAGGGACCCGGGTTAACACTGCTGTCTCACAGCGCCAGGGACCCGGGTTAACACTGCTGTCTCACAGTGCCAGGGACCCGGGTTACACTGCTGTCTCACAGTGCCAGGGACCCGGGTTACCACTGCTGTCTGACAGTGCCAGGGACCCGGGTTAACACTGCTGTCTCACAGCGCCAGGGACCCGGGTTAACACTGCTGTCTCACAGCGACAGGGACCCGGGTTACCACTGCTGTCTCACAGTGCCAGGGACCCGGGTTACCACTGCTGTCTGACAGTGCTAGGGACCCGGGTTAACACTGCTGTCTCACAGCGCCAGGGACCCGGGTTAACACTGCTGTCTCACAGCGACAGGGACCCGGGTTACCACTGCTGTCTCACAGTGCCAGGGACCCGGGTTAACACTGCTGTCTCACAGTGCCTGGGACTCGGGTTACCACTGCTGTCTCACAGCGCCAGGGACCCGGGTTAACACTGCTGTCTCACAGCGCCAGGGACCCGGGTTAACACTGCTGTCTCACAGCGACAGGGACCCGGGTTACCACTGCTGTCTCACAGTGCCAGGGACCCGGGTTAACACTGCTGTCTCACAGTGCCTGGGACCCGGGTTAACACTGCTGTCTCACAGTGCCAGGGACCCGGGTTAACAATGCTGTCTCACAGTGCCAGGGACCCGGGTTAACACTGCTGTCTCACAGTGCCAGGGACTCGGGTTAACACTGCTGTCTCACAGTGCCAGGGACCCGGGTTAACACTGCTGTCTCACAGTGCCAGGAACCCGGGTTAACACTGCTGTCTCACAGCGCCAGGGACCCGGGTTAACACTGCTGTCTCACAGTGCCAGGGACCCGGGTTAACACTGCTGTCTCACAGCGCCAGGGACCCGGGTTAACACTGCTGTCTCACAGTGCCAGGGACCCGGGTTACCACTGCAGTCTCACAGTGCCAGGGACCCGGGTTAACACTGCTGTCTCACAGTGCCAGGGACCCGGGTTAACACTGCTGTCTCACAGTGCCAGGGACCCGGGTTAACACTGCTGTCTCACAGAGCCAGGGACCCGGGTTAACACTGCTGTCTCACAGAGCCAGGGACAGGGGTTAACACTGCTGTCTCACAGTGCCAGGGACCCGGGTTAACACTGCTGTCTCACAGTGCCAGGGACTCGGGTTAACACTGCTGCCTCACAGTGCCAGGGACCCGGGTTAACACTGCTGTTTCACAGTGCCAGGGACCCGGGTTAACACTGCTGGCTCACAGTGCCAGGGACCCGGGTTAACACTGCTGTCTCACAGTGCCAGGGACCCGGGTTAACACTGCTGTCTCACAGTGCCAGGGACCCGGGTTAACACTGCTGTCTCACAGTGCCAGGGACTCGGGTCAGCACTGCTGTCTCACAGTGCCAGGGACCCGGGTTAATACTGCTGTCTCACAGTGCCAGGGACGCGGGTTCACACTGCTGTCTCACAGTGCCAGGGACCCGGGTTAACACTGCTGTCTCACAGTGCCAGGGACCCGGGTTAATACTGCTGTCTCACAGTGCCAGGGACCCGGGTTAACACTGCTGTCTCACAGTGCCAGGGACCCGGGTTAACACTGCTGTTTCACAGTGCCAGGGACCCGGGTTAATACTGCTGTCTCACAGTGCCAGGGACCCGGGTTAACACTGCTGTCTCACAGTGCCAGGGACCCGGGTTAACACTGCTGTCTCACAGTGCGAGGGACCCGGGTTAACACTGCTGTCTCACAGTGCCAGGGACCCGGGTTAACACTGCTGTCTCACAGTGCCAGGGACCCGGGTTAACACTGCTGTCTCACAGTGCCAGGGACCCGGGTTAACACTGCTGTTTCACAGTGCCAGGGACCCGGGTTAACACTGCTCTCTCACAGCGACAGGGGCCCGGGTTAACACTGCTGTCTCACAGTGCCAGGGACCCGGGTTAACACTGCTGTTTCACAGTGCCAGGGACCCGGGTTAACACTGCTGTTTCACAGTGCCAGGGACCCGGGTTAACACTGCTGTCTCACAGTGCCAGGGACCCGGGTTAATACTGCTGTCTCACAGTGCCAGGGACCCGGGTTAACACTGCTGTCTCACAGTGCCAGGGACCCGGGTTAACACTGCTGTCTCACAGTGCGAGGGACCCGGGTTAACACTGCTGTCTCACAGTGCCAGGGACCCGGGTTAACACTGCTGTCTCACAGTGCCAGGGACCCGGGTTAACACTGCTGTCTCACAGTGCCAGGGACCCGGGTTAACACTGCTGTTTCACAGTGCCAGGGACCCGGGTTAACACTGCTCTCTCACAGCGACAGGGGCCCGGGTTAACACTGCTGTCTCACAGTGCCAGGGACCCGGGTTAACACTGCTGTTTCACAGTGCCAGGGACCCGGGTTAACACTGCTGTTTCACAGTGCCAGGGACCCGGGTTAACACTGCTGTCTCACAGTGCCAGGGACCCGGGTTAACACTGCTGTCTCACAGTGCCAGGGACCCGGGTTAACACTGCTGTTTCACAGTGCCAGGGACCCGGGTTAACACTGCTGTTTCACAGTGCCAGGGACCCGGGTTAACACTGCTGTTTCACAGTGCCAGGGACCCGGGTTAACACTGCAGTCTCACAGTGCCAGGGACCCGGGTTAACACTGCAGTCTCACAGCGCCAGGGACCCGGGTTAACACTGCAGTCTCACAGTGCCAGGGACCCGGGTTAACACTGCTGTCACACAGTGCCAGGGACCCGGGTTAACACTGCTGTCTCACAGTGCCAGGGACCCGGGTTAGCACTGCTGCCTCACAGTGCCAGGGACCCGGGTTAACACTGCTGTCACACAGTGCCAGGGACCCGGGTTAACACTGCTGTCTCACAGTGCCAGGGACCCGGGTTAACACTGCTGTCTCACAGTGCCAGGGACCCGGGTTAACACTGCTGTCTCACAGTGCGAGGGACCCGGGTTAACACTGCTGTCTCACAGTGCCAGGGACCCGGGTTAACACTGCTGTCTCACAGTGCCAGGGACCCGGGTTAACACTGCTGTCTCACAGTGCCAGGGACCCGGGTTAACACTGCTGTTTCACAGTGCCAGGGACCCGGGTTAACACTGCTCTCTCACAGCGACAGGGGCCCGGGTTAACACTGCTGTCTCACAGTGCCAGGGACCCGGGTTAACACTGCTGTTTCACAGTGCCAGGGACCCGGGTTAACACTGCTGTTTCACAGTGCCAGGGACCCGGGTTAACACTGCTGTCTCACAGTGCCAGGGACCCGGGTTAACACTGCTGTTTCACAGTGCCAGGGACCCGGGTTAACACTGCTGTCTCACAGTGCCAGGGACCCGGGTTAACACTGCCGTTTCACAGTGCCAGGGACCCGGGTTAACACTGCTGTCTCACAGTGCCAGGGACCCGGGTTAACACTGCTGTTTCACAGTGCCAGGGACCCGGGTTAACACTGCTGTTTCACAGTGCCAGGGACCCGGGTTAACACTGCTGTTTCACAGTGCCAGGGACCCGGGTTAACACTGCAGTCTCACAGTGCCAGGGACCCGGGTTAACACTGCAGTCTCACAGCGCCAGGGACCCGGGTTAACACTGCAGTCTCACAGTGCCAGGGACCCGGGTTAACACTGCTGTCACACAGTGCCAGGGACCCGGGTTAACACTGCTGTCTCACAGTGCCAGGGACCCGGGTTAGCACTGCTGCCTCACAGTGCCAGGGACCCGGGTTAACACTGCTGTCACACAGTGCCAGGGACCCGGGTTAACACTGCTGTCTCACAGTGCCAGGGACCCGGGTTAACACTGCTGTCTCACAGTGCCAGGGACCCGGGATAACACTGCTGTCTCACAGTGCCAGGGACCCGGGTTAACACTGCTGTCTCACAGTGCCAGGGACCCGGGTTAACACTGCTGTCTCACAGTGCCAGGGACCCGGGTTAACACTGCTGTTTCACAGTGCCAGGGACCCGGGTTAACACTGCTGTCTCACAGTGCCAGGGACCCGGGTTAACACTGCTGTCTCACAGTGCCAGGGACCCGGGTTAACACTGCTGTTTCACAGTGCCAGGGACCCGGGTTAACACTGCTGTTTCACAGTGCCAGGAACCCGGGTTAACACTGCTGTCTCACAGTGCCAGGGACCCGGGTTAACACTGCTGTGTCACAGTGCCAGGGACCCGGGTTAACACTGCTGTCTCACAGTGCCAGGAACCCGGGTTAACACTGCTGTCACACAGTGCCAGGGACCCGGGTTAACACTGCTGCCTCACAGTGCCAGGGACCCGGGTTAACACTGCTGCCTCACAGTGCCAGGGACCCGGGTTAACAGTGCTGTCTCACAGTGCCAGGGACCCGGGTTAACACTGCTGTGTCACAGTGCCAGGGACCCGGGTTAACACTGCTGTCTCACAGTGCCAGGGACCCGGGTTAACACTGCTGTCTCACAGTGCCAGGGATTCGGATTAACACTGCTGTGTCACAGTGCCAGGGACCCGGGTTAACACTGCTGTCTCACAGTGCCAGGGACCCGGGTTAACACTGCTGTCTCACAGTGCCAGGGACCCGGGTTAACACTGCTGTCTCACAGAGCCAGGGACCAGGGTTAACTCTGCTGTCTCACAGTGCCAGGGACCCGGGTTAACACTGCTGTTTCACAGTGCCAGGGACCCGGGTTAACACGGCTGTCTCACAGTGCCAGGAACCCGGGTTAACACTGCTGTCTCACAGTGCCAGGGACCCGGGTTAACACTGCTGTTTCACAGTGCCAGGAACCCGGGTTAACACTGCTGTTTCACAGTGCCAGGAACCCGGGTTAACACTGCTGTTTCACAGTGCCAGGAACCCGGGTTAACACTGCTGCCTCACAGTGCCAGGAACCCGGGTTAACACTGCTGTCTCACAGTGCCAGGGACCCGGGTTAACACTGCTGTCTCACAGTGCCAGGGACCCGGGTTAACACTGCTGTCTCACAGAGCCAGGGACCCGGGTTAACACTGCTGTCTCACAGTGCCAGGGACCCGGGTTAACACTGCTGTCTCACAGAGCCAGGGACCCGGGTTAACACTGCTGTCTAACAGAGCCAGGGACCCGGGTTAACACTGCTGTCTCACAGTGCCAGGGACCCGGGTTAACACTGCTGCCTCACAGTGCCAGGGACCCGGTTAACACAGCGGTCTCACAGTGCCAGGGACCCGGGTTAACACTGCTGTCTCACAGAGCCAGGGACCCAGGTTAACACTGCTGTCTCACAGTGCCAGGGACCCAGGTTAACACTGCTGCCTCACAGTGCCAGGGACCCGGGTTAACGCTGCTGTCTCACAGTGCCAGGGACCCGGGTTAACACTGCTGCCTCACAGTGCCAGGGACCCGGTTAAGACAGCGATCTCACAGTGCCAGGGACCCGGGTTAACACTGCTGTCTCACAGCGCCAGGGACCCGGGTTAACATTGCTGTCTCACAGTGCCAGGGACCCGTGTTAACGCTGCTGTCTCACAGTGCCAGGGACCCGGGTCAACACTGCTGTCTCACAGTGCCAGGGACCCGGGTTAGCACTACTGTCTCACAGTGCCAGGGACCCGGGTTAACGCTGCTGTCTCACAGAGCCAGGGACCCGGGTTAACACTGCTGTCTCACAGTGCCAGGGACCCGGGTTAACACTGCTGCCTCACAGTGCCAGGGACCAGGATTAACACTGCTGTCTCACAGTGCCGGGGACCCGGGTTAACGCTGCTGCCTCACAGTGCCAGGGACCAGGGTTAACACTGCTGTCTCACAGTGCCAGAGACACGGGTTAACACTGCTGTCTCACAGTGCCAGGAACCCGGGTTAACGCTGCTGTCTCACAGTGCCAGGGACCCGTGTTAACGCTGCTGTCTCACAGTGCCAGGGACCCGGGTCAACACTGCTGTCTCACAGTGCCAGGGACCCGGGTTAACACTGCTGTCTCACAGTGCCGGGGACCCGGGTTAACGCTGCTGTCTCACAGTGCCAGGGACCCGGGTTAGCACTGCTGTCTCACAGTGCCAGGGACCCGGGTTACACTGCTGTCTCACAGTGCCAGGGACCAGGGTTAACGCTGCTGTCTCACAGTGCCAGGGACCCGGGTTAACACTGCTGTCTCACAGAGCCAGGCACCCGGGTTAACACTGCTGTCTCACAGTGCCAGGGACCCGGGTTAACACTGCTGCCTCACAGCACCAGGGACCCGGGTTAACACTGCTGTCTCACAGAGCCAGGGACCCGGGTTAACACTGCTGTCTCACAGAGCCAGGGACCCGGGTTAACACTGCTGCCTCACAGTGCCAGGGACCCGGTTAACACAGCGGTCTCACAGTGCCAGGGACCCGGGTTAACACTGCTGTCTCACAGAGCCAGGGACCCGGGTTAACACTGCTGCCTCACAGTGCCAGGGACCCGGTTAACACAGCGGTCTCACAGTGCCAGGGACCCGGGTTAACACTGCTTTCTCACAGAGCCAGGGACCCGGGTTAACACTGCTGCCTCACAGTGCCAGGGACCCGGGTTAACGCTGCTGTCTCACAGTGCCAGGGACCCGGGTTAACATTGCTGTCTCACAGTGCCAGGGACCCGTGTTAACGCTGCTGTCTCACAGTTCCAGGGACCCGGGTCAACACTGCTGTCTCACAGTGCCAGGGACCCGGGTTAGCACTACTGTCTCACAGTGCCAGGGACCCGGGTTAACGCTGCTGTCTCACAGTTCCAGGGACCCGGGTCAACACTGCTGTCTCACAGTGCCAGGGACCCGGGTTAGCACTACTGTCTCACAGTGCCAGGGACACGGGTTAACATTGCTGTCTCACAGTGCCAGGAACCCGGGTTAACGCTGCTGTCTCACAGTGCCAGGGACCCGGGTTAACACTGCTGTCTCACAGAGCCAGGGACCCGGGTTAACACTGCTGTCTCACAGTGCCAGGGACCCGGGTTAGCACTGCTGTCTCACAGTGCCAGGGACCCGGGATAACACTGCTGTCTCACAGTGCCAGGGACCCGGGTTAACACTGCTGTCTCACAGTGCCAGGGACCCGTGTTAACGCTGCTGTCTGACAATGCCAGGGACCCGGGTCAACACTGCTGTCTCACAGTGCCAGGGACCGGGGTTAACACTGCTGTCTCACAGTGCCGGGGACCCGGGTTAACGCTGCTGTCTCACAGTGCCAGGGACCCGTGTTAACGCTGCTGTCTCACAGTGCCAGGGACCCGGGTCAACACTGCTGTCTCACAGTGCCAGGGACCGGGGTTAACACTGCTGTCTCACAGTGCCGGGGACCCGGGTTACACTGCTGTCTCACAGTGCCAGGGACCCGGGTTAACACTGCTGTCTCACAGAGCCAGGGATCCGGGTTAACACTGCTGCCTCACAGCGCCAGGGATCCGGGTTAACACTGTTGTCTCACAGTGCCAGAGACCCGTGTTAACACTGCTGTCTCACAGAGCCAGGCACCCGGGTTAACACTGCTGTCTCACAGTGCCAGGGACCCGGGTTAGCACTGCTGCCTCACAGCACCAGGGACCCGGGTTAGCACTGCTGTCTCACAATGCCAGGGACCCGATACACACTGCTGTCTCACAGTGCCAGGGACCCGGGTTAACACTGCTGCCTCACAGCACCAGGGACCCGGGTTAACACTGCTGTCTCACAGTGCCAGGAACCCGGGTTAGCACTGCTGTCTCACAGTGCCAGGGACCCGGGTTAACACTGCTGTCTCACAGAGCCAGGGACCCGGGTTAACACTGCTGTCTCACAGAGCCAGGGACCCGGGTTAACACTGCTGTCTCACAGTGCCAGGGACCCGGGTTAACACTGCTGTCTCACAGAGCCAGGGACCCGGGTTAACACAGCGGTCTCACAGTGCCAGGGACCCGGGTTAACACTGCTGCCTCACAGTGCCAGGGACCCGGGTTAACGCTGCTGTCTCACAGTGCCAGGGACCCGGGTTAACATTGCTGTCTCACAGTGCCAGGGACCCGTGTTAACGCTGCTGTCTCACAGTGCCAGGGACCCGGGTCAACACTGCTGTCTCACAGTGCCAGGGACCCGTGTTAGCACTACTCTCTCACAGTGCCGGGGACCCGGGTTAACACTGCTGTCTCACAGAGCCAGGGACCCGGGTTAACACAGCGGTCTCACAGTGCCAGGGACCCGGGTTAACACTGCTGCCTCACAGTGCCAGGGACCCGGGTTAACGCTGCTGTCTCACAGTGCCAGGGAACCGGGTTAACATTGCTGTCTCACAGTGCCAGGGACCCGTGTTAAACCTGCTGTCTCACAGTGCCAGGGACCCGGGTCAACACTGCTGTCTCACAGTGCCAGGGACCCGGGTTAGCACTACTCTCTCACAGTGCCGGGGACCCGGGTTAACGCTGCTGTCTCACAGTGCCAGGGACCAGGGTTAACGCTGCTGTCTCACAGTGCCAGGGACACGGGTTAACATTGCTGTCTCACAGTGCCAGGAACCCGGGTTAACGCTGCTGTCTCACAGTGCCAGGGACCCGTGTTAACGCTGCTGTCTGACAGTGCCAGGGACCCGGGTCAACACTGCTGTCTCACAGTGCCAGGGACCGGGGTTAACACTGCTGTCTCACAGTGCCGGGGACCCGGGTTAACGCTGCTGTCTCACAGTGCCAGGGACCCGGGTCAACACTGCTGTCTCACAGAGCCAGCGACCCGGGTTAACGCTGCTGTCTCACAGTGCCAGAGACCCGGGTTACACTGCTGTCTCACAGTGCCAGGGACCAGGGTTAACGCTGCTGTCTCACAGTGCCAGTGACCCGGGTTACACTGCTGTCTCACAGTGCCAGGGACCCGGGTTAACACTGCTGTCTCACAGAGCCAGGGATCCGGGTTAACACTGCTGCCTCACAGCGCCAGGGATCCGGGTTAACACTGTTGTCTCACAGTGCCAGAGACCCGGGTTAACACCGCTGTCTCACAGAGCCAGGCACCCGGGTTAACACTGCTGTCTCACAGTGCCAGGGACCCGGGTTAACACTGCTGCCTCACAGCACCAGGGACCCGGGTTAGCACTGCTGTCTCACAGTGCCAGGGACCCGATACACACTGCTGTCTCACAGTGCCAGGGACGTGGGTTAACGCTGCTGTCTCACAGTGCCAGGGACCCGTGTTAACACTGCTGCGTCACAATGCCAGGGACCCGGGTTAACACTGCTGTCTCACAGTGCCATGGACCCGGGTTAACACTGCTGTCTCACAGTGTCAGGGCCCCGGGTTAACACTGCTGTCTCACAGCGCCAGGGACCCGGGTTAACACTGCTGTCTCACAGTGCCAGGGACCCGGGTTAACGCTGCTGTCTCACAGTGCCAGGGATTCGGGTTAACACTGCTGTCTCACAGTGCCAGTGACCCGGGTTAACACTGCTGTCTAACAGTGCCAGGGACCAGGGTTAACACTGCTGCCTCACAGTGCCAGGAACCCAGGTTAACACTGCTGCCTCACAGTGCCAGGTGTCATAATATCCACTCATGTATATAATGAGATGCAGACAGGCAGTGATTGACACACAGGATGATCAATAAGCACACGATACAGTGCAGCCAATCACCAGACAGGACACTACCACTATAAAGCCTGAGGGCACTAGGTTTCCCGCTCTCTCGGGACCCAGCCACTGAGACAATCAGAGTCCACAAGCTAGCAAGTGCAAACACCATGCGGTAGCTAGTAAGTCTGGTCAGGCTAGTACAAGGTCTCCAGTCAGTTCAGAAGAGTGTCGACCCACAGCTGAATATGTATATCAGTTCTATTGTTGAATAAAACAGTGTTGGATCTTCTCCAGTGTTAGACGTCTGTTTCTAGCTTCCCTGCATCGAGTGCAGTCCACATCGAACCTACCTGCTGAACACATCATGGTACCAGAGTGATATTTATCTTACGGACCTACCTCGAGTGAATCAGCATTGACCAACAAGCAGCCATCCGGTGAAATGGAAAACACCAGCCTCCTCCGCAGCTCCGCATCTCCGGCAACCTCGGCGCCAATTGGAAATCTTCCAGCAATAGTTCCTCTTGTACATCGAGGCCTCCGACCATGAAGCAGCATCGGATGCCAGGAAGATCACGCTATTTCTCTCCACTGCGGGGACCACGCCATCCACATCTACAACTCCCTTATGTTCGCTGACGGTGAAGACAAAACAAAATTCAAAACAGTCCTGCTGAAGTTTGACAGCCACTGCGACATTGAGGTGAATGAGAGCTTTGAACCGGACGTTTTCCAGCAGAGGTTTCAGGGTAAGGATGAACCTTTTCAGTCCTTCGTGACCCATCTCCGCATCCGAGCGCAGTCATGTAACTATGACTCGACGGCTGATTCCATGATCCGGGATCAGATTGTTTTCGGGGTCCACTCCGACTCCCTTCGGCAGCAGCTCCTGAAAATCAAACAGTTGACCCTCTCTGTCGCTATCGAGACGTGCGTTGTCCATGAGCATGCTAAGAATCGTTACTCACACATCAGGGCGGCAGAAACTGCGAAGCTGGCCTCCCACGCGGCGGAACGGGTGCAGGCCATTGCACAAATGCGGAGCCTGAGCATCGAGGAGAGTGGCCGTTTTGCCCGCTTTTCCCGGGTCCCTGCGCATGCGCGCCACGACCGAGTGGACGACGAGCCCGACAACCTGACTGCGCAGGTGCGTATGTCGACTGACCGCACTGCGCATGCGCGATGGCGCACGGAACTCGCTGACGTCGGTGTCATGACGTGTCTGAATTGTGGCTCCGCCCATTTAAAGCGGCAATGTCCGGCAAAAGGTCTACAGTGTGGCAAGCTTGGCCACTACGCAGCCCTTTGCAGATCTGCTCCACCGCTCAGCAGCCAGCGATCCCAGCTGCGGCGCAGAAGTGTCCGCTCAATACAACAAGGCATGCCAGATTCCGATCCTGACAGCCCAACAGACCCTGATGCTGAGTGCCTCAAGTCCCCATACCGGGTGGGCATCATAACTACACATGCGCTGCCTTCCACCACAACGGCAAAATGCCTCTCGATCCTCAGTGTGGATCCCGACGACGAGTGGTGTGCTGTCCTCGCAGTTAACAAGGCTCGCATCCGATTTAAACTGGACATCGGCGCATCAGCGAACCTCATCTCAAAATCCGACCTCGACACCATCCGCGCCAGACCAAGCATTCTTCCACCGGCCTGCCAGCTCCTTGACTACAATGGCAATGCCATAGCTGCCAGTGGCTCCTGTCAACTGGGGGTATCCAACAAGGTGATCAAGGCAACGCTGTGGTTTGAAATCGTCGGGCCTGACAGAGCGTCCCTGCTCGGTGCTCGAGCCTGCAAGCTCCTGAACCTGGTTCAGCGAGTCCACACCATGTCATCATCACCGGCGACGGCCTCGCCTGATGGAAACTTGCAAGCCGACATAGATTTTTTTTGTTTAAATTTAGAGTACCCAATTCATTTTTTCCAATTAAGGGGCAATTTAGCGTGGCCAATCCACATAACTGCACATCTTTGGGTTGTGGGGGCGAAACCCACGCAGACACGGGGAGAATGTGCAAACTCCACACGGACAGTGACCGAGGGACGGGATTCGAACCCGGGTCCTCTGCACCGTGAGGCAGCAGGGCTAACCACTGCGCCACCGTGCTGCCCTTCAAGCTGACATAGATGACATTATCACGCAGTACCACAGTGTATTCGATGGAATGGGCACGCTCCCATACCGATATAAAATCCTGCTCAAGCCGAACGCCACCCCTGTAATCCATGCACCGCGCCGGGTGCCGGCACCCCTCAAGGATCGTCTGAAGAAGCAATTACAGGACCTCCAAGGCCAGGGCATCATATCGAAGGTCACAGAGCCAACAGACTGGGTCAGCTTCATGGTCTGTGTAAAGAAGCCGTCAGGGGAGCTTCGCATTTGCATTGACCCTAAGGATCGAAACCGCAACATCATGCGGGGCATTACCCGATACCAAAACGAGAAGAGTTGACCAGTGAGATGGCTCATGCCAAATTCTTTACTAAGCTGGACGCCCCCAAGGGTTTTTGGCAAATAGAGCTGGACGCGTCCAGTCGCAAGCTGTGCACGTTCAACACCCTGTTCGGCCGCTACTGCTACAACCGGATGCCTTTTGGGATCATAGCTGCCTCCGAAGTATTTCACCGCATCATGGAGCAGATGATGGAGGACATCGAGGGGGTGCGAGTATACGTTGACGATGTAATTATCTGGTCCACAACGCCCCAGGAACACATCGCTCGCCTCAAGAAGGTATTCCAGAGAATTCATGAACATGGTCTCCAGCTCATTGGGCCAAGTGCTCATTTGGTCAATCGGATATTAAGTTTCTGGGTGACCACATCTCGCAGCAGGGCGTGCGGCCAGATGCCGATAAGTTCTCGCCGACCAACGCCATGAAGACTCCAGAGGACAAGAAGGCGGTCCTCCGCTTCCTCGGGATGGTCAACTTCCTCGGGAAATTCATTCCCAATATGGCATCTCACACCACGGCCCTCCGCCATCTCGTCAAGAAGTCGACGGAATTCCAGTGGCTGCCCACGCATGAAGAGGAATGGCGTGAGCTGAAAGCAAAGCTCACCACAGCCCCGGTTCTAGCGTTCTTCGACCCAAACAAGGAAACCAAGATATCAACTGATGCAAGCCAGGACGGCATTGGGGCGGTGCTCCTCCAGCGAGATGACTGCTCGTCCTGGGCTCCAGTGGCGTATGCCTCCAGGGCCATGACGCCCACTGAGCAACGGTACGCTCAGATTGAGAAGGAGTGTCTGGGCCTCCTGACAGGGACAGTCAAGTTTCACGACTACGTTTACGGCCTGCCAAAATTCACGGTAGAAACGGACCACAGGCCTCTGGTCCATATGATCCAAAAGGATTTAAATGACATGACACCTCGGTTACAGCGAATTCTTCTTAAGCTACGCTGCTACGACTTCGAACTTGTCTACACGCCAGGCAAAGAGCTGATCGTTGCAGATGCCCTATCCAGGTCCATTACCACACTGTGCGAACAAAGTGACTTCATCTGTCACAGAGAAGCGCAAGTGCAGTTGTGTGCCACCAACCTTCCGGCCTCTGACGAACGGGTCCTCTGCTGCAGCGTGTGATGCAGCACCTTACCAATGGCTGGCAGAAGGGACAATGTCCCCAGTTCTATAACTTAAAAGACGACCTGACGGTGGTGGAGGGAATCCTTCTGAAACTCGACAGGATCGTAATTCCTCAGAGTATGCGTGCTATGGTGCTGGGCCAACTCCATGATGGTCACCTTGGGGTCGAGAAATGCCGACGCAGAGCTCGGGAGGCGGTCTATTGGCCGGGCACCAGCCAGGACATTGCCGACACAGTCCTCAACTGCCCTACCTGTCAGAAGTTTCAACCATCTCAACCCAAGGAAACACTGCAACAGCACGAGATCGTGACCTCTCCGTGGTCCAAAGTAGGTGTAGACCTTTTCCACGCCAAGGGGAGTGACTACGTACCCCTGGTCAACTACTTCTCCAGTTACCCAGAAGTGGTGAAACTGTTCGACCTCCCGTCGAAGGCGGTAATCAAAGCCTGCAAAGAAACGTTCGCCAGGCATGGGATTCCGCACACGGTAATGAGCGACAACGGTCCTTGCTTTTACAGCCAGGAATGGTCTGATTTTACACAGTCCTACAACTCCCGTCACGTAACCTCCAGTCCCCACTACCTGCAATCAAACGGGAAGGCCGAGAAAGGAGTCCATATTGTAAAGCGGTTGCTGTGCAAAGCTGCAGACTCAGGCTCCGACTTCAACCTGGCAATGCTGGCATACAGGGCAACCCCACTGTCCACTGGGTTGTCTCCAGTGCAGATGCTCATGAATCGCACTCTGAGGATCACAGTGTGGTGATGTGCATCAATGTAAATACATGTAGGCTAGCTAGACACTAGAGGGAGCACAAGAGACATCACACGCTCAACTAATAGATCAGTTAGATAGGACACGACCAATGGACATTCACGATACACACAGAGGTGACACAACCACAGGAGGGCATTACACCAACCCATATATAAAGGACACCACACACATGATCTGCCTCTTTCCAGTGGAGACAGTCAGTGAGTACAGACACAGGGTTGATTCAATATCACTCCCACCACGTGGATTGCAGCAGCTGGTTAGTCAGTCTGGGTAGCTACAGTAGGATTAGCAGTAGTGTCGAACCCGAGTAATAGAAGTGTAAATAGTTTAATAAACGTGTTGACGTTATCTCCACGTCTGACCCTTCCTTTGTCAAGTGCACCACAAGGAAGCCGCTTATGTTACACCTACAACATAACAAATCATGGTACCAGCAGTGAACTGTTTCAATCCAGATACCCATACCTCTGCGTACAGTGACAACCAGCAACGATACCCAGGCAAGATGTTTGAGATCCGGGTTCCGCAGCAGCTCCAGTGCCGCGGCGATCTCCGCGAAAACTGGCGGGCATTCCGGCAAATGTTTGAAATCTTCCTGGTAGCAGCTGAACTAGAAGACGTGGCCGATGCTGAAAAAACAGAGCTTCTCCTCACCATCGCCGGTGCCAGAGCAGAAGAAATCTTTAAAAAATTCAAGTTCTCCAAGGGGCAAAACAGGAGCGACTTCCAGGCAGTCCTGGACAAATTCGGCAAATACTGTGAGGAAAACACACTCCAACCAGCAGGAAAAGGTAAGAGAAGCACCAGTACTCACCACGAGGCCGTGATCCCGGAGCAGAGAACGATTTTGATTGGCGGCCATCTTTCTACAGGGACTGCACTTGCGCAGTTGCGAGACGCCGCGCATGCGAAATAACGAAAACGGCCCCCAGTACAGGAACAGCGATTTGCGCATGTGCAAACGCTTCCTACGCATGATGTCACATGCGCCATGACATCAGAGGCTCCGGACCACACCCATTTAAAGGGGCAACATCCCAAGTCAAAGAAAAAATCTTTTAAAGCCATAAAACAACCTTCCTTCATCTGGAATGACAGAATAATGCCTCAAATTGAACCAGGAAATGAAATTAACCTCCGAAGAACCCTGCAACAAGCAGTTACCTACGCCCAAACCGATGATTCCGACCTTGAATTCTTCGACACCGACCGTTACATTTTCTCTGGACCTCGCGAGCCCAATGCCAGCTCCGACACAAACAGTGATGATATGGTCCCAGAAGACAACGACTCGGACGAACCTTTCACCTTGGGAGGCTACCCCAGTACCAAATCCGAACCGCAACGAGACGTATTGCACATTGACGACCCTGATGACGAATTCTTCGGATTTGAGGATCTTCAGCCCAGCAGATATGACATCCCAACTCGTGAGTGCAGGATGATGCTGCAGCCTGAAACCAAGAGACAGAGAGTGGTACACGCCCACAGAGAGCGGCCTGCTGCCACTCAGAGCGTGGTCCACGCACCGCTCAGGGTTCCCGACTCTACGAAAGAAGACACGCAAGACTCCACACCGCAGTCCTTGCATGAACAAGAAGTGACTCCAGTGTCACAAGCCTCCGCAGCGAGCTCGTGGACAGCCTCCACGATAGAAGCAACGCAAGACTTGCAGGAACAAGACCATGAGGGTCTAGCAACCTCCTCTGACCAACTAGCGGCAGACGATGCAAGTCTGCCATGCTCACGTGAACAGCAAGAAGACTATGACAGTCTACCATGCTCCAGTGCACAGCAGGACGACCATGACGGTCTATCATGCTACAGTGAAGAACAAAGCGACGATGACAGTCCAAGCCCAAATGAAGGACAACAGCAAGACAATGACAGTCCACACACTCTGACAATTTACCCAACCCAAGTGAACAACAAGCAGCTACTGAGGATCTACCCACGGTATGTGAGACGAGTGACGACAGCATCCCACTTCCCATGCAAGATGTGCAAAGTGACTGACCTCAGCTAGTGTGTACAGAGACACTCGACGATCACTGTGAGACCACTGGTGAATCCGATGACACCACGATACTTCCACCCTCATTCGCTCGAACCTCTCCACTAGTCAATGCATTCCTGCATGTTCCGAATCCAGACGTGCAGCTTCAAGAAATCTCAGCTGACTCCAGTGAACCTGCTAAGACTCCGGATGGGGAGCATCAACAAACCAACACTGACTCAGTTAAAACAGACCAGACTCCAGATGGGGAGCAACCAAATGCCGACTCTGATTCATGTAAGCCGGACTTTACTCCAGACAGGGAGTGCTGCAACCTCAGTGATGGCACGCTCAGAGTGACAGCAGATGTCACAACGACAGGAGATGGATCACTTAACAATCACACTGGGTCAGTAATAACAAGCAGCAGCTACAGTCCAAGAGGAATACACCAATATTCACCACAGCTATAGCCACACATTTTTTCCACACCAGCAGTGCAGCCAATGACAGCTCATGCTGGACAAACCCAGTATTCAGGCATGAAGCAGCCAGCAGTCTATGCAGCATATTCTCAAACAGGCCAGCACTACGGATTGCCCACTAATGGAATCAAGACTGAAGGAGGACTACCGCAAGCGCAATCTGCACTACAGACTGGATGCCTTAGTTACAGCCCAGGATTTGCTGCACCCCAGCCTGGCCAGACGGCATATTCCTATCAGATGCAAGGTTCTAGTTTCATACCATCACCAGGTATTTATGCGAGCAGCAATTCTGTTTCCAATTCGACAAGCTTCAGCGGTTCTCAGCAGGATCACCCTTCCTGCACAGCACGTGGCCAGAACCAGTATGTACAGTCTTATCCAACTTCAACATATAGCACATCCATGACCTCGAATGATACTGTTGATGGTACCTCTTCAACGTCAACACCTTATCAGTTACAAGATGCCATCCGACAGCACCACCACAAACATCGAAAAAGAAAGGGACTCCAAATCAGACAGCGAAGTGATTTGACCACTTCTTGGTTCCTGTGGCACAGGGACGTTGATGGCGTTCATAACCAAGAGAGACATTTAACCATGATGATTGATGGTTTATGGACTCACACAAATGATTTGGACTTATTGTTTAATCACTGTTCCCATGACTTGTATATACCTTACCTTATCCTGTTCTTTGTTCAATTTTCTTAAAGTGTACAGAAAATATGAACATATAAAAAAAGGGGGGATGTGGTGATGTGCATCAATGTAAATACATGTAGGCTAGCTAGACACTAGAGGGAGCACAAGAGACATCACACACACGCACTCAACCAATAGATCAGTTAGAAAGGACGTGACCAATAGACATTCACGATACACACAGAGGTGACACCACCACAGGAGGGCATTACACCAACCCATATATAAAGGACACCACACACATGATCTGCCTCTTTCCAGTGTAGACAGTCAGTGAGTAGAGACACAGGGTTGATTCAATATTACACCCACCACGTGGATTGCAGCAACTGGTTAGTCAGTCTGGGTAGCTATAGTAGGATTAGCAGTAGTGTCGAACCCGAGTAATAGAAGTGTAAAAAGTTTAATAAACGTGTTGAAGTTATCTCCACGTCTGAACCTTCCTTTGTCAAGTGCACCACAAGGAAGCCGCTTATGTTACACCGAGAACATAATAAATCACACAGTTCCAGCCATCCATGTTCCAGACCTTGCCCACATCACGGTCTTACAGAAAATGCAGCAGTCACGGGCCCAACAGAAGGCCACATACGATGCTCATGCCACGGATCTACCTGAGCTGGCCCCAACTGATCATGTTCGTGTCCAGTTGCCTGAGGGCGGCTGGTCAGCCACAGCTGTTGTGATCAAACAAGTGGCCCCAAGATCGTTCCTTGTCTGCGTGGCTGATGGCTCCCTGCTACGGCACAACAGACGGGCACTGCGAAGAGTTCCACGCCCACTACCTGAC
Source organism: Scyliorhinus torazame (assembly GCF_047496885.1). NCBI lineage: Eukaryota > Metazoa > Chordata > Chondrichthyes > Carcharhiniformes > Scyliorhinidae > Scyliorhinus > Scyliorhinus torazame. Next base: position 6,566,204 of record NC_092717.1, read on the forward strand.
CGAAGTGCCCCGCCGCCCACGATGCTTCCTCTGGACGTACCCTGCCACGAGGCCACCGATCTACCAGCAATCCTGCCGGCCCATGTGACCACCGCGATGGCAGCGATCCCGCCTATCCACGTGCAGGTGGCTCCTGATCCACCTCTGCGGCGATCGACAAGAATTCGTCACCCACCACAAAGACTGAATCTGTAGACTGAACTTCTGTACATCTCGTGACTTCATCGATTTAACCTCTGTAAATATTGTTTCGTTTGCCATGTAACTGCACTATCAACACCTTCCTATGTATATACGTTCATTTAGACACCTTTTGTATATAATCAGACATATATATATATATATGTATGCACACCTTAGTATTTATTTATCGACTTCCGGGTCGCGGCGATGCGGAGCTAAGCCGCGCGAGTCGGCAGCTCCCGCAGAAACGGACTTTTGGACCCGCTAACGGAGCCCCAACGGACCTTTAAAAACAAAAACCAACCCGTGGGGAAGAACGGAGGAAGTCCCCTACAGACCTGCATGGACCGGACCCGCAGTGAAACGGCGAGGAAAGCGGCCCTGGAGCAGCGGGAGAAGAAAGAAGAAAAAAACAATATGGCGGCGCCCATGGACAGAGAGGAGATGAAAGAGTTCATCAAGGGCTGCTTCGAGGAGCTGCGTAAGGAGATGGTGGCGCCTATACTGGCAATGGTGGAAAAACTTGGAGCAACCCAGAAAGCCCAAGAGGTGAAGATTCAGGAGATCCAGGAAAAAGTGAGTGAGAACGGCGACGAGCTCGTGGGCCTGGCGGAGAGAGTGGGGCGGCACGAGGCACTACACAAGACGTGGGCGGGAAGACTCAAAGACCTGGAGAACAGATCAAGGAGAAACAACTTGAGGATCCTGGGTCTCCCAGAAGGAGTGGAGGGGGCCGATGCCGCGGCATATGCAGGCACAATGATTGGGACGCTGATGGGTGCGGAGGCCCCCCCGGGATTGCTGTAGCTGGATGGGGCGCACCGAGTGCTAGCGAGGAAGCCCAAGGCAAAAGAGCCGCCAAGGCCGATGGTGGTGAGATTTCACCGGTTTACGGACAGAGAGAGGGTCCTGAAATGGGCCAAGAAGGAGCGGAGCAGCAAGTGGGACAATGCGGAGATCAGAATATACCCGGACTGGAGCGCGGAGGTCGCTAAGCGGAGAGCGGGTTTCAACTAGGCCAAAGCGGTGCTGCATCGGAAAGGGGTAAAATTTGGAATGCTGCAGCCAGCGCAACTGTGGGTTACACATAATGGCCAACACCACTACTTCGAAACGCTCGAAGAGGCGTGGACCTTTATATTAGCTGAAAAATTGGACTCTAATTGAGGGTTTGTGTGGGAGGGGGTGTTTGAGGGTTGAAGTATGATGTTTGTTGTACATAGGGGGTCAACCACGCGCAGGAAAGGATATATGGGCTGGGGGAGAGGGACAAGGCCATGACAGGAGCAGCGCCATGGGGAGTGGGGCAGGCTTTGGGAAGCGCGGGGTTTTTCCCGCGAGCGGCAAAAAAATAAAAAAATAAAAAGGCGGGAAGGGGACAAAGGAGTGTACATTGATTGGGAGAGACCCACACGGGGGGGGGTTAAAGGGATGGCGGGGGAAGCCGGGGTCAGTAGGTGTCAGCTGACTTACGGGAGGGATATGGGGGGAGCAAAAAAGCTAGACGGGGATCTAGCGGGGGAGGGGGGGGGGAGGGGGGGGAGAGGAGGGAGGGGGGGAAGGGGGGGGGGGAAAGGGTTGCTGCTGCACTGGCCGAAAGAGAACGGGACACAGAAGAGGTGGCTGGGACGGGGGTCCCCCATCTGGGGGACTGGAGAGTGAGGGAGACGCGGACAAGGGACTGGCCCAGAAAAGGAGATGGATAGTCGGCGGGGCGGGGGGGGGGGGGGGGGGGGGGGGGGGTGAGAGTCCCTCCAATCCGGCTGATAACGTGGAACGTGAGGGGCCTGAATGGGCCGGTGAAGTGGGCTCGAGTGTTCGCGCACTTGAAGGGACTGAAGGCAGACGTGGTCATGCTCCAAGAGACACACCTGAAGGTGGCGGACCAGGTCAGGTTAAGAAAGGGATGGGTAGGACAGGTATTTCACTCGGGATTGGACGCAAAAAATAGAGGGGTGGCAATTCTGGTGTGTCATTTGAGGCCAAGACTATCGTAGTGGACAATGGAGGGAGATATGTGATGGTGAGCGGTAGGTTGCAAGGAACGTGGGTGGTGTTGGTAAACGTATACGCCCCGAACTGGGATGATGCAGGATTCATGAAGCGTATGTTGGGGCGCATTCCGGACCTGGAGATAGGAGGACTAATAATGGGAGGGGACTTCAATACGGTGCTGGACCCAGCACTGGACCGCTCCAAATCAAGGACGGGAAGGAGGCCGGCGGCGGCCAAGGTACTTAGGGGGTTTATGGATCAGATGGGGGGAGTGGACCCATGGCGGTTTGCAAGACCGCAGGCCAGGGAACTTTCTTTTTTCTCCCACATGCATAAGGCTTACTCCCGGATAGATTTCTTTGTTCTGGGCAGGGCGCTCACCCAGAGAGTGGGGGGGACGGAGTATTCGGCCATAGCCGTTTCGGACCATGGCCCGCACTGGGTGGAACTGGAGCTGGGAGAGGAGAGGGACCAACGCCCGCTGTGGCGGCTGGATGTGGGACTGCTGGCCGATGAGGTGGTGTGTGGGAAGGTGAGGGGGTGTATCGAAAGGTACTTGGAGGCCAACGACAATGGGGAGGTGTGGGTGGGGGTGGTATGGGAGGCGATGAAGGCGGTGATCAGGGGAGAGCTGATCTCCATCAGGGCTCATAGGGAGAAGATAGAGGGCATGGAAAGGGAGAGGTTAGTGAGGGAGATTTTGAGAGTGGACAGGAGATACGCAGAGGCCCCGGAGGAAAGATTACTCGGGGAAAGGCGACGGCTCCAGACGGAGTTTGACCTGCTGACCACGGGCAAGGCGGAGGCACAGTGGAGGAAGGCGCAAGGGGCGACTTACGAGTACGGGGAAAAGGCTAGTCGGATGCTGGCGCACCAGCTCCGTAAGAAGGCGGCAGCGAGGGAAATAGGGGGAATCAAAGATGGAAGGGGAGCCACGGTACGAAGTGCAACGAAAATAAATAAGGTATTTAAGAACTTTTATGAAGAGCTGTACAGGTCCCAGCCCCCAGGGGGGGGAAGGGGGGATGAGGCGATTCCTGGACCAGCTGGGGTTCCCGGGGGTGGAGGAGCAGGAGGCGGTTGGTTTGGGGGCACCAATTGGGCTGGAGGAGTTGAGTAAGGGTTTGGGGAGCATGCAGGCGGGGAAGGCCCCGGGGCCGGACGGGTTCCCGGTGGAATTCTACAGAAAATATGTGGACCTGCTGGCCCCGCTACGAGTGAGGACCTTCAACGAGGCAAGAGAGGAGGGAACCCTGCCCCAGACAATGTCGGAGGCGACAATCTCCCTGATCCTAAAGCGAGACAAGGATCCACTGCAATGTGGATCGTACAGGCTGATTTCGCTCCTCAATGTGGATGCTAAGCTATTGGCGAAGGTACTGGCCACTAGGATTGAGGACTGTGTCCCGGGGGTGATACACGAGGACCAAACGGGATTTGTAAAGGGCAGGCAGTTAAATACCAATGTGCGGCGGCTCTTAAACGTGATAACGATGACATCGGAGGAGGGAGAGGCGGAGATAGTGGCAGCTATGGACGCGGAAAAAGCCTTTGACCGAGTAGAGTGGGAGTACCTCTGGGAGGTATTGCGCAGGTTTGGGTTCGGGGGAGGGTTTATTAGATGGGTTAAGCTCCTTTACAGTGCCGCGGTGGCGAGCGTAGTGACAAACCGGCGGAGGTCAGAGTACTTTCGGCTGTACCGAGGGACGAGACAGGGGTGCCCCCTGTCCCCCCTGTTGTTTGCATTGGCGATCGAACCCTTGGCCATATCGCTTAGGGAGTCTCAGAAATGGAGGGGGATAGTCCGCGGGGTAGAGGAGCATCGGGTATCGCTATATGCGGATGACCTGCTGCTATACGTGGCGGACCCAATGGAGGGCATGGTGGAGGTCATGCAGACTCTGAAGGGGTTTGGAGAGTTTTCAGGCTACAAGCTTAATGTAGAGAAGAGTGAGCTTTTTGTATTACAGGCGGGGGACCAAGAAAGAGGGATAGGGGACCTACCGCTGAGGAGGGCGGAGAGGAGTTTTCGGTATCTGGGGATCCAGATAGCCAGAAGTTGGGGGGCCCTACATAAATTGAATTTGACGAGGGTGGTGGAGCAAATGGAGGAGGATTTTAAAAGATGGGACATGCTCCCGCTCTCGTTGGCGGGTAGGGTGCAGTCGGTCAAAATGGTGGTCCTTCCAAGGTTTTTGTTCGTGTTTCAGTGCCTCCCCATCGTGATCACCAAGGGTTTTTTCAAGAGAGTAGGTAGGAGTATTATGGGGTATGTGTGGGCAAATAAGACCCCGAGGGTTAGGAGAGGGTTCTTGGAACGCAGCAGGGACCGAGGAGCGTTGGCTTTGCCAAACCTAGAGAGTTACTACTGGGCAGCAAATGTGGCGATGATCCGTAAGTGGGTTATGGAGGGAGAGGGGGCGGCATGGAAGAGGATGGAGATGGCGTCCTGCAAAGGAACGAGCCTGGGGGCGTTGGTAACGGCACCGCTGCCGCTCTCGCCGACAAAATACACCACAAGCCCGGTGGTGGCGGCAATATTAAAGATCTGGGGCCAGTGGAGAAGACACAGGGGTGCAATGGGAGCATCGGTGTGGTCCCCGATCAGGGGTAACCACCGGTTTGTCCCGGGGAAGATGGACGGGGGGTTCCAAGGCTGGCATCGGGCGGGGATAAGAAGAATGGGGACCTGTTCATTGACGGGACATTTGCGAGTCTAGGGGCACTGGAGGAGAAATTTGAGTTACCCCCGGGAAATGCATTTAGATATATGCAGGTGAGGGCTTTTGTGAGGCGACAGGTGAGGGAATTTCCATTGCTCCCGGCACAAGAAGTTCAAGATAGGGTGATCTCGGGGGTATTGGTCGGGGAGGGCAAGGTGTTGGAAATACACCAGGAGAGGAAAGAAGAGGGGGAAGCGCTGGTAGAAGAGTTGAAAGGTAAATGGGAGGAGGAGCTGGGGGAGGAGATTGAGGAAGGTCTGTGGGCCGACGCCCTGGGTAGGGTTAATTCCTCCTCCTCGTGTGCCAGGCTCAGCCTGATACAGTTTAAGGTGGTTCACAGAGCGCATTTGACGAGGGAGAGGCTGAGTAGGTTCTTTGGGGTAGAGGATAGATGTGAAAGATGCTCAGGGAGCCCGGCGAACCATGTCCATATGTTTTGGTCATGCCCGGCGTTGGAGGGGTTCTGGAGAGGAGTGGCGGGAACAGTATCTCAGGTGGTGAAAGTCCGGGTCAAGCCAAGCTGGGGGCTAGCACTATTTGGAGTAGTGGATGAGCCGGGAGTGCAGGAGGCGAAAGAGGCCAGCATTCTGGCCTTTGCGTCCCTAGTAGCCCGGCGAAGGCTCTTGCTACTGTGGAAGGAGGCGAAGCCCCCTAGCCTGGAGGCCTGGATTAATGACATGGCGGGGTTCATAAAATTGGAGAGAATTAAGTTTGCTTTGAGAGGGTCTGCACAGGGGTTCTACAGGCGGTGGCAACCGTTCCTAGAATATCTCGCGGAGCGTTAGAAGAAGGTCGATCAGCAGCAGCAGCAACCCTGGGGGGCGGGGGAGGGGGGGGGAGGGGGGAACGAGAAACTGTCTGAGGGGATGGACGAGTGGGAGATAGCATGGAGGGTGGGGGGAAACGGTACGCGCGGCCAAGAGCCAGTGTATAAAGCTATGTAAATATACCATCTTGCCTTGTATATATCTTGCTCAGGGAGAATTTGCGTTATTTTGTTACGGGGGGGGGGGGTTATTGTTTGTAAGGGGAAAAAATTGTGTTGTTAAAAAACCATAATAAAAATATTTTTTTTAAAAAGTATTTATTTATCTAAAAAAAAGGGGGGGAAGATGTAATAATATCCACTCATGTATACAATGAAGTGCAGACAGGCAGTGATTGACACACAGGATGACCAGTAAGCACACAACAAAGTGCAGCCAATCACCAGACAGGACACTACCACTATAAAGCCTGAGGGCACTAGGTTTCCCGCTCTCTCGGGACCCAGCCACTGAGACAATCAGAGTCCACGAGCTAGCAAGTGCAAACACCATGCGGTAGCTAGTAAGTCTGGTCAGGCTAGTACAAGGTCTCCAGTCAGTTCAGTATAGTGTCGACCCACAGCTGAATATGTATATCAGTTCTATCGTTGAATAAAACAGTGTTGGATCTTCTCCAGTGTTAGACGTCTGTTTCTAGCTTCCCTGCATCGAGTGCAGTCCACATCGAACCTACCTGCCTAATTCATCACCAGGGACCTATGTTAACACTGCTGTCTCACAGTGCCAGGGACCCGGGTTAACACTGCTGTCTCACAGTGCCAGGGACCCGGGTTAACACTGCTGTCTCACAGTGCCAGGGACTCGGGTTAACACTGCTGTCTCACAGTGCCAGGGACTCGGGTTAACACTGCTGTCTCACAGTGCCAGGGACCCAGGTTAACACTGCTGTCTCACAGTCCCAGGGACCCGGGTTAACACTGCTGTCTCACAGTGCCAGGGACTCGGGTTAACACTGCTGTCTCACAGTGCCAGGGACCCGGGTTAGCACTGCTGTCTCACAGTCCAGGGACCCGGGTTAACACTGCTGTCACACAGTGCCAGGGACCCGGGTTAACACTGCTGTCTCACAGTGCCAGGGACCCGGGTTAACACTGCTGTCTCACAGTGCCAGGGACCCGGGTTAACACAGCTGTCTCACAGTGCCAGGGACCCAGGTTAACACTGCTGTCTCACAGTGCCAGGGACCCGGGTTAACACTGCTGTCTCACAGTGCCAGGCACCCGGGTTAACACTGCTGTCTCACAGTGCCAGGGACCCGGGTTAACACTGCTGCCTCACAGTGCCAGGGATCCGGGTTAACACTGCTGTCTCATAGAGCCAGGGACCCGGGTTAGCACTGCTGTCTCACGGTGCCAGGGACTCGGGTTAACACTGCTGTCTCACAGTGCCAGGGACCCGGGTTAACACTGGTGTCTCACAGTGCCAGGGACCCGGGTTAACACTGCTGTTCAACAGTGCCAGGGATCCGGGTTAACACTGCTGTCTCACAGTGCCAGGGACCCGGGTTAACACTGCTGTCTCACAGTGCCAGGGACTCGGGTTAATACTGCTGTCTCACAGTGCCAGGGACTCGGGTTAGCACTGCTGTCTCACAGTGCCAGGGACCCGGGTTAACACTGCTGTCTCACAGTGCCAGGGACCCGGGTTAACACTGCTGCCTCACAGTGCCAGGGACCCGGGTTAACACTGCTGTCTCACAGTGCCAGGGACCCGGGTTAACACTGCTGTCTCACAGCGCCAGGGACTCGGGTTAACACTGCTGTCTCACAGTGCCAGGGACTCGGGTTAACACAGCTGTCTCACAGTGCCAGGAACCCGGGTTAACACTGCTGTCTCACAGTGCCAGGGACCCGGGTTAACACTGCTGTCTCACAGTGCCAGGGACCCAGGTTAACACTGCTGTCTCACAGTGCCAGGGACTCGGGTTAACACTGCTGTCTCACAGTGCCAGGGACCCGGGTTAGCACTGCTGTCTCACAGTGCCAGGGACTCGGGTTAACACTGCTGTCTCACAGTGCCAGGGACCCGGGTTTACACTGCTGTCTCACAGTGCCAGGGACCCGGGTTAGCACTGCTGTCTCACAGTGCCAGGGACTCGGGTTAACACTGCTGCCTCACAGTGCCAGGGACCCGGGTTAACACTGCTGTCTCACTGCCAGGAACCCGGGTTAACACTGCTGTCTCACAGTGCCAGGGACTCGAGTTAACACTGCTGTCTCACAGTGCCAGGAACCCGGGTTAACACTGCTGTCTCACAGTGCCAGGGACTCGGGTTAACACTGCTGTCTCACAGTGCCAGGGACCCGGGTTAACACTGCTGTCTCACAGTGCCAGGGACTCGGGTTAACACTGCTGTCTCACAGTGCCAGGAACCCGGGTTAACACTGCTGTCTCACAGAGCCAGGGACCCGGGTTAACACTGCTGTCTCACAGTGCCAGGGACCCGGGTTAGCACTGCTGTCTCACAGTGCCAGGAACCCGGGTTAACACAGCTGTCTCACAGTGCCAGGAACCCGGGTTAACACTGCTGTCTCACAGTGCCAGGGACCCGGGTTAACACTGCTGTCTCACAGTGCCAGGGACCCAGGTTAACACTGCTGTCTCACAGTGCCAGGGACCCGGGTTAACACTGCTGTCTCACAGTGCCAGGGACCCGGGTTAACACTGCTGTCTCACAGTGCCAGGGACTCGGGTTAACACTGCTGTCTCACAGTGCCAGGGACCCGGGTTAACACTGCTGTCTCACAGTGCCAGGGACTCGGGTTAACACTGCTGTCTCACAGTGCCAGGGACCCGGGTTAGCACTGCTGTCTCACAGTGCCAGGGACTCGGGTTAGCACTGCTGTCTCACAATGCCAGGGACTCGGGTTAACACTGCTGTCTCACAGTGCCAGGGACCCAGGTTAACACTGCTGTTCAACAGTGCCAGGGATCCGGGTTAACACTGCTGTCTCACAGTGCCAGGGACCCGGGTTAACACTGCTGTCTCACAGTGCCAGGGACTCGGGTTAATACTGCTGTCTCACAGTGCCAGGAACCCGGGTTAACACTGCTGTCTCACAGTGCCAGGGACTCGGGTTAACACTGCTGTCTCACAGTGCCAGGGACCCGGGTTAACACTGCTGTCTCACAGTGCCAGGGACTCGGGTTAACACTGCTGTCTCACAGTGCCAGGAACCCGGGTTAACACTGCTGTCTCACAGAGCCAGGGACCCGGGTTAACACTGCTGTCTCACAGTGCCAGGGACCCGGGTTAGCACTGCTGTCTCACAGTGCCAGGAACCCGGGTTAACACAGCTGTCTCACAGTGCCAGGAACCCGGGTTAACACTGCTGTCTCACAGTGCCAGGGACCCGGGTTAACACTGCTGTCTCACAGTGCCAGGGACCCAGGTTAACACTGCTGTCTCACAGTGCCAGGGACCCGGGTTAACACTGCTGTCTCACAGTGCCAGGGACCCGGGTTAACACTGCTGTCTCACAGTGCCAGGGACTCGGGTTAACACTGCTGTCTCACAGTGCCAGGGACCCGGGTTAACACTGCTGTCTCACAGTGCCAGGGACTCGGGTTAACACTGCTGTCTCACAGTGCCAGGGACCCGGGTTAGCACTGCTGTCTCACAGTGCCAGGGACTCGGGTTAGCACTGCTGTCTCACAATGCCAGGGACTCGGGTTAACACTGCTGTCTCACAGTGCCAGGGACCCGGGTTAACACTGCTGTTCAACAGTGCCAGGGATCCGGGTTAACACTGCTGTCTCACAGTGCCAGGGACCCGGGTTAACACTGCTGTCTCACAGTGCCAGGGACCCGGGTTAACACTGCTGTCTCACAGTGCCAGGGACCCAGGTTAACACTGCTGTCTCACAGTGCCAGGGACCCGGGTTAACACTGCTGTCTCACAGTGCCAGGGGCCCGGGTTAACACTGCTGTCTCACAGTGCCAGGGACTCGGGTTAACACTGCTGTCTCACAGTGCCAGGGACCCGGGTTAACACTGCTGTCTCACAGTGCCAGTGACTCGGGTTAACACTGCTGTCTCACAGTGCCAGGGACCCGGGTTAGCACTGCTGTCTCACAGTGCCAGGGACTCGGGTTAGCACTGCTGTCTCACAATGCCAGGGACTCGGGTTAACACTGCTGTCTCACAGTGCCAGGGACCCAGGTTAACACTGCTGTTCAACAGTGCCAGGGATCCGGGTTAACACTGCTGTCTCACAGTGCCAGGGACCCGGGTTAACACTGCTGTCTCACAGTGCCAGGGACTCGGGTTAATACTGCTGTCTCACAGTGCCAGGAACCCGGGTTAACACTGCTGTCTCACAGTGCCAGGGACTCGGGTTAACACTGCTGTCTCACAGTGCCAGGGACCCGGGTTAACACTGCTGTCTCACAGTGCCAGGGACTCGGGTTAACACTGCTGTCTCACAGTGCCAGGAACCCGGGTTAACACTGCTGTCTCACAGAGCCAGGGACCCGGGTTAACACTGCTGCCTCACAGTGCCAGGGACCCGGGTTAGCACTGCTGTCTCACAGTGCCAGGAACCCGGGTTAACACAGCTGTCTCACAGTGCCAGGAACCCGGGTTAACACTGCTGTCTCACAGTGCCAGGGACCCGGGTTAACACTGCTGTCTCACAGTGCCAGGGACCCAGGTTAACACTGCTGTCTCACAGTGCCAGGGACCCGGGTTAACACTGCTGTCTCACAGTGCCAGGGACCCGGGTTAACACTGCTGTCTCACAGTGCCAGGGACTCGGGTTAACACTGCTGTCTCACAGTGCCAGGGACCCGGGTTAACACTGCTGTCTCACAGTGCCAGGGACTCGGGTTAACACTGCTGTCTCACAGTGCCAGGGACCCGGGTTAGCACTGCTGTCTCACAGTGCCGGGGACTCGGGTTAGCACTGCTGTCTCACAATGCCAGGGACTCGGGTTAACACTGCTGTCTCACAGTGCCAGGGACCCGGGTTAACACTGCTGTTCAACAGTGCCAGGGATCCGGGTTAACACTGCTGTCTCACAGTGCCAGGGACCCGGGTTAACACTGCTGTCTCACAGTGCCAGGGACTCGGGTTAATACTGCTGTCTCACAGTGCCAGGGACTCGGGTTAGCACTGCTGTCTCACAGTGCCAGGGACCCGGGTTAACACTGCTGCCTCACAGTGCCAGGGATCCGGGTTAACACTGCTGTCTCATAGAGCCAGGGACCCGGGTTAGCACTGCTGTCTCACGGTGCCAGGGACTCGGGTTAACACTGCTGTCTCACAGTGCCAGGGACCCGGGTTAACACTGGTGTCTCACAGTGCCAGGGACCCGGGTTAACACTGCTGTTCAACAGTGCCAGGGATACGGGTTAACACTGCTGTCTCACAGTGCCAGGGACCCGGGTTAACACTGCTGTCTCACAGTGCCAGGGACTCGGGTTAATACTGCTGTCTCACAGTGCCAGGGACTCGGGTTAGCACTGCTGTCTCACAGTGCCAGGGACCCGGGTTAACACTGCTGTCTCACAGTGCCAGGGACCCGGGTTAACACTGCTGCCTCACAGTGCCAGGGACCCGGGTTAACACTGCTGTCTCACAGTGCCAGGGACCCGGGTTAACACTGCTGTCTCACAGCGCCAGGGACTCGGGTTAACACTGCTGTCTCACAGTGCCAGGGACTCGGGTTAACACAGCTGTCTCACAGTGCCAGGAACCCGGGTTAACACTGCTGTCTCACAGTGCCAGGGACCCGGGTTAACACTGCTGTCTCACAGTGCCAGGGACCCAGGTTAACACTGCTGTCTCACAGTGCCAGGGACTCGGGTTAACACTGCTGTCTCACAGTGCCAGGGACCCGGGTTAGCACTGCTGTCTCACAGTGCCAGGGACTCGGGTTAACACTGCTGTCTCACAGTGCCAGGGACCCGGGTTAACACTGCTGTCTCACAGTGCCAGGGACCCGGGTTAGCACTGCTGTCTCACAGTGCCAGGGACTCGGGTTAACACTGCTGCCTCACAGTGCCAGGGACCCGGGTTAACACTGCTGTCTCACTGCCAGGAACCCGGGTTAACACTGCTGTATCACAGTGCCAGGGACTCGGGTTAACACTGCTGTCTCACAGTGCCAGGAACCCGGGTTAACACTGCTGTCTCACAGTGCCAGGGACTCGGGTTAACACTGCTGTCTCACAGTGCCAGGGACCCGGGTTAACACTGCTGTCTCACAGTGCCAGGGACTTGGGTTAACACTGCTGTCTCACAGTGCCAGGAACCCGGGTTAACACTGCTGTCTCACAGAGCCAGGGACCCGGGTTAACACTGCTGTCTCACAGTGCCAGGGACCCGGGTTAGCACTGCTGTCTCACAGTGCCAGGAACCCGGGTTAACACAGCTGTCTCACAGTGCCAGGAACCCGGGTTAACACTGCTGTCTCACAGTGCCAGGGACCCGGGTTAACACTGCTGTCTCACAGTGCCAGGGACCCAGGTTAACACTGCTGTCTCACAGTGCCAGGGACCCGGGTTAACACTGCTGTCTCACAGTGCCAGGGACCCGGGTTAACACTGCTGTCTCACAGTGCCAGGGACTCGGGTTAACACTGCTGTCTCACAGTGCCAGGGACCCGGGTTAACACTGCTGTCTCACAGTGCCAGGGACTCGGGTTAACACTGCTGTCTCACAGTGCCAGGGACCCGGGTTAGCACTGCTGTCTCACAGTGCCAGGGACTCGGGTTAGCACTGCTGTCTCACAATGCCAGGGACTCGGGTTAACACTGCTGTCTCACAGTGCCAGGGACCCAGGTTAACACTGCTGTTCAACAGTGCCAGGGATCCGGGTTAACACTGCTGTCTCACAGTGCCAGGGACCCGGGTTAACACTGCTGTCTCACAGTGCCAGGGACTCGGGTTAATACTGCTGTCTCACAGTGCCAGGAACCCGGGTTAACACTGCTGTCTCACAGTGCCAGGGACTCGGGTTAACACTGCTGTCTCACAGTGCCAGGGACCCGGGTTAACACTGCTGTCTCACAGTGCCAGGGACTCGGGTTAACACTGCTGTCTCACAGTGCCAGGAACCCGGGTTAACACTGCTGTCTCACAGAGCCAGGGACCCGGGTTAACACTGCTGTCTCACAGTGCCAGGGACCCGGGTTAGCACTGCTGTCTCACAGTGCCAGGAACCCGGGTTAACACAGCTGTCTCACAGTGCCAGGAACCCGGGTTAACACTGCTGTCTCACAGTGCCAGGGACCCGGGTTAACACTGCTGTCTCACAGTGCCAGGGACCCAGGTTAACACTGCTGTCTCACAGTGCCAGGGACCCGGGTTAACACTACTGTCTCACAGTGCCAGGGACCCGGGTTAACACTGCTGTCTCACAGTGCCAGGGACTCGGGTTAACACTGCTGTCTCACAGTGCCAGGGACCCGGGTTAACACTGCTGTCTCACAGTGCCAGGGACTCGGGTTAACACTGCTGTCTCACAGTGCCAGGGACCCGGGTTAGCACTGCTGTCTCACAGTGCCAGGGACTCGGGTTAGCACTGCTGTCTCACAATGCCAGGGACTCGGGTTAACACTGCTGTCTCACAGTGCCAGGGACCCGGGTTAACACTGCTGTTCAACAGTGCCAGGGATCCGGGTTAACACTGCTGTCTCACAGTGCCAGGGACCCGGGTTAACACTGCTGTCTCACAGTGCCAGGGACTCGGGTTAATACTGCTGTCTCACAGTGCCAGGGACTCGGGTTAGCACTGCTGTCTCACAGTGCCAGGGACCCGGGTTAACACTGCTGTCTCACAGTGCCAGGGACCCGGGTTAACACTGCTGCCTCACAGTGCCAGGGACCCGGGTTAACACTGCTGTCTCACAGTGCCAGGGACCCGGGTTAACACTGCTGTCTCACAGCGCCAGGGACTCGGGTTAACACTGCTGTCTCACAGTGCCAGGGACTCGGGTTAACACAGCTGTCTCACAGTGCCAGGAACCCGGGTTAACACTGCTGTCTCACAGTGCCAGGGACCCGGGTTAACACTGCTGTCTCACAGTGCCAGGGACCCAGGTTAACACTGCTGTCTCACAGTGCCAGGGACTCGGGTTAACACTGCTGTCTCACAGTGCCAGGGACCCGGGTTAGCACTGCTGTCTCACAGTGCCAGGGACTCGGGGTAACACTGCTGTCTCACAGTGCCAGGGACCCGGGTTAACACTGCTGTCTCACAGTGCCAGGGACCCGGGTTAGCACTGCTGTCTCACAGTGCCAGGGACTCGGGTTAACACTGCTGCCTCACAGTGCCAGGGACCCGGGTTAACACTGCTGTCTCACTGCCAGGAACCCGGGTTAACACTGCTGTCTCACAGTGCCAGGGACTCGGGTTAACACTGCTGTCTCACAGTGCCAGGAACCCGGGTTAACACTGCTGTCTCACAGTGCCAGGGACTCGGGTTAACACTGCTGTCTCACAGTGCCAGGGACCCGGGTTAACACTGCTGTCTCACAGTGCCAGGGACTCGGGTTAACACTGCTGTCTCACAGTGCCAGGAACCCGGGTTAACACTGCTGTCTCACAGAGCCAGGGACCCGGGTTAACACTGCTGTCTCACAGTGCCAGGGACCCGGGTTAGCACTGCTGTCTCACAGTGCCAGGAACCCGGGTTAACACAGCTGTCTCACAGTGCCAGGAACCCGGGTTAACACTGCTGTCTCACAGTGCCAGGGACCCGGGTTAACACTGCTGTCTCACAGTGCCAGGGACCCAGGTTAACACTGCTGTCTCACAGTGCCAGGGACCCGGGTTAACACTGCTGTCTCACAGTGCCAGGGACCCGGGTTAACACTGCTGTCTCACAGTGCCAGGGACTCGGGTTAACATTGCTGTCTCACAGTGCCAGGGACCCGGGTTAACACTGCTGTCTCACAGTGCCAGGGACTCGGGTTAACACTGCTGTCTCACAGTGCCAGGGACCCGGGTTAGCACTGCTGTCTCACAGTGCCAGGGACTCGGGTTAGCACTGCTGTCTCACAATGCCAGGGACTCGGGTTAACACTGCTGTCTCACAGTGCCAGGGACCCGGGTTAGCACTGCTGTCTCACAGTGCCAGGGACTTGGGTTAACACAGCTGTCTCACAGTGCCAGGAACCCGGGTTAACACTGCTGTCTCACAGTGCCAGGAACCCGGGTTAACACTGCTGTCTCACAGAGCCAGGGACCCGGGTTAACACTGCTGTCTCACAGTGCCAGGGACTTGGGTTAACACAGCTGTCTCACAGTGCCAGGAACCCGGGTTAACACTGCTGTCTCACAGCGCCAGGGACTCGGGTTAACACTGCTGTCTCACAGTGCCAGGGACTCGGGTTAACACAGCTGTCTCACAGTGCCAGGAACCCGGGTTAACACTGCTGTCTCACAGTGCCATGGACCCGGGTTAACACTGCTGTCTCACAGTGCCAGGGACCCAGGTTAACACTGCTGTCTCACAGTGCCAGGGACTCGGGTTAACACTGCTGTCTCACAGTGCCAGGGACCCGGGTTAGCACTGCTGTCTCACAGTGCCAGGGACTCGGGTTAACACTGCTGTCTCACAGTGCCAGGGACCCGGGTTAACACTGCTGTCTCACAGTGCCAGGGACCCGGGTTAGCACTGCTGTCTCACAGTGCCAGGGACTCGGGTTAACACTGCTGCCTCACAGTGCCAGGGACCCGGGTTAACACTGCTGTCTCACTGCCAGGAACCCGGGTTAACACTGCTGTCTCACAGTGCCAGGGACTCGGGTTAACACTGCTGTCTCACAGTGCCAGGAACCCGGGTTAACACTGCTGTCTCACAGTGCCAGGGACTCGGGTTAACACTGCTGTCTCACAGTGCCAGGGACCCGGGTTAACACTGCTGTCTCACAGTGCCAGGGACTCGGGTTAACACTGCTGTCTCACAGTGCCAGGAACCCGGGTTAACACTGCTGTCTCACAGAGCCAGGGACCCGGGTTAACACTGCTGTCTCACAGTGCCAGGGACCCGGGTTAGCACTGCTGTCTCACAGTGCCAGGAACCCGGGTTAACACAGCTGTCTCACAGTGCCAGGAACCCGGGTTAACACTGCTGTCTCACAGTGCCAGGGACCCGGGTTAACACTGCTGTCTCACAGTGCCAGGGACCCAGGTTAACACTGCTGTCTCACAGTGCCAGGGACCCGGGTTAACACTGCTGTCTCACAGTGCCAGGGACCCGGGTTAACACTGCTGTCTCACAGTGCCAGGGACTCGGGTTAACACTGCTGTCTCACAGTGCCAGGGACCCGGGTTAACACTGCTGTCTCACAGTGCCAGGGACTCGGGTTAACACTGCTGTCTCACAGTGCCAGGGACCCGGGTTAGCACTGCTGTCTCACAGTGCCAGGGACTCGGGTTAGCACTGCTGTCTCACAATGCCAGGGACTCGGGTTAACACTGCTGTCTCACAGTGCCAGGGACCCAGGTTAACACTGCTGTTCAACAGTGCCAGGGATCCGGGTTAACACTGCTGTCTCACAGTGCCAGGGACCCGGGTTAACACTGCTGTCTCACAGTGCCAGGGACTCGGGTTAATACTGCTGTCTCACAGTGCCAGGAACCCGGGTTAACACTGCTGTCTCACAGTGCCAGGGACTCGGGTTAACACTGCTGTCTCACAGTGCCAGGGACCCGGGTTAACACTGCTGTCTCACAGTGCCAGGGACTCGGGTTAACACTGCTGTCTCACAGTGCCAGGAACCCGGGTTAACACTGCTGTCTCACAGAGCCAGGGACCCGGGTTAACACTGCTGTCTCACAGTGCCAGGGACCCGGGTTAGCACTGCTGTCTCACAGTGCCAGGAACCCGGGTTAACACAGCTGTCTCACAGTGCCAGGAACCCGGGTTAACACTGCTGTCTCACAGTGCCAGGGACCCGGGTTAACACTGCTGTCTCACAGTGCCAGGGACCCAGGTTAACACTGCTGTCTCACAGTGCCAGGGACCCGGGTTAACACTGCTGTCTCACAGTGCCAGGGACCCGGGTTAACACTGCTGTCTCACAGTGCCAGGGACTCGGGTTAACACTGCTGTCTCACAGTGCCAGGGACCCGGGTTAACACTGCTGTCTCACAGTGCCAGGGACTCGGGTTAACACTGCTGTCTCACAGTGCCAGGGACCCGGGTTAGCACTGCTGTCTCACAGTGCCAGGGACTCGGGTTAGCACTGCTGTCTCACAATGCCAGGGACTCGGGTTAACACTGCTGTCTCACAGTGCCAGGGACCCGGGTTAACACTGCTGTTCAACAGTGCCAGGGATCCGGGTTAACACTGCTGTCTCACAGTGCCAGGGACCCGGGTTAACACTGCTGTCTCACAGTGCCAGGGACTCGGGTTAATACTGCTGTCTCACAGTGCCAGGGACTCGGGTTAGCACTGCTGTCTCACAGTGCCAGGGACCCGGGTTAACACTGCTGTCTCACAGTGCCAGGGACCCGGGTTAACACTGCTGCCTCACAGTGCCAGGGACCCGGGTTAACACTGCTGTCTCACAGTGCCAGGGACCCGGGTTAACACTGCTGTCTCACAGCGCCAGGGACTCGGGTTAACACTGCTGTCTCACAGTGCCAGGGACTCGGTTTAACACAGCTGTCTCACAGTGCCAGGAACCCGGGTTAACACTGCTGTCTCACAGTGCCAGGGATCCGGGTTAACACTGCTGTCTCACAGTGCCAGGGACCCAGGTTAACACTGCTGTCTCACAGTGCCAGGGACTCGGGTTAACACTGCTGTCTCACAGTGCCAGCGACCCGGGTTAGCACTGCTGTCTCACAGTGCCAGGGACTCGGGGTAACACTGCTGTCTCACAGTGCCAGGGACCCGGGTTAACACTGCTGTCTCACAGTGCCAGGGACCCGGGTTAGCACTGCTGTCTCACAGTGCCAGGGACTCGGGTTAACACTGCTGCCTCACAGTGCCAGGGACCCGGGTTAACACTGCTGTCTCACTGCCAGGAACCCGGGTTAACACTGCTGTCTCACAGTGCCAGGGACTCGGGTTAACACTGCTGTCTCACAGTGCCAGGAACCCGGGTTAACACTGCTGTCTCACAGTGCCAGGGACTCGGGTTAACACTGCTGTCTCACAGTGCCAGGGACCCGGGTTAACACTGCTGTCTCACAGTGCCAGGGACTCGGGTTAACACTGCTGTCTCACAGTGCCAGGTACCCGGGTTAACACTGCTGTCTCACAGAGCCAGGGACCCGGGTTAACACTGCTGTCTCACAGTGCCAGGGACCCGGGTTAGCACTGCTGTCTCACAGTGCCAGGAACCCGGGTTAACACAGCTGTCTCACAGTGCCAAGAACCCGGGTTAACACTGCTGTCTCACAGTGCCAGGGACCCGGGTTAACACTGCTGTCTCACAGTGCCAGGGACCCAGGTTAACACTGCTGTCTCACAGTGCCAGGGACCCGGGTTAACACTGCTGTCTCACAGTGCCAGGGACCCGGGTTAACACTGCTGTCTCACAGTGCCAGGGACTCGGGTTAACACTGCTGTCTCACAGTGCCAGGGACCCGGGTTAACACTGCTGTCTCACAGTGCCAGGGACTCGGGTTAACACTGCTGTCTCACAGTGCCAAGGACCCGGGTTAGCACTGCTGTCTCACAGTGCCAGGGACTCGGGTTAGCACTGCTGTCTCACAATGCCAGGGACTCGGGTTAACACTGCTGTCTCACAGTGCCAGGGACCCGGGTTAGCACTGCTGTCTCACAGTGCCAGGGACTTGGGTTAACACAGCTGTCTCACAGTGCCAGGAACCCGGGTTAACACTGCTGTCTCACAGTGCCAGGAACCCGGGTTAACACTGCTGTCTCACAGAGCCAGGGACCCGGGTTAACACTGCTGTCTCACAGTGCCAGGGACTTGGGTTAACACAGCTGTCTCACTGTGCCAGGAACCCGGGTTAACACTGCTGTCTCACAGTGCCAGGGACCCGGGTTAACACTGCTGTCTCACAGTGCCAGGGACCCAGGTTAACACTGCTGTCTCACAGTGCCAGGGACCCAGGTTAACACTGCTGTCTCACAGTGCCAGGGACCCGGGTTAACACTGCTGCCTCACTGCCAGGAACCTGGGTTAACACTGCTGTCTCACAGTGCCAGGAACCCGGGTTAACACTGCTGTCTCACAGTGCCAGGAACCCGGGTTAACACTGCTGTCTCACAGTGCCAGGGACCCGGGTTAACACTGCTGCCTCACAGTGCCAGGGACCCGGCTTAACACTGCTGTCTCACTGCCAGGAACCCGGGTTAACACTGCTGTCTCACAGTGCCAGGGACCCGGGTTAACACTGCTGTCTCACAGTGCCAGGGACCCAGGTTAACACTGCTGTCTCACAGTGCCAGGAACCCGGGTTAACCCTGCTGCCTCACAGTGCCAGGGACCCGGGTTAACACTGCTGCCTCACTGCCAGGAACCCGGGTTAACACTGCTGTCTCACAGTGCCAGGAACCCGGGTTAACACTGCTGTCTCACAGTGCCAGGAACCCGGGTTAACACTGCTGTCTCACAGTGCCAGGAACCCGGGTTAACACTGCTGTCTCACAGTGCCAGGGACCGGTTCAATTCTGGTCTTGGGTGCATGTGTGTAGTTCGCACATTTTTGGAACATGGGAATTAGGAGCTGAGGTCGGCAATTCACCCTTCGAGCTGCTCCGCCGTTGAATCGGATCATGGCTGATCTCTTCCTGATCTCAAATCCACCTACCCAGCTGTTCCCCATATCCTTTTCACCCGATTTAAACTCAGAAATATATCGATCTCCTTCCTGAAACCACTTAATAATAATAATAAGAATAATAACCTTTTATTGTCACAAGAATGAAGTTACTGTGAAAAGCCCCTCGTCGCCATAATCCGGCGCCTGTTCAGGTACACTGGTATGGGATCATAGAATCATAGAATTTACAGTGCAGAAGGAGGCCATTCGGCCCGTCGAGTCTGCAGTGGCCCTTGGCAAGAGCACCCTACCCAAACCCACTGTGTCCCTGTAACCCAGTAACTCCACTTAAGCTTTTTTTTGGTCACTAAGGGCAATTTATCATGGCCAATCCACCTAACCTGCACATCTTTGGACTGTCAGAGGAAACCGGAGCACCCGGAGGAAACCCACGCAGACACGGGGAGAACTGGTGCAGACTCCGCACAGACAGTGACCCAAGCCAGGAATCGAACCTGGGACCCTGTGAAGCAACTGTGCTAACCACTGTGCTACCGTGCTGCCCATGATTCAGATTCCACCGCACTATGGTGCAGCGAGTTCCACAAATTCATTACCCTCTACGAGAAGTAGTTCCTCCTCATTTCAGTTCTAAATCTACCGCCTCTCATCCTATATCTGTGACCTCTCGTTCTAGATTGCCCCACAATGGGGAGAATTAATAATACAGCTTCTTCCCCGCTGTTACCAGACTCCTAAACAACCCTATTATGGACTGAACTGATCTCTCCACGTATCTTCTCTACTGAACAGTACTACACTCCTGTTTGCTTCACCCGATGCCGGTGTTGATGTATTTACATTGTGTATCTATCCTATGTCCTTCCTTCATGTACGGAACAATCTGTCTGGAGTGTACGCAGAACAATACTGTTCACTCTCTCGGTAAATGTGACAATAAACCCAAATCCAAATTTGGTCGACATTTACTTTGTCAATCCCATTTAGTACTTTATGTACCTCGATCAGATCCCCTCTCATCCTTCTAAACTCCAGTGAGTAGAAGCCAAAACTGTTCAATCTCTCCTCACACGTTAACCACTTCAACCCCGGAATCAATCTGGTGAATCTCCTCTGAAATGTCTCCAATGCCACCACATCCTTCCTCAAATAAAGCGATCAAAATGCACTCCCCGTGGCTGCGTGGGTTTCCTCCGGCTGCTACGGTTTCCTCCCACAGTCCAAAGATGTGCAGGTTAGGTGGATTGGCCGTGCCAAATTGCCCTTAGTTTCCAAAAAGGTTAGGTGGGGTTACTGTGTTACGGGGGTAGGGTGACAGGGTGGGCTTAAGTGGATTGCTCTTTCCAAGGGCCGGTGCAGACTCGATGGGCCGAATGGCTTCCTTCTGCATTGTAAATTCTATGATTTCTATGGTGTTTATTCTGCACACAAGATTCCTCCCAATCTAATTAGCTCCTCCGAATCTCTCACTTTACACTCCTCGATTCCTTTCTCGTTCATGAATACCACACACCTCTAGTAAAATATGTCAATGCCCGACCACTCCATGTAGCAGTGAATCCCACATTCGCATCATTCTGTTCACAGAAATTCCTCCTGAATTCTTGATTTGATCAGTTTTTGACCAGTTTATCTTCGGGACTCACTCACAAATTGAAGTCATTTTCCCACATCCACTCTCTCGAATCCTCCATCAGTTTGAAAACCTGAATCAGGTTTTATGTTCTCCAGAGAAAAGGACCCCAGTCTGCTCAATCTTGGATCCTCTCTTGATAACATCGCTTAACGTATCTCACACACAAGCACGGCACAGATCCTGCTCCATTGCAAGATGCCGCGCAGTAACTCACCAAGGCTCCTTCGGCAGCATTTGCTCAACCTCTCTCGGCAGCAGCTTCCAAACCCACGACCTCTACCACCTCCAGGGGCAACGGCAGTAGATACACGGAAACAGCACCACCGGCAAATTCCCCTCCGAGCCACTCACCATCCCGACTTGGAAATATATCGCCGTTCCTTCACTGAGGCTGGGTCAAAATTCTGGAACTTCCTCCCTAACACCACGCGGACTGCACAGCGGTTGAAGAAGGCAGCTCACCACCAGCTCCTCCCTCACGGGCAATTCGGGATGGGCAATGAATGTTGCCAAGCCAACGACACCCACATCTCATTCATGAATTCTTTTGAAGTGGAAAAACAAAGCTAAGGTAGAAACACCGAGAGTAGAGTTTTATGCCTCCCGGGCAGGCACGTGCTTGACCATGAAATAGTGCTAATGACATCAGTCAAGCATCCCGACATCACCGCGCACTCGTGTGATATTTCGCTAGTTGGGCGCAAATCGGCTGGGTCCTCCGACAATTATCCAGCTTGTTGAGGGGGTTAAATCCCCAACTGACCAAGAGTTTACCTGCCCCGTGGGATTTCAAGCTCGGAGCAGGGAAAGCGCAGGCAGCAACGTTTTGGAGGTAAGGACGGGATGAAAGAGGGATGGAGCAATGCTGGATGAGGGGTTGGGAGGAGGTGTTTTCTGGTTTTGAGAGAGTGCTTTCTGTGTTGGGCTCAGCCCAGTGTGGAGCTCTCAGGACACTGTTGTCCTCTGGCACCGAAGGTGTGCTTCGCTCTGTCACCCTTTGTTCACGGGTCTGCCCCATCTGCGGACCCGCTGTTGAGTATTGTCCACCCAGCGGAGAGAAGCTCCCCTGAGGAAGAGGACAGGGGACAAGGAGGGAGGAGGCCTGGTGGTCGCAGGCATCAACCTCGGGCAGGGGCGCTGACACTGGATCATGAGGGACAGTAGGGAGGTGCTCATTCAGCGGTCCTGGCATGACCTTCCTTCCCACAGCGCCAGTGAGGACTGGCATTGTCCCAGGCACCTAACACATTCCATAAAATCGCCCCCACCCAATACAGCCTGAGACCTGGACATCTCTGATCAGGCAGTGGGCAGCCTGACACCAGTGCCACACACAGGACTCACCTGGCTTGAGCGGACAATGATATTTAAGGTGATAAATTCAGATAGATACAAAAAGAAGTTTAATCCACCCAAACATAACAGATCGATCTCAAAACAAATCAATAGCACCCAATGCGAACCCCTGCTGGTGCCTCTATTGTGTCTCCAGCTAAATGCTACAAGACACGCGCCCCCCTCTCCCCCATTGCTGACAGTGGCATTGGAGGCAGGCTCCTGTTCCCATTGCCCTGGTGACCCTGGCAGTTGCCCTCTGGTCAGCAGGACCTGAGCAGTTACCGCCTCGGAGGGTCCAGTTGACAGCATGGCCGCGGATTCCTGGGATGGCCACCTCGCCCGCTACTCTGAGCTGAGTCCTCATCTCCCAGCTCACCAAGGAAGGATGGGCATTCACGAGCAACAATGGTTGTTGCCTCCTTGTCTCGGACATGCATTGATCTCCTGAGGTCAGTGCCTGTGGTGAGGGTTTGCTGGTCCAAGCATAACCCGAGCAACACGTCTTTGTGATGCTGGAGCTCTCTGTCCATGAGAATCGATAGGGGTGGGGGCTGCCACCTGCTGGCTGCATCTGATGGATGGCTCATTCCGGAGGGAAGGAAACAAATGATGACATTCATCAGCCGTGTCACACAAGTTGACGCCTGAGTGCACGCTGACCACCACAATTGGCCTTAGTCACATTGAGGCGTCTCCCTCCCCGGCCCATAAATGAGGTTGTGGTGGGGCAGAGCCTCCACCATCACCTTCACCCTGAATTCCACACACTTCAGCCCAATGGGCTCTTCCATTCCTCACTCACACACCAGCCTCTCCATGGTGACAACCTTCCTTCACACTCGCCCTCCAGATCCACAGCTCCTAGCTCATGGCTGGTGAGGGCCACCAGGTCTGCCCCCTCCCCACCCCCCACTGACAGATCACTCCCGATTGTTGTAGCTCTGTTTCTCCTGCAAGTCCTGCTGAGATTGTCCCAAATTTAATGTTTTTTGTTTCAGATTCCAGCATCCGCAGTAATTTGCTTTTTTCTGCTGATTCACTTCTCCAGCCTTGGGATGAACAGGGATGTTATGTAATCTGAGACTACTTCAGACCCACACACCTGATCACAGAAGGTTATTGAAGCTTCTCCGGCCCTGGGTACAGGTTCCTCGGACTAGGTCATGCCCACTGGCATCGTCCGCCACCTCGCTCCATGCCTTCTTGGCGAGATGGTGTCCCCTCCCTCGGCATCGGAATGTCCCTCCTGACTGTGACTGCCTCCACCAGGGCTTGGAGGCAGTTATCTGCGAAACGGGATGCTTGCTGGATGTCCAAACTCTGCTCCCGTCTGCCGTGGCCTCCTGCTGCTGCCCTGGCTCCCACAGGCATTCCTCTGCGGCCTGTGGAGTTCGCTTTTGAAGCTTGCGGTGGGCCGCTATTGTGCATGGTGCCCGCTATGCTCCTGCCCTCACTGGAGCTGCTCCCCCAGTCCGCTGTGGTTTGCGCTGGCTGCTGATTGTTAGGATCCCGGGTGAGAACACAACAATTTGCAATTTATAAAACTGTGAGGAAAGGAGACTTCATCCCAGGGTGGCGAATCTGACCAATAGATATTGTTTGTGTTAAAACAAACTTTCATTTAAAACAGAGAATCAATCACAAACAAACTAACAGTTTTACAATTGACAGTTAAAACAGTTCTTAAATAAAAGGAAAAACTTTCACTTACTTCCCAGGCCTGCAACTATATATAAATTCCAACTATACAAACCAATGTAGTTCAAAGACCACTTGTAAATAAAGTTAACAATCAGGTTTACTTGCTTTACTCTGTGCAAAAGCCCTTGGAGAAAACCTTTCAGGAGTCAGCTGAAACCCTTTCTTGTCAGACTAAAATCCTATTGCAAACTGCAAACTACAGACAGACTTGGTTCCATCCCTTAATTACATCATGAGGCATATTTTGGTCTCCGCCCACTAAGATGTCCCATGTCCTGTTTGTTCAGGACTAAGCACCATACTTCATACATTATCAACGCCCCAGGGATCCAAAATCAAAGCAATGTTCCATTACCCACCTATCTGTAAACAAGCAAATGGTTATAATCAATGATTACCTCACTTTTAAGATTCCTTAATCACAGATTTAGTTGACATACTGCTTGCATGTATCTTAAACCAGGGTTTTTAATACCATTACTGCAATGCACATAAAATATAATTATATATCAATTTCCTACATTCATAACACAGCGTGATATCGCTCGTTCAAATTGGATGTGGGCAAATTGGATCCGCCGCTACGTTCGGGACCGCGCACCGAGCATGTCCGTTAAGGATGAAATTCACCCAGTGAGGAATAAGCCAGCAATGTTACGTCTGATACTGCAAATTAGCATTGGAGAACCTAAATGCTTGAATGCTTTATACACTGACAAGAGGTATCTCGCTCCACTATTCTAACCAAGTCATTCACAGATAAGGCAGTTAAACGCAGAGAAGGTTTTACCAGAATGGGAGCAGGGATGGGGTTCTTCAGTTAACATGGAGAGATTGGGCAGGACGGTAGCACAAGTGGTTAGCGCAGTTGCTTCACAGCTCCAGGGTCCCAGGTTTTTGATTTGATTTGATTTAGAATTGTCACATGTATTAGTATACGGTGAAAAGAATTGGGCGGGATTCTCCGGCACCTGCCGGGAGCGTCTCCGACGCTGTTTTTTGGCAGGGGCGGGGATTGCGCCGGTCGGGGGCCGTTGGCTGCGGCCCACCCGGCGATTCTCCGGGCCCCAATGGGCCAAGCGCCCGCCTGTTTCCGGCCAGTCCCACCGGCCTGGATTAGACCAGGTCCGTACCGGCGGGACCTGGCTTTGAGGGGGGCCGGCAGAGTCCTCTGGGGGCGCGGGGGGATCAGGCCCAGGGGGGGGGGCCCCTCGGTGGCTTGGCCCGCGATCGGGGCCCACCGCGCCGGCCTCTGTAAGGCTCCACGATGGCCGACGCGGAGAAGAATCCCCCTGCGCATGCGCAGGAAACACAGCAATGATTCTGTGCATGTGCCAGAACACGCAGGCGCTCCTGCGCAGGCGCCAACTCGTGCCGGCCGGCAGAGGCCCTTCGCCGCCGGTTGGCATGGCGCCAACCCCTCCAGCGCCAGCCTAGACCCCGGAGGCGTGGAGGATTCCGCACCTTCGGGGCGGCCCCACGCCGGAGTGGTTCACGCCGCTCCTCGGCACCGGTACAGCCCGCCCGCCGGATAGCAGAGAATCCCGGCCATTGTTTCTTGCCTGCTGTACAGACAATGCAGACCGTACATAGGGAAGGAGAGACTGCAGAATATAATGTTACAGTTATAGCAAGGTGTAGAGAAAAGATCAACTTAATACGAGGTTCGATTCCCAGCTTGGGTCACTGTCTGTGCGGAGTCTGCACATTCTCCCCGTGTCTGCGTGGGTTTCCTCCGGGTGCTCCGGTTTCCTCCCACAGTCCAAAGACGTGCAGGTTAGTTGGAGCGGCCATGATAAATTGCCCCTTTGTGTCCAAGGATGTATATGTTAGGTGGGGTTACGGGAATAGGGCGGGGGAGTGGGCCTCGGTAGGCTGCTCTTTCAGAGGGTCGGTGCAG
This sequence comes from Scyliorhinus torazame, assembly GCF_047496885.1. NCBI lineage: Eukaryota > Metazoa > Chordata > Chondrichthyes > Carcharhiniformes > Scyliorhinidae > Scyliorhinus > Scyliorhinus torazame. Next base: position 6,592,224 of record NC_092717.1, read on the forward strand.
ACCCGATGGGCCGAATGGCCTCCTTCTGCACTGCAGGGATTCTCTGGTTCTATTCTCCTGGGCCTGCCCCCCCCTCCCAATCCAATCTCCCCTGAGCTGGGAGCATTCAACTCCCAGAGACTGACCATGTGTATGCCTGATATTGGAGCACCCTCTAGTGGACAGTCTCATGACCAGTGACTGTCATAAGGATCAAGATATATTTTACCGTAACAGAGAATTTCCATCCATGGTGCAGAATCTAGGGGAATGAAGAGGAACCTTTTGGAAAAAAGAATCAACGTGCATTTCTATAGCGCCTTTCATGACCTCAGGACGTCCCAAAATGCCTCACGACCAATCAAGTCGCTTTGAGTCGCGTTCACAGTGTAATGTAGAGATTTCAGCAGCTGATTTGTCCACAGAAAATCTCCAAAGCAGCAATGTGGTAACAAGCAGATTTCTTTTGAATGATGTTGATTTGAAGGATGACTATTAGCCAGGTCACCGGGGGGAGGGGGGGGGGGGGAGGGGGGGGGGGGGGAGGGGGGGGACTCCCCTGCCCTACTTCCGGAGAGCACTGTGGGATCTATTACGTCTGGTAAAAGAGGGGGAGGGGTGGCAAGTATTAGGACAATATTCAAGGACAGTATTACGGTGGCAGAAAGGACGTTTGATGAGGACTCGTCTACTGAGGTAGTATGGGCTGAGGTTAGAAACAGGAAAGGAGAGGACACCCTGTTAGGCATTTTCTATAGGCCTCCGAAAAGTTCCAGAGATGTAGAGGAAAGGATTGCAAAGATGATTCTGGATAGGAGCGAAAGCAACAGGGTAGTTGTTATGGGGGACTTTAACTTTCCAAATATTGACTGGAAACGCTATAGTTCGAGTACTTTAGATGGGTCCGTTTTTGTCCAATGTGTGCAGGAGGGTTTTCCTGACACAGTATGTAGATAGGCCAACGAGAGGCGAGGCCATATTGGATTTGGTACTGGGTAATGAACCAGGACAGGTGTTAGATTTGGAGGTAGGTGAGCACTTTGGTGATAGTGACCACAATTCGATTACGTTTGCTTTAGTGATGGAAAGGGATAGGTATATACCGCAGGGCAAGAGTTATATCTAGGGGAAAGGCAATTATGATGCGATGAGGCAAGACTTAGGATGCATCAGATGGAGAGGAAAACTGCAGGGGATGGGCACAATGGAACTGTGGAGCTTGTTCAAGGAACAGCTACTGCGTGTCCTTGATAAGTATGTACCTGTCAGGCAGGGAGGAAGTGGTCGAGCGAGGGAACCGTGGTTTACTAAGGCAGTCGAAACACTTGTCAAGAGGAAGAAGGAGGCTTATGAAAAGATGAGACATGACGGTTCAGTAAGGGTGCTCGAGAGTTACAAGTTAGCTAGGAAGGACCTAAAGAGAGAGCTAAGAAGAGCCAGGAGGGGACATGAGAAGTCTTTGGCAGGTAGGATCAAAGATAACCCTAAAGCTTTCTATAGATATGTCAGGAATAAAAGAATGACTAGGGTAAGAGTAGGGCCAGTCAAGGACAGCAGTGGGAAGTTGTGCGTGGAGTCCGAGGAGATAGGAGAGGGGCTAAATGAATATTTTTCGTCAGTATTCACACAGGAAAAAGACAATGTTGTCGAGGAGAATACTGAGCTTCAGGCTACTAGACTAGAAGGGCTTGAGGTTCATAAGGAGGAGGTGTTAACAATTCTGGAAAGGGTGAAAATAGATAAGTCCCCTGGGCCGGATGGGATTTATCCTAGGATTCTCTGAGAAGCTAGGGAGGAGATTGCTGAGCCTTTGGCTTTGATCTTTAAGTCATCTTTGTCAACAGGAATAGTGCCAGAAGACAGGAGGATAGCAAATGTTGTCCCCTTGTTCAAGAAGGGGAGTAGAGACAACCCCGGTAACTATAGACCAGTGAGCCTTACTTCTGTTGTGGGCAAAATCTTGGAAAGGTTTTTAAGAGATAGGGTGTATAATCATCTGGAAAGGAATAATTTGATTAGACATAGTCAACACGGTTTCGTGAAGGGTAGGTCGTGCCTCACAAACCTTATTGAGTTCTTTGAGAAGGTGACCAAACAGGTGGATGAAGGTAAAGCAGTTGATGTGGTATATATGGATTTCAGTAAAGCGTTTGATAAGGTTCCCCACGGTAGGCTACTGCAGAAAATACAGAAGCATGGGATTCAGGGAGATTTAGCAGTTTGGATCAGAAATTGGCTAGCTGGAAGAAGACAAAGGGTGGTGGCTGATGGGAAGTGTTCAGACTGGAGTCCAGTTACTAGTGGTGTACCACAAGGATCTGTTTTGGGGCCACTGCTGTTTGTCATTTTTATAAATGACCTGGAGGAGGGCGTAGAAGGATGGGTGAGTAAATTTGCAGATGACACTAAAGTCGGTGGAGTTGTGGACAGTGCGGAAGGATGTTACAAGTTGCAGAGGGACATAGATAAGCTGCAGCGCTGGGCTGAGAGGTGGCAAATGGAGTTTGATGCAGAAAAGTGTGAGGTGATTCATTTTGGAAGGAATAACAGGAAGACAGAGTACTGGGCTAATGGTAAGATTCTTGGGAGTGTGGATGAGCAGAGAGATCTTGGTGTCCATGTACATAGATCCCTGAAAGTTGCCACCCAGGTTGAGAGGGTTGTTAAGAAGGCGTACGGTGTGTTAGCTTTCATTGGTAGAGGGATTGAGTTTCGGAGCCATGAGGTCATGTTGCAGCTGTACAAAACTCTGGTGTGGCCGCATTTGGAGTATTGCGTGCAATTCTGGTCACCGCATTATAGGAAGGATGTGGAAGCATTGGAAAGGGTGCAGAGGAGATTTACCAGAATGTTGCCTGGTATGGAGGGAAGATCTTATGAGGAAAAGCTGAGGGACCTGAGGCTGTTTTCGTTCGAGAGAAGAAGGTTAAGAGGTGACTTAATTGAGGCATACAAGATGATCAGAGGATTGGATAGGGTGGACAGTGAGAGCCTTTTTCCTCGGATGGTGATGTCTAGCACGAGGGGACATAGCTTTAAATTGAGGGGAGATAGATATAGGACAGATGTCAGAGGTAGGTTCTTTACTCAGAGAGTAGTGAGGGCATGGAATGCCCTGCCTGCAACAGTAGTGGACTCGCCAACACTAAGGCCATTCAAATGGTCATTGGATAGACATATGGATGATAAGGGAATAGTGTAGATGGGCTTTAGAGTGGTTTCACAGGTCGGCGCAATATCGAGGGCCGAAGGGCCTCTACTGCGTTGTAATGTTCTATGTTCTATGTTCTTAGCCTCTGACATGTCAAACTCTACGGCAGGACGGAGTGGGCCGATGTTTGCTTGTAATCCCAGCTGGTTTTGTGCAGCGTGCCTGCCTCTTTTGTACTGTTGCTGCAGTGTATCAGGGATGTAATAATCAATAAGCACAATTGGTTTGTGCAGAGCGGCAGCACCTCGGAGATACTGCCACTCTCTGGTGGGTTAGGATGTCTAGTGGCGACAGAATCTGCAACTCACAGAATTTCCAGATTCCCATACGATATATTTCTCGCAAATTGCGGCAATCGGACATTGTGTGAAGCCTATTGTCGAGCAGTAATTGGGGCTGCTGGATTTGCCGAGTCATTGCTTACTCATCTCACTGTCTTCTGTCGTAAAGCTTTGATTTTCTATCTTGCATGAAACAACCTTGATTGAATTAGCTTGTGAAGGACAATATCGCCAGACCCTTTTAAACATAGGACTAGAATTTATCGGAACAGAGGAGGCCATTCAATCCTTTGAGCCTGTTCTGCCAGCCAGTTAAATCCCAATAATAATAATCTTTATTATTGTCACAAGTAGGCTTACATTAACATTGCAATGAAAATCCCCCAGTCGCCCCGCTCCGGTGCCTGTTCGGGTACACAGAGGGAGAATTCAGAATGTCTAATTCACCTAACAGCACGTCTTTCGCGACTTGTGGGAGGAAACCGGAGCACCCGGAGGAAACCCACGCAGGCACGGGGAGAACGTGCAGACTCCGCACAGACAGTGACCCAAGCCCGGAATCGAACCTGGGACCCTGGCGCTGTGAAGCAACAGTGCTAACCACTGTGCTACTGTACTACCCTTAATTATCCAAGGTAATTCTGTACACAGAGGAGGCAGCGAAGTGGCTGATGGAGATGTGCATGTTCAGAACTGAGACTTGATCCTGACTATTGGGGAAAAAAAGGAAGGAAAACAGGCTCCACATTCCGGCTTCCTGCACCTATCAATCATCAGAATGTCTTCAATGATTGTTTTTGTCAAAATATACAAACTGTTTACCCCTGTATCCCAGCTCTCTCTCTCTTCCCTATCTTCACATTTGAGGGATTATATTGATGTTGAATTCTCCGATCACTTTGATGGATGAGTGCTCAGCAATTTAAAAAAAGACTAGTTTACCGCCTCGGCTGATGCTTTTGTGTGACATTAAGCCAATGCTTGATTAGTGTCACCGGTTGCAAAGGCTGCGTGTGAAGTCAGGATTGGAGGGTGGACGGTGACTTTGACTTTATGCCAGACGCACTTTTCCTTGACTCTGTTCTCTTCAAATGTTGAAGTTGCTGGGTGACAGAGACTTCTCCGCTGGGATCCGTCCAACGTTGATTTTCCGATGTATCGGAATCCAGTTTGCAAGCTCTGAGGTTGCCATCCAGATTGTCTTTATATCTGAGTTTAGGACGTCCTGCCGTGCCGGCTGTGCTCAGCTGGCTGTAGAGTCTGCGGGAATCCTCCATGTGACTGACACAGTGAAGCTGAGCTCCTAATACCAGCTATGCAGAACCTCGCTGTTGGGGATTTTCTTCAACCCAGTTGCAAATATGTTGCAGGCAGTGAAGCTGGAACGCTTCTGGTTGTTTTTGTGATGCTGGTAGGTTGTCCAAGTCTTGCACACATAAAGAACAGATCAAATCCTTACAGTGCACAAGGAGGCCTTCCGGCCCATCAAGTCTGCACCCACCCTCCAAAGGGGCACCCCAGCCAGGCCCAATCCCCCATCAACCCCCTCCCCCCCCCCCACTACACATCTTTGGACAGTAAGGGACAATTTAGCATGGCCAATCCACCTAACCCCTACGCCTTTGTGAGCAAACCGGAGCACCCGGAGGAAACCCACGCAGACACCCGAGGCCGGAATTGAACCCGGGCGCTGTGAGGCAGCAGTGCTAACCACTGTGCCGCCGTGCCGATGTAAGAAGCACTGCCTGGTGGACTTTGATCTTTGCTGAGACATTGATGTGTTTATGTTACACTCTCAGATTTGTTAGAGGGTGTTTCACTCACTAGTTTCTGCAGCAATTTCGATAGATGGAGCTGTCCCTTTACAAATAAGAAGCTTCAGCTCCCCTTGCATACGGTGCATGAGTCAGGCTTCTAATTACTCCCGAGTGCCGTGTTGGGTGTTCTGCTGCACAAATGATCCAACACGGCTGTAGATGGTACAACAATGGTTACAACTAACTGCTGGCTTGGGTACGTGCTTCACCAGCTAACCGTGACCCCAGCCCTATCACTATCTTAGTGAGGCACTCAGCACATGGTGTATGTCTGAGTGGCGCGCTGTGAGCTCTGTGCTCTGAGCTATCTCCTGGTAGAATGAGCGGGAACTGTGATGTTCCCTGTTTTATAGTGCGTGTGCTCTCACTGGTGATTGGCTGTGATGTTGTGTGTGCGCTGGTTGGTCCAACTGCCTGTCCATCAGTGTGTGTGTGATTGCACCATGATATGCTGATGTGGATAGCATGACATCCCCCCTTTCACAAGGATATGTGCCTACATGCTAATAAATAGAAATGTGTACTGAGTGCATGAGTATGTGTGTGCAATATTTACAACATGTACATGAGGCTAAACTATATACAGAGGAAGGTGTCAGGTGCAACAGAACAACGATGTTGTACCAATAACAGAACAAATGCAATCAACAAACGACGAGAGAAAACTCCTGGAACAATGAACGACAAGAAAAGAAACTCGTTAACAGTCTGTAAAACAATTCAGTGAGTCCAATGTGCTAACAGGCTCATAAGTCAAGTCTCTCAGGTGGGCGACGAATTTGGGTTGACCGTTAGGGTGGCACACCACTCATCGCCCAGATCAATGCTGTGCACTGGCAGCGGCTGGTGGTTCCGACTTGGGGACATCCGGTTCTTGTGGATTACCGCAACGCGGAAGGGCTCCCTGTCTTCGCTATTGCTGGTCTGCATACTGTCTAGATATGACTCAGTGTCGGGGGACTGAATCGCCCGCACGTCCCTGCGAGGCTGGCGGAATTGTTGGGAGTTGGCAGATTGAGCTGCTCGACAGCAGGCAGCGTAGTGGCCCATCCTGCCACAGCGGAGGCATTGTCGCGCTTTGGCCGGACATTGCTGCTTTAAGTGGGCGGAGCCACAGTTGCCGCACGCCGTGACATCATGGCGTTTGTTGCGCCACCGCGCATGCGTGGTGCGGTCCTGCATAGAGCGCGCCTGCGCATCACGTCCCTCTGCGTCGACATCCCCTCTTTTGGCGCGTACAGGCGCGGGAGACCTAGGAAAGTGCACGAAATGGCCGCCCTCGTACGGGCCGCGGGCCGGGAGGAACTCGATCGACTGGACCCGCTCCGCCTCGTAGGACCCGTGCTGTGCCGTTTCGGCCGCCTGGATTTGGGAGTACCGGCTGGTCGCGTTCTCATGGAGGACGCAAGTCTCGATGGCAGTCGCTAGGGTGAGGCGTTTTATTTTAAGGAACTGCTGGCGTAGGGTGTCCGAGATGACCCCAAAAACTATCTGATCCCATATCATGGAGTCGGAGGTGGCCCCATAGCTGCAGGACTGCACGAGGATACGGAGGTGTGTTAAGTAAGATTGGAAAGGCTCATCCTTACCCTGCAGGCGCTGCTGGAAGAGGTACCTCTCGAAGCTCTCATTGACTTCCACGCTGAAGTGTTCGTCGAACTTGAGAAGCTCCGTCTTATATTTTGTTTTGTCCTCGCCTTCCGCGAATGCCAGGGAGTTATAGATGTGGATGGCGTGTTGCCCCGCCGTGGAGAGGAGGAGGGCGATCTTCCTGGTGTCTGATGCATTCTCCCTGTCTGTGGCTTTGAGTAAGAGCTGGAAGCGCTGTTTAAACAGCTTCCAGTTTACGCCGAGATTACCAGCGATTCGGAGCGGCTGCGGCGGGCTGATGTTTTCCATGGAGCAGGATGGCGGATTTCCGGAAGGGTGCAGGTAGGTCTCACAGTCGCTGGTTTGCGTCCACTACTGGTATCATGTCGTGTTGGGTGTTCTGATGCACAAATGATCCAACACGGCTGTAGATGGTACAACTCTGTTTTATTGTCTAATCAACGGTAACAACTAACTACTGGCTGTGGTTTGTACTTCACCAGCTAACCGTGGACCCAGCCCTCTCACTATCTTAGTGAGGCACTCAGAACATGGTCTATGTCTGATGTGGATATCATGACACCGAGGAAATCATCTGTGGATTGGAATTTATGTCGACTTGAATTCACATCAATGTTAACAAAGTTATCAGTCTTATTGTGGCACAATCTGAGAGCAGTGCAGCCTTTACCGTGAAAGTGTAACAGAACAGACGAGGTATCAAAAAACAATCATGAACATTGATGGTTGTTTCCACCAGCGATTAATTAACTGTTGGAAGGACTTCCGGGTGCGGCGATGACCAGCTGAGTCGCACGTTTCGGCAGCTCCCGGTGGAACGGACTTTTGGGCTCTTAATAAGAGCCCCAACGGCAATTTTAACGGCTAAAAGCACTGTGCGGTAAACCAGAAGGGAATCCCCCCTGGATACAGATGGAAAAAGGAGAGGAAAGTGGCCGGATTGCGGTGGATCCTTTAGAGCAGCGGCAAGGAAGGCAAGCAAAAACCAAGATGGCGTCGGAAGGTGGCAGTTTAACATGGGGCCCTGAACAACACGAGTTTTTGAAACGCTGCGTGGAAGAGCTTAAAAAGGAGATGAAGAAGGAGCTGTTGGCCCCGATATTACAGGCGATCGAAGGGCTAAAGGAGGAGCAAAAGACCCAGGAGCGGGAGCTTCGGGTCGTGAAGGCGAAGGCAGCCGAGAACGAGGACGATATACAGGGCCTGGTGGTGAAGACGGAGATGCACGAGGCACACCATAAACGATGTGTGGAAAGGCTGGAGGTGCTGGAGAATAACGCGAGGAGGAATAATTTAAGGATTCTTGGTCTTCCTGAAGGTGTAGAAGGAGCAGACGTCGGGGCATATGTGAGCACGATGCTGCACTCGTTAATGGGAGCGGAGGCCCCGGCGGGTCCGCTGGAGGTGGAGGGAGCATACCGAGTGATGGCGCGAGGACCGAGAGCAGGAGAAATTCATAGAGCCATAGTGGTGAGATTCCTCCGTTTTAAGGACAAAGAGATGGTCCTTAGATGGGCAAAGAAAACTCGGAGCAGTAGGTGGGAGAACGCGGTGATCCGCGTATATCAAGACTGGAGTGCGGAGGTGGCGAGAAGGAGGGCGAGCTTTAATCGGGCCAAGGCGGTGCTTCACAAAAAGAAGATTAAATTTGGAATGCTACAACCGGCAAGACTGTGGGTCACATATCAAGGGAGGCACCATTACTTTGAGACGGCGGATGAGGCGTGGACTTTTATTGTGGAAGAAAAACTGCAATAAGAGGGTTAATAAAAAGAACGTTTGAAACAAAGTGGTGGGGCGAGTATGGGGGGCGAAGAGGGGGGAAAAAGGGGGGGAAAGATGAGTCTTATCTTATTAATCCTGCGATGCGGTAACTTTTCTCTCCTCCACAGGTGGTGGTGGAGGGAGGAAGGGAGGTGGAGGAGATGGGGCGTTGGCCATGGGGGGCGGGGCCAAAAGGGAAGCGCGGGCTTTGTTCCCGCGCTATGATAATCATGGCGGGAATAGGGAAGCAGGAAGGAGGGGGCGTCGCACGGTGCGAGCCGAGGTCACGGGGGGAAGCCGAGGTCGGCCAAAGTTTGCTGACTTCTGGGAGCAACATGGGGGGTGTAACTACGCTAGTGGGGGATCTAGCGGGGGGGGGGGGGGTGGGTGGGGGGAGTTACTGGGTTGCTGCTGCTGGGGAGAGGGGGGAGCCGGAATGGGGTGGGGTGGGCGGGGGGCGCCGCCTGGGGGGGACACAGCTGCGTGGGAACCGGGTGAGGAGCTGGAAAAAGGGGATGGCTAATCGACAAGGGGGGGGTAAAAAGCCCCCCAACCCGGTTGATCACGTGGAATGTGAGAGGGCTGAACGGGCCGATAAAGAGGGCACGAGTACTCGCACACCTTAAGAAACTTAAGGCAGACGTGGTTATGTTAAAAGAGACGCACTTGAAACCTATAGACCAGGTTAGACTACGCAAAGGATGGGTGGGGCAGGTGTTTCATTCGGGGCTAGATGCGAAAAACAGGGGGGTGGCAATACTAGTGGGGAAGCGGGTTATGTTTGAGGCAAAGACCATAGTGGCGGATAGCGGGGGCAGATACGTGATGGTGAGTGGCAAATTACAGGGGGAGGCGGTGGTCTTGGTAAACGTATATGCCCCGAACTGGGATGATGCCAATTTTATGAGGCGGATGCTAGGACGCATCCCGGACCTAGAGGTGGGAAAGTTGGTAATGGGGGGAGATTTTAATACGGTGCTGGAGCCAGGGCTGGACAGGTCGAGATCCAGGACTGGAAGGAGGCCGGCTGTAGCCAAGGTGCTTAAAGATTTTATGGAGCAGATGGGAGGAGTAGACCCGTGGAGATTTAGCAGACCTAGGAGTAAGGAGTTTTCGTTTTTCTCCCATGTCCACAAAGTTTATTCGCAAATAGACTTTTTTGTCTTGGGAAGGGCGTTGATCCCGAAGGTGAGGGGGACGGAGTATACGGCTATAGCCATTTCGGATCACGCTCCACATTGGGTAGACTTGGAGATAGGGGAGGAAACAGAAGGGCGTCCACCCTGGAGAATGGACATGGGACTAATGGCAGATGAAGGGGTGTGTCTAAGGGTGAGGGGGTGCATTGAAAAATACTTGGAACTCAATGATAACGGGGAGGTCCAGGTGGGAGTGGTCTGGGAGGCGCTGAAGGCAGTGGTTAGAGGGGAGCTGATATCAATAAGGGCACATAAAGGAAAGCAGGAGAGTAGGGAATGGGAGCGGTTGCTGCAAGAACTTCTGAGGGTGGACAGGCAATATGCGGAGGCACCGGAGGAGGGACTGTACAGGGAAAGGCAAAGGTTACACGTAGAATTTGACTTGCTGACAACGGGTACTGCAGAAGCACAGTGGAGGAAGGCACAGGGTGTACAGTATGAGTATGGGGAGAAGGCGAGCAGGTTGCTGGCCCATCAATTGAGGAAAAGGGGAGCAGTGAGGGAAATAGGGGGAGTGAGGGATGAGGAAAGAGAGATAGAATGGGGAGCGGAGAGAGTGAATGGAGTGTTCAAGGCATTCTATAAAAGATTATACGAAGCTCGGCCCCCGGATGGGAAGGAGAGAATGATGTGCTTCCTGGACCGGCTGGAATTTCCTAAGGTGGAGGAGCAGGAGAGGGTGGGACTGGGAGCACAGATCGAGATAGAGGAAGTAGTGAAAGGAATTAGGAGTATGCAGGCGGGGAAGGCTCCGGGACCGGATGGATTTCCAGTCGAATTTTATAGGAAATATGTGGACTTGCTTGCCCCGATGCTGATGAGAACCTTTAATGAGGCGAAGGAAAGGGGACAGCTGCCCCAGACTATGTCGGAGGCAACGATATCGCTTCTCCTAAAGAAGGAAAAAGACCCGCTGCAATGCGGGTCCTATAGACCTATTTCCCTTCTAAATGTAGACGCTAAGATTCTGGCCAAGGTAATGGCAATGAGGATAGAGGATTGTGTCCCGGGGGTAGTCCATGAGGACCAAACTGGGTTTGTGAAGGGGTGACAGCTGAATACGAATATACGGAGGCTGCTAGGGGTAATGATGATGCCCTCACCAGAGGGGGAAGCGGAGATAGTGGTGGCGATGGATGCCGAGAAAGCATTTGATAGAGTGGAGTGGGATTATTTGTGGGAGGTGTTGAGGAGATTTGGCTTTGGAGATGAGTATATTAGATGGGTACAGCTGCTGTATAGGGCCCCGATGGCGAGCGTGGTCACGAATGGACGGGGGTCTGCGTATTTTCGGCTCCATAGAGGGACGAGGCAGGGATGTCCTCTGTCCCCATTATTGTTTGCACTGGCGATTGAGCCCCTGGCAATAGCATTGAGGGGTTCCAGGAAGTGGAGGGGAGTACTCAGGGGAGGAGAGGAACACCGGGTATCTCTTTACGCGGACGATTTATTGGTGTATGTGGCAGACCCAGCGAAGGGGATGCCAGAGATAATGCGGATACTTGGGGAGTTTGGAGAATTTTCAGGATATAAGCTGAACATGGGGAAAAGTGAGTTGTTTGTGGTGCATCCAGGGGAGCAGAGCAGAGAAATAGAGGACTTACCGCTGAGGAAGGTAACAAGGGACTTTCGCTACTTGGGGATCCAGATAGCCAAGAATTGGGGTACATTGCATAGGTTAAACTTAACGCGGTTGGTGGAACAGATGGAGGAGGACTTCAAGAGATGGGACAAGGTATCCCTGTCACTGGCAGGGAGGGTACAAGCGGTTAAAATGGTGGTCCTCCCGAGATTCCTCTTTGTGTTTCAGTGCCTCCCGGTGGTGATCACGAAGGCTTTTTTCAAAAGGATTGAGAAGAGTATCATGAGTTTTGTGTGGGCCGGGAAGACCCCGAGAGTGAGGAAGGGATTTTTGCAGCATAGTAGGGATAGGGGGGGGCTGGTGCTACCGAGCCTGAGTGAGTACTACTGGGCCGCCAACATCTCAATGGTATGCAAGTGGATGGGAGAAGAGGAGGGAGCGGCGTGGAAGAGATTGGAGAAGGCGTCCTGTAGGGGGACTTGCCTACAAGCCATGGTGACGGCGCCGTTGCCGTTCTCACCGAAGAAATACACCACAAGCCCAGTGGTGGTGGCTACTCTGAAAATTTGGGGGCAATGGAGACGGCATAGGGGAAAGACGGGAGCCTCGGTGTGGTCCCCGATAAGAAATAATCATAGGTTTGCTCCGGGGAGAATGGATGGGGGATTTGGAACATGGCAAAGAGCAGGAATAACGCAACTGAAAGATCTGTTTGTAGATGGGACGTTTGCAAGTCTGGGAGCGCTGGCCGAAAAATATGGGTTGCCCCAAGGGAATGCATTCCGGTATATGCAACTGAGGGCTTTTGCGAGGCAACAGGTGAGGGAATTCCCGCAGCTCCCGACACAAGAGGTGCAGGACAGAGTGATCTCAAAGACATTGGTGGGGGACGGTAAGGTGTCAGATATATATAGGGAAATGAGGGACGAGGGGGAGATTATGGTAGATGAGCTGAAAGGGAAATGGGAAGAAGAGCTGGGGGAGGAGATTGAGGAGGGGCTGTGGGCTGATGCCCTAAGTAGGGTAAACTCATCATCCTCGTGTGCCAGGCTAAGCCTGATACAATTTAAGGTGTTACACAGGGCGCATATGACTGGAGCACGGCTCAGTAAATTTTATGGGGTAGAGGATAGGTGTGCGAGATGCTCGAGAAGCCCAGCGAATCACACCCACATGTTCTGGTCATGTCCGGCACTACAGGGGTTTTGGGTAGGGGTGACAAGGGTGCTTTCGAAGGTGGTGGGGGTCCAGGTCGAACCAAGCTGGGGGTTGGCTATATTCGGGGTTGCAGAAGAGCCGGGAGTGCAGGAGGCGAGAGAGGCCGATGTTTTGGCCTTTGCGTCCCTAGTAGCCCGGCGCAGGATACTGTTGATGTGGAAGGAAGCCAAGCCCCCGGGGGTGGAGACCTGGATAAATGACATGGCAGGGTTTATAAAGCTGAAACGGATTAAGTTCGTCCTAAGGGGATCGGCTCAAGGGTTCACCAGGCGGTGGCAACCGTTCGTCGAATACCTCACAGAAAGATAGAGGGAATGGAAAAGAAGAAGACAGCAGCAGCCCGGCCGGGGCGGGGGGGGGGTTGGGGGAACCAGAGGGGTTCTCAGGGATGTTAATATATAAGTATAATATGTATAGGTTGTTGTTATAGATAATTGTATATTGGACGGTTAAAACATATTTTTGGAGAATATTTATCTGGGACAAGGCAGTTGCCATTTAGTTTTGCTTTTGTTTTTGTTTATATATTATTTATTTCTTGTTTATAAAACTGGCCATTGTTATTGATATTGTGATATTACTGTGTAAAGGATACACAATGTACTGTGATGGTTGGCCAAAAATTTTCAATAAAATATATTTTTTTTAAAAATTAACTGTTGGAATTTTCTGACAAAGATATGAAACTGAACATTTCTTATTGAAAAACATCACCAACCCCATTCTAGCCCCCATTCTCCAATCCCTCAGTCCATCAGGGTGCGGTTAGAAGGGAGCTGGACTCACGATCACAACCCTATAGCTCTGACTCTCTCGAATCCCTCAGCTGTGCTCCCTTTGATCATCGCGATTCACCGCGTGCATACACTCTCTGAATGGAACACTTGATCCACAGTCCAATCATCAATTCATCACTTCCTCCTGATTAGGGTTTAGACATGAACCCTTCATCTTGAAGGTCGACGATTAAGCAGTGACCCAATCAAAGAATTTGAGCAAAACTGCAGTCAGTGGGATTCGAGGAACATTGTCCGCTGATTGGAGCCATACCTGGCACGAAGGAAGATGGTTGTGGTGATTGGAGGTCAGTTATCTTAGCTCCAGGACATCACTGCAGTCCAAGGAATGCAGGTTAGGTAGATTGGCTAAAATTATGCCTTAGTGTCCAAAGATGTGCAAGTTAGGTGGGGTTACGGGGATAGGGTGGGGGGAGTGGGCCTAATTCGGGTGCTCTTTCAGAGGGTCGGTCCCGACTCGATGGGCCGAATGGCCTCCTTCTCCACTGTAGGGATTCAGGGTAGTGTCCTAGGCCCAACCATCTTCAGCTGCTTCATTAATGACCGTCCTTTCACCATAAGGTCAGAAGTGGGGATGTTCGCTGTTGACTGCACAATGTTCAGCAACATTCGCGACTCCTCTGACACCGAAGCAGCCCGTGTGCAAATGCAGCAAGACCTGGGCAATATCCAGGCTTGGGCTGACAAGTTACATTTGCGCCACACAAGTGCCAGGGAATGACCATGTCCAATGAGAGAGAATCTAACCATTTTCCCTTGACTTTCAATGTCATCACCATTGGTGAATCCTCCACTATCAACATCCTGGGGGTTACCATTGACCAGGAATTGAACTGGACCAGCATACAAATAATATTGCTACGAGAACAGGTCAGAGGCCAACACTAAGGGCATTCAAATGGTCATTGGATAGACATATGGACGATAAGGGAATGGTGTAGATGGGCTTTAGAGTGGTTTCACAGGTCGGCGCAACATCGAGGGCTGAAGGGCCTGTACTGCGCTGTAATGTTCTATGTTCTATGAGGCTGGGAATTCTGTGGCAAGTAACAACTGACTCCCTACAGCCTGTCCACCATCTACAAGGCACAAGTCAGGAGTGTGATGGAATACTCTCCACTTGCCTGGGTGAGTGCAGCTCCAACAGCACTCAAGAAGCTCGACACCATCCAGGGAATATCAACCTGCTTGATTGACATCCCATCCACAACCTTAACCATTCACTCCCGCCACCACCAATGCACAGTGGCAGCCGCGTGTACCATCTACAGATATGCTGCAGGAACTATCAAACTTTCCTCGACAGAACTTTCCAAACTCTTGCCCGTTGCCACCTCGAAGGATAAGGGGAGCAGATCAATGCAACACGACCAACTACAAATTCTCCTCCAAACCACACCACCCAGACTTGGAAATATATCATGTTTCTTCCTAACAGCACTGTGGGTGTACCTACAACAAACGGTTGAAGAAGGCAGATCACCTCTACCTTCTGAAGGGCAATTAGGGATGGTCAAAAAATGCTGCTCTTGCCAGTGACACTCACATTCCATGAACAAATTTTAAAAAGCCTCATTTCCTATTATATACATGGGCTATTGTAGTTGTGTGAAATGTATCTTTAAGAACCAAGTCATGTGACCCACGCAAACACGGGGAGAATGTGTAAACTCCACATGGACCGTGACCCGGGGCCAGGATCGGACCCGGGACCTCAGCGCCGTGAGGCAGCAGTGCTAACCGCTGCGCCGCCGTGCCGCCCCGTGTGAAATATCTCTTTAAGAGGCAAGTCCCAAACAGCCCTAGCCGAAATCCAGCAATATGCTAAATCCAGCCAGGCCTCAGGCCCAAGGAGGCCACGCTAAATTGCCCCTTAATTGGAAAAAAAGGAAAAAGGAAAAGGGAGACGTGTAGTGGGGCAGCAAGGGGGTGAGTGGGGGCAGTGGTTGGGGGATGCAGGGAGGGTGGGGCTTTGTTACCTGTTGCCATTGTTGACTTTTGTATTTTTGTAAATATATATATATTAAAAATGCCTTCAACAAAATGTTTTTAATAAAAAAGGTAGTCCTCAGCTTCCTTTTCAACAATAGCAAAGCTGGTGAACTTTGTGTAGTTGTATGAGTCGTATTTCGCGAGGAACGTGTTTATACGCCGCTGAAGGGAACCTTGGTCATTTACAGCCTTCAGTGCGTGTTTCGAGCTTGGCGCAAACTGTGTACTCACCTTGGACTGATAGCACCATCAAACTTAATTCTTCATTGGAATGAATTGTTTTTGCTTCATTGCTATTGTTCTTTTCTTCCACATGGTGAATTTTCTTAGATGAATTTTGATTTGTTATGCTGTAGATGTAACATAAGCGGCTTCCTTGTGGTGCACTTAACAAAGGAAGGTTCAGACGTGGAGACAACTTCAACACGTTTATTAAACTATTTACACTTCTATTACTCGGGTTCGACACTACTGCTAATCCTACTATAGCTACCCAGACTGACTAACCAGTTGCTGCAATCCACGTGGTGGATGTAATATTGAAT
Source organism: Scyliorhinus torazame (assembly GCF_047496885.1). Lineage (NCBI taxonomy): Eukaryota > Metazoa > Chordata > Chondrichthyes > Carcharhiniformes > Scyliorhinidae > Scyliorhinus > Scyliorhinus torazame. Next base: position 6,608,220 of record NC_092717.1, read on the forward strand.
CAACCCTGTGTCTCTACTCACTGACTGTCTCCACTGGAAAGAGGCAGATCATGTGTGTGGTGTCCTTTATATATGGGTTGGTGTAATGCCCTCTTGTGGTCGTGTCACCTCCGTGTGTATCATGAATGTCCATTGGTCGTGTCCTATCTAACTGATCTATTGGTTGAGTGTGTGTGTGTGATGTTTCTGGTGCTCCCTCTAGTGTCTAGCTAGCCTTCATGCATTTACATTGATGCACATCACCACAAATTTGTTTTGTTTCTGCCTTTGAATGAGTTATGTGTCATCCTTCGAGTGTTCTTCGCTGCAGAAGTTATTTTACTCCAGCAAACTCTTGCTGTGTGGCCAATTCTGCCACGAGTTTTCCATTGGCTGCCCTTGCTCCAGCAATCTGCCTGTCAATGGCCCATTTTTGCTTAGTGATAACACACCTATTGCTGGGTTGACCTCTGGGCAGCAGCCAATTTATGGATCCTGGTGCTCACTCTGCAATATTAGATTATGTGCTAATATTCTTCTTTGAATAGCCTCATTTTTCAATCCACACATTAAACGATCTCTAATTGTGTTATCTAACAAATCGCCAGATTCACAAACTCTGCAAGTCGCTTGCAACGAACTGTGCAATATTTTCCCTTCTAACTGATTACTTGGGTGAAATCAAAACCTCTCTGTAATAATCAAGGGCTTTGGTGTCTATGGATCTTCAAATATTTTCACCAGTTCTTGATATGTCTTATCCCCAGGTTTCTCGGGCTGAACTAAGATTCTTAGCAAATTGTTTGTTGTTGTAACATTTAGAGTACCCAATTATTTTTTTTCCAATTAAAGGGGCAAATTAGCGCGGCCAGTCCACCTACCCTGCACATCTTTGGGTTGTGGGGGTGAGACCCACACAGACACGGGGATAATGTGCAAACTCCACACGGACCAAGTTCGGGTAAAGCTAGATTGGTCGGGGGCCAAGGTTCACTTTGAGTGTGGGATAGTGTGGCACACTGTAACTAGTCTGTTGCCACACTGCACCACTGTGGTGTCTAGCTGAATTGCGCAGGTTAGTTACATTTTTCAAATTTTTCTCAATTAAAATTGATACACGGCATATTCTAAAAATGTCCAGTTATTGGACAATTCCAGATTGGAGACACTACACCTGTACTATTTTCTAGAAATGTTTCCCTTTTGTAGCTACATATCCCATTCTCTTTTGAAAGTTCCCATTGAATCCGCTTCCACCGCCCCTTCAGGCAGCACCCTCCCAATCACAACAACTCGCTCTGTGAAAGAAATCTTCAAATCCTCATCTTCCTCTCTGGTTCTTTCGTCAAGCACCTTAAATCTGTTTCAAGAACAAAGAACAAAGAACAAAGCAATGTACAGCACAGGAACAGGCCCTTCGGCCCTCCAAGCCCGTGCCGACCATGCTGCCCGACTGAACTACAATCTTCTACTCTTCCTGGGTCCGTATCCCTCTATTCCCATCCTATTCATGTATTTGTCAAGGTGCCCCTTAAATGTCACTATCGTCCCTGCTTCCACCACCTCCTCCGGCAGCAAGTTCCAGGCACCCACTACCCTCTGCGTAAAAAACTTGCCTGTGGAAACACTTTCTCATTATTTACTCCATCAAAACCATGATCAATTTAAACACCTCTACTTAATCTTCTCCGCTCTAAGGAGGACAATCCTAACTTCATAGAATCATAGAATGTACAGTGCAGAAGGAGGCCATTCGGCCCATCAAGTCTGCACCGGCCCTTGGAAAGAGCACTCTACCTAAGCCCCACCTCCACCCTATCCCCGTAACCCAATAACCCCAACTAACCTTTTTGGGCACTGAGGGAAATTTATCATGGCCAATCCACCTAACCTGCACATCTTTGGACTGTGGGAGGAAACCGGAGCACCCGGAGGAAACCCACACAGACACGGGGAGAATGTGCAGACTCCGCACAGACAGTGACCCAAGCCGGGAATCGAACCTGGGACCCTGGAGCTGTGAAGCAACTGCGCTAACCACTTGTGCTACCGTGCTGCCCAATCTCTCCATGTTAACTGAAGAACCCCATCCCTGCTCCCATTCTGGTAAAACCTTCTCTGCGTTTAACTGCCTTATCTGTGAATGACTTGGTTAGAATAGTGGAGAGAGATACCTCTTGTCAGTGTATAAAGCATTCAAGCATTTAGGTTCTCCAATGCTAATTTGCAGTATCAGACGTAACATTGCTGGCTTATTCCTCACTGGGTGAATTTCATCCTTGACGGACATGCTCGGTCCGCGGTCCCGAAAGTAGCGGCGGATCCAATTTGTCGACACCCAATTTGAACGAGCGATATCACGCTGTGTTATGAATGTAGGAAATTGATATATAATTATATTTTATGTGTATTGCAATAATATTATTAAAAACCCTGGTTTAAGATACATGCAAGCAGTATGTCAACTAAAGCTGTGATTAAGGAGTCTTAAAAGTGAGATAATCATTGATTATAACCATTTGCTTGTTTACAGATAGGTGAGTAATGGAACATTCCTTTGATTTTGGCGGTGATAATGTATGAAGTATGGTGCTTAGTCCTGAACAAACAGGACATGGGACATCTTAGTGGGAGGAGACCAATATATGCCTTATGATGTAATTAAGGGATGGAACCAAGTCTGTCTGTAGTTTGCAGTTTGCAATAGGATTTCAGCCTGACAAGAAAGGGTTTCAGCTGACTCCAGAAAGGTTTTCTCCAAGGGCTATTGCACAGAGTAAAGCAAGTAAACCTGATTGTTAACTTTATTTACAAGTGGTCTTTGAACTACATTGGTTTGTATAGTTGGAATTTATATATAGTTGCAGGCCTGGGAAGTAAGTGAAAGGTTTTCCTTTTATTTAAGAACTGTTTTAACTGTCAATTGTAAAACTGTTAGTTTGTTTGTGATTGATTCTCTGTTTTAAATGAAAGTTTGTTTTAACACAAACAATATCTATTGGTCAGATTCGCCACCCTGGGATGAAGTCTCCTTTCCTCACAGTTTTATAAATTGCAAATTGTTGTGTTCTCACCTGGGATCCTAACAATCAGCAGCCAGCGCAAACCACAGCGGACTGGGGGAGCAGCTCCAGTGAGGGCAGGAGCATAGCGGGCACCATGCACAATAGCGGCCCACCGCAAGCTTCAAAAGCGAACTCCACAGGCCGCAGAGGAATGCCTGTGGGAGCCAGGGCAGCAGCAGGAGGCCACGGCAGACAGGAGCAGAGTTTGGACATCCAGCAAGCATCCCGTTTCCCAGATAACTGTCTCCAAGCCCTGGTGGAGAGCGTTGCAGACTCTGCACAGTGACCCAAGCCGGGGATCGAACCTGGGACCCAGGAGCTGTGAAGCAACAGTGCTAACCACTGTGCTACCATGCCGCCCTAACGCATTCCCCAACACTGCCCATTTTACCCCTTTCAATGCTGTTGACTCTGTGTGATTCTATATCATCTTTTCTTCACCCAAAAATGCATTTCGAACTTAATTCCAGTTGCAATCTTCTCCTGTTCCACAATTTAAGTTCCTCGCTCGCACTAGTCTGTAAACTGGCACTAGCTAAATGAAAAACGGGTCGAAAAAAAGTATTTTAAAAAAATGTTATAATCTTGTTGCAGAAATAACTCTTGGAAAATAAATGAATGAATTGAAGGCAGATTTCTTTGAGTTCTCTAATTGCAAAAGCATGAATTCCAGCTTTGAAACGTCTAAGTTATCGACGTCCACATGTGTGCAATTCTCTGATTGCTCCCAGTCAGAGTACCTCGTCCGAAAACCCCTGTGTTTGTGTTTGAGCAGAGATGGAAGATTGCCCTCAAGTTCAGAAGGAATTAAGTTGATTAAGGTCTAAAACACAGAAAGCCTTATTCATTCCAGCATTGGTTCACGTTTCACAGGATCGAGGTCGGTCTAAATATCACATGATTACATCAAATATTTTCTTCAATCGCATCTAAATTACAGCCTCATAAATGGTAATTGGCAGGTTCTGTGTAAGAAAAATATTTTGGGAATTGGGTAAAGTGACCAGTAAGGTGATGCTTAACCACTCCGAACAATACTGATCACTAACGCTGATTAAAACGTCGATAAACCCAAATATAACCAGCTGTTCACATATTGGAATCTGGCAAGAAGGCTCAAACTAATTCTACTGACCAACAAACTGAGCTAGTCCTGTGTCGTTATTATTACCTGTTTACACTCTTTGATACAACCTGCCAAACCTTTAAACTAAGAACTTACATTTCTTTTTTTTTAATAAACATTTTGTTGAGGTATTTTTGGTATTATAACAACAACACAATAAACAATGCACATGGAACTATAAACATAGTGCAAAAGCCGTCTCCCTCCCTTACAGGTCCCACCTTTATTAACCCCCTACTCTAAGATAAACTAAACCCTCCCCCTTCTGCTGACGATTAATTTTCCGCGAAGAAGTCGATGAACGGTTGCCACCTCCGGGCGAACCCTAACAGTGACCCTCTCAAGGCGAACTTGATTTTCTCCAAACAGAGAAAGCTAGCCATGTCCGATAGCCAGGTCTCTGACTTCGGGGGGTTTTGAGTCCCTCCGATACCCGGAAAATCGCCACCTCTGGACTCGGTGCCACCCTTGTTCTTAACACCGTGGACGTGACATCTGCAAACCCCTGCCAAAATCCCCTGGCTTCGGGCATGCCCAGAACATGTGGACATGGTTCGCTGGTCCTCCCGCACACTTTGCACACCTGTCTTCCACCCCAAAGAATCTGCTCATCTGGGCCACTGTCATGTGAGCCCGGTGAACGACCTTGAATTGTATCAGGCTGAGCCTGGCACAAGTTATGGACGCGTTGACTTTACTCAACGTGTCCGCCCATAGACCATCCTCTCTCTCACCTCCCAGCTCCTCCTCCCACTTGCCCTTAAGCTCCTCGGTCTGCATCTCCTCTGACCCCATAAGTTCCTTGTAAATGTCAGAGACACTCCCTTCTCCTACCCACCCTCTGGAAACTACCCGGTCCTGAATCCCCCTTAGCGGTACGAGCGGGAAGGTTGACACCTGTTTACGTAGGAAGTCCTGCACTTGCCGATACCTGATTTTGTTTCCCCTCACCAACCCAAACTTCTCCTCCAGTGCCCTCATACTCGGAAAGCTCCCCTCTATAAACATATCCCCCATCCTCTCAATCCTTGCTCTCCGCCATATCTGGAGCCCCCCATCCATCCTTCCCGGGGCAAACCGGTGATTATTACAGATTGAGGCCCAGACCGATGCTCCCTCTGCTCCCCCATATCGCCTCCATTGCCCCCAAAATCTCAGGGCCGCCACCACCACGGGGCTGGTGGAGTGCCGTGCTGGCGGGAACGGCAGAGGCACCGTTACCAACGCCCCCAGACTGGTGCCTTGCATGAAGCCGCCTCCATTCGCTCCCATGCCGAACCCTCCCCCACCACCCACTTCCTGATCCTGGCTATATTCGCCGCCCAGTAATAGTGACTAAAATGTGGCAGCGCCAGCCCGCCCTCTCCCCGACTCCGCTCCAGCATTACCTTCCTTACCCGCGGGGTCTTGCCCGCCCAGACGAAGCCAGTGATCACTTTGTTGACCCGTTTAAAAAAGGACCGCGGAATAAAGATGGGGAGACATTGAAATACAAACAGGAATCTCGGGAGGACCATCATCTTCACTGTCTGCACCCTCCCAGCCAATGACAACGGGAGCGCGTCCCATCTCAGAAAATCGTCCTTCAATTGGTCTACTAGTCGGGCCAGATTTAGTTTATGCAGCCGGTCCCACTCCCGCGCCACTTGTATGCCTAGGTACCTAAAGCTTCCCCCTACTAATCTAAACGGCAGCTCCCCCAATCGCCTCTCCTGTCCCCTCGCCTGGACTGCAAACATCTCACTCTTTCCCATATTTAGTTTGTACCCCGAAAACAGGCCAAATTCCCCTACAATCCTCATGATTTCTTCCATCCCCTCTAATGGGTCCGATACACACAGAAGCAGGTCGTCTGCATAGAGCGAGACTCCCCCCCCCCCCCCGGACCAGCCCCTTCCAGCCCCTTGAGGCTCTCAGAGCAATTGCCAACGGCTCTATCGCCAGCGTGAACAACAGTGGGGAGAGGGGGCATCCCTGTCTCGTCCCCCGGTGCAGTCTAAAGTAGTCCGATGTTGTCCTATTCGTCCGTACACTTGCCACAGGAGCCTGATACAGCAACCTGACCAAGTCAGTAAAGCCCCGCCTGAATCCGAACCGTCCCAGTATCTCCCACAGATAAACCCATTCTACCCGATCAAAAGCCTTTTCTGTATCCATTGCGATCACTACCTCCACCTCCCTACCTTCCGGGGGCATCATGATCACATTTAACAGCCTTCTGACATTGGCCACAAACTGCCTACCCTTAACAAACCCCGTCTGGCCCTCCCCAATAACGTCCGGAACACAATCCTCAATCCTGGAGGAGAAAATTTTGGCCACAGGTTTGGCGTCCACATTCAACAGGGATATCGGCCTGCAGGACACACACAGCTCCGGGTTCTTGTCCCGCTTCAGAATCAGCGAAATCATGGCCTGTGACATTGTCGGGGGCAGCACCCCTCTTTCCCTCGCCTCATTGAACATCCTCATCAACACCGGCCCCAATATCCCAGAGAACATTTTATAAAACTCCACTGGGTACCCGTCCGGCCCTGGGGCTTTACCCGCCTGCATGGCCTTCAGACACGTTGCTAGCTCTTCCAACCCGATCGGGGCCGCCAGCCCTTCTACCAGCTCCCCGTCCACCTTCGGGAGATTCAGCCCCTCCAAGGAGTGCCCCTCTGGCCCTGTAGGGCGCTCCCTCAGTAATACACTGGAGGATGTGTGCGCTCCCTCAGTAATACACTGGAGGGTCTGTGCACACCCTCAGTAATACACTGGAGGGTCTGTGCGCTCCCTCAGTAATACACTGGAGGGTCTGTGCACACCCTCAGTAATACACTGGAGGGTCTGTGCGCTCCCTCAGTAATACACTGGAGGGTCTGTGCGCTCCCTCAGTAATACACTGGAGGGTCTGTGCGCTCCCTCAGTAATACACTGGAGGGTCTGTGCACACCCTCAGTAATACACTGGAGGGTCTGTGCACACCCTCAGTAATACACTGGAGTGTCTGTGCGCTCCCTCAGTAATACACTGGAGGGTCTATGCACACCCTCAGTAAAACACTGGAGGGTCTGTGCGCATCCTCAGTAATACACTGGAGGGTCTGTGCGCATCCTCAGTAATACACTGGAGGGTCTGTGCACCTCCCTCAGTAATACACTGGACGGTCTCTGCGCTCCCTCAGTAATACACTGGAGGGTCTGTGCGCTCCCTCAGTAATACACTGGAGGGTCTATGCGCTCCCTCATTAATACACTGGAGGGTCTGTGCGCTCCCTCAGTAATACACTGGAGGGTCTGTGCACACCCTCAGTAATACACTGGAGGGTCTGTGCACACCCTCAGTAATACACTGGAGTGTCTGTGCGCTCCCTCAGTAATACACTGGAGGGTCTATGCAAAACCTCAGTAAAACACTGGAGGGTCTGTGCGCATCCTCTGTAATACACTGGAGGGTCTGTGCGCATCCTCAGTAATACACTGGAGGGTCTGTGCACCTCCCTCAGTAATACACTGGACGGTCTCTGCGCTCCCTCAGTAATACACTGGAGAGTCTGTGCGCTCCCTCAGTAATACACTGGAGGGTCTATGCGCTCCCTCATTAATACACTGGAGGGTCTGTGCGCTGCCTCAGTAATACACTGGAGTGTCTGTGCGCTCCCTCAGTAATACACTGGAGGGTCTGTGCGCATCCTCAGTAATACACTGGAGGGTCTGTGCGCTCCCTCAGTAATACACTGGAGGGTCTGTGCACCTCCCTCAGTAATACACTGAAGGGTCTGTGCGCTCCCTCAGTAATACACTGGAGGGTCTGTGCGCATCCTCAGTAATACACTGGAGGGTCTGTGCGCTCCCTCAGTAATACACTGGAGGGTCTGTGCGCATCCTCAGTAATACACTGGAGGGACTGTGCACCTCCCTCAGTAATACGCTGGAATGTCTGTGCGCTCCCTCAGTAATACACTTGAGAGTCTGTGCGCTCCCTCAGTAATACACTGGAGTGTCTGTGCACCTCCCTCAGTAATACGCTGGAATGTCTGTGCGCTCCCTCAGTAATACACTTGAGGGTCTGTGCGCTCCCTCAGTAATACACTGGAGTGTCTGTGCACCTCCCTCAGTAATACACTGGAATGTCTGTGCGCTCCCTCAGTAATACACTTGAGGGTCTGTGCACTCCCTCAGTAATACACTGGAGGGTCTGTGCGCTCCCTCAGTAATACACTGGAGGGTCTGGCGCATCCGCAGTAATACACTGGAGGGTCTGTGCGCTCCCTCAGTAATACACTGGACGGTCTCTGTGCTCCCTCAGTAATACACTGGAGGGTCTGTGCGCTCCCTCAGTAATACACTGGAGGGTCTGTGAACATCCTCAGTAATACACTGGAGAGTCTGTGCGCTCCCTCAGTAATAAACTGGAGGGTCTGTGCGCTCCCTCAGTAATACACTGGAGGGTCTGTGCGCTCCCTCAGTAATACACTGGAGGGTCTGTGCGCTCCCTCAGTAATACACTGATGGGTCTGTGCGCTCCCTCAGTAATACACTGGAGGGTCTGTGTGCTCCCTCAGTAATACACTAGAGGGTCTGTGCTCTCCCTCAGTAATAAACTGGAGGGTCTGTGCGCTCCCTCAGTAATACACTGGAGGGTCTGTGCGCTCCCTCAGTAATACACTGGAGGGTCTGTGCGCTCCCTGAGTAATACACTGGAGGGGCTGTGCGCTCCCTCAGTAATACACTGGAGGTTCTGTGCGCTCCCTCAGTAATACACTGGAGGGTCTATGCGCTCCCTCAGTAATACACTGGAGGGTCTGCGCACACCCTCAGTAACACACTGGAGGGTCTGTGCGCTCCCTCAGTAATACACTGGAGGGTCTGTGCATCCACTCAGTAATACACTGGAGGGTCTGTGCACACCCTCAGTAATACACTGGAGGGTCTGTGCGCTCCCTCAGTAATACACTGGAGGGTCTGTGCATCCCCTCAGTAATACACTGGAGGGTCTGTGCGCTCCCTCAGTAATACACTGGAGGGTCTGTGCATCCCCTCAGTAATACACTGGAGGGTCTGTGCGCTCCCTCAGTAATACACTGGAGGGTCTGTGCGCTCCCTCAGTAATACACTGATGGGTCTGTGCGCTCCCTCAGTAATACACTGGAGGGTCTGTGTGCTCCCTCAGTAATACACTAGAGGGTCTGTGCTCTCCCTCAGTAATAAACTGGAGGGTCTGTGCGCTCCCTCAGTAATACACTGGAGGGTCTGTGCGCTCCCTCAGTAATACACTGGAGGGTCTGTGCGCTCCCTGAGTAATACACTGGAGGGGCTGTGCGCTCCCTCAGTAATACACTGGAGGTTCTGTGCGCTCCCTCAGTAATACACTGGAGGGTCTATGCGCTCCCTCAGTAATACACTGGAGGGTCTGCGCACACCCTCAGTAACACACTGGAGGGTCTGTGCGCTCCCTCAGTAATACACTGGAGGGTCTGTGCATCCACTCAGTAATACACTGGAGGGTCTGTGCACACCCTCAGTAATACACTGGAGGGTCTGTGCGCTCCCTCAGTAATACACTGGAGGGTCTGTGCATCCCCTCAGTAATACACTGGAGGGTCTGTGCGCTCCCTCAGTAATACACTGGAGGGTCTGTGCATCCCCTCAGTAATACACTGGAGGGTCTTTGCGCTCCCTCAGTAATACACTGGAGCGTCTGTGTGCTCCCTCAGTAATACACTGGAGGGTCTGCGCATCCCCTCAGTAATACACTGGAGGGTCTTTGCGCTCCCTCAGTAATACACTGGAGGGTCTGTGCGATCCCTCAGTAATACACTGGAGGGTCTGTGCGCTCCCTCAGTAATACACTGGAGGGTCTGTGCATCCCCTCAGTAATACAGTGGAGGGTCTTTGCGCTCCCTCAGTAATACACTGGAGGGTCTGTGCACACCCTCAGTAATACACTGGAGGGTCTGTGCGCTCCCTCAGTAATACACTGGAGGGTCTGTGCGCTCCCTCAGTAATACAGTGGAGGGTCTGTGCGCTCCCTCAGTAATACACTGGAGGGTCTGTGCGATCCCTCAGTAATACACTGGAGGGTCTGTACGCTCCCTCAGTAATACACTGGAGGGTCTGTGCATCCCCTCAGTAATACACTGGAGGGTCTTTGCGCTCCCTCAGTAATACACTGGAGGGTCTGTGCACACCCTCAGTAATACACTGGAGGGTCTGTGCGCTCCCTCAGTAATACACTGGAGGGTCTGTGCGCTCCCTCAGTAATACAGTGGAGGGTCTGTGCGCTCCCTCAATAATACACTGGAGAGTCTGTGCGCTCCCTCAGTAATACAGTGGAGGGTCTGTGCGCTCCCTCAGTAATACGCTGGAGGGTCTATGCACTCCCTCAGTAATACAGTGGAGGGTCTGTGCACTCCCTCAGTAATACACTGGAGGGTCTGTGCACACCCTGAGGAATACACCGGAGGGTCTGTGCGCTCCCTCAGTAATACACTGGAGGGTCTGTGCACACCCTCAGTCAAGAACATAGAACATAGAACAATACAGCGCAGTACAGGCCCTTCGGCCCACGATGTTGCACCGAAACAAAAGTTATCTAACCTACACTATGCCATTATCATCCATATGTTTATCCAATAAACTTTTATATGCCCTCAATGTTGGCGAGTTCACTACTGTAGCAGGTAGGGCATTCCACGGCCTCACTACTCTTTGCGTAAAGAACCTACCTCTGACCTCTGTCCTATATCTATTACCCCTCAGTTTAAAGTTATGTCCCCTCGTGCCAGCCATTTCCATCCGTGGGAGAAGGCTCTTACTGTCCACCCTATCCAACCCCCTGATCATTTTGTATGCCTCTATTAAGTCTCCTCTTAACCTCCTTCTCTCCAACGAAAACAACCTCAAGTCCATCAGCCTTTCCTCATAAGATTTTCCCTCCATACCAGGCAACATCCTGGTAAATCTCCTCTGCACCCGCTCCAAAGCCTCCACGTCCTTCCTATAATGCGGTGACCAGAACTGTACGCAATACTCCAAATGCGGCCGTACCAGAGTTCTGTACAGCTGCAACATGACCTCCCGACTCCGGAACTCAATCCCTCTACCAATAAAGGCCAACACTCCATAGGCCTTCTTCACAACCCTATCAACCTGGGTGGCAACTTTCAGGGATCTATGTACATGGACACCTAGATCCCTCTGCTCATCCACACTTTCAAGAACTTTACCATTAGCCAAATATTCCGCATTCCTGTTATTCCTTCCAAAGTGAATCACCTCACACTTCTCTACATTAAACTCCATTTGCCACCTCTCAGCCCAGCTCTGCAGCTTATCTATATCCCTCTGTAACCTGCTACATCCTTCCACACTATCGACAACACCACCGACTTTAGTATCGTCTGCAAATTTACTCACCCACCCTTCTGCGCCTTCCTCTAGGTCATTGATAAAAATGACAAACAGCAACGGCCCCAGAACAGATCCTTGTGGTACTCCACTTGTAACTGAACTCCATTCTGAACATTTCCCATCAACCACCACCCTCTGTCTTCCTTCAGCTAGCCAATTTCTGATCCACATCTCTAAATCACCCTCAATCCCCAGCCTCCGTATTTTCTGCAATAGCCTACCGTGGGGAACCTTATCAAACGCTTTGCTGAAATCCATATACACCACATCAACTGCTCTACCCTCATCTACCTGTGCAGTCACCTTCTCAAAGAACTCAATAAGGTTTGTGAGGCATGACCTACCCTTCACAAAGCCATGCTGACTATCCCTGATCATATTATTCCTATCTAGATGATTATAAATCTTGTCTCTTATAATCCCCTCCAAGACTTTACCCACTACAGACGTGAGGCTCACCGGTCTATAGTTGCCGGGGTTGTCTCTGCTCCCCTTTTTGAACAAAGGGACCACATTTGTCCTCCAGTCCTCTGGCACTATTCCTGTAGCCAATGATGACATAAAAATCAAAGCCAAAGGTCCAGCAATCTCTTCCCTGGCCTCCCAGAGAATCCTAGGATAAATCCCATCAGGTCCCGGGGACTTATCTATTTTAAGCCTGTCCAGAATTGCCAACACCTCTTCCCTACGTACCTCAATGCCATCTATTCTATTAGCCTGGGGCTCAGCATTCTCCTCCACAACATTATCTTTTTCCTGAGTGAATACTGACGAAAAATATTCATTTAGTATCTCGCCTATCTTTTCAGACTCCACACACAATTTCCCATCCTTGTCCTTGACTGGTCCTACTCTTTCCCTAGTCATTCGCTTATTCCTGACATACCTATAGAAAGCTTTTGGGTTTTCCTTGATCCTTCCTGCCAAATACTTCTCATGTCCCCTCCTTGCTCGTCTTAGCTCTCTCTTTAGATCCTTCCTCGCTACCTTGTAACTATCCATCGCCCCAACTGAATGCTTGCCTTCATTGGCCGGGGCATTGAGTATAAGAATTGGCAAGTCATGTTGCAGCTGTATAGAACCTTAGTTAGGCCACACTTGGAGTATAGTGTTCAATTCTGGTCGCCACACTACCAGAAGGATGTGGAGGCTTTAGAGAGGGTGCAGAAGAGATTTACCAGAATGTTGCCTGGTATGGAGGGCATAAGCTATGAGGAGCGATTGAATAAACTCGGTTTGTTCTCACTGGAACGAAGGAGGTTGAGGGGCGACCTGATAGAGGTATACAAAATTATGAGGGGCATAGACAGAGTGGATAGTCAGAGGCTTTTCCCCAGGGTAGAGGGGTCAATTACTAGGGGGCATAGGTTTAAGGTGAGAGGGGCAAAGTTTAGAGTAGATGTACGAGGCAAGTTTTTTACGCAGAGGGTAGTGGGTGCCTGGAACTCACTACCGGAGGAGGTAGTGGAAGCAGGGACGATAGGGACATTTAAGTGGCATCTTGACAAATATATGAATAGGATGGGAATAGAAGGATACGGACCCAGGAAGTGTAGAAGATTGTAGTTTAGTCGGGCAGTATGGTCGGCACGGGCTTGGAGGGCCGAAGGGCCTGTTCCTGTGCTGTACATTTCTTTGTTCTTTGTTCTTTGTTCTTGAAACTTCACACCTCATCTTCACATAGGCCTCCTTCTTCCTCTTAACAAGAGATTCCACTCCCTTGATAAACCACGGTTCCCTCGCTCGACGCCTTCCTCCCTGCCTGACCGGTACATACTTATCAAGAACACGCAGTAGCTGATCCTTGAACAAGCTCCACTTATCCAGTGTGCCCAACACTTGCAGCCTACTTCTCCACCTTATCCCCCCCAAGTCACATCTAATGGCATCATAATTGCCCTTCCCCCAGCTATAACTCTTGCCCTGCGGTGTATACTTATCCCTTTCCATCATTAACGTAAACGTCACCAAATTGTGGTCACTGTCCCCAAAGTGCTCTCCCACCTCCAAATCCAACACCTGGCCTGGTTCATTACCCAAAACCAAATCCAACGTGGCCTCGCCTCTTGTTGGCCTGTCAACATATTGTTTCAGGAAACCCTCCTGCACACACTGTACAAAAAATGACCCATCTATTGTACTCGAACTATATCTTTTCCAGTCAATATTTGGAAAGTTAAAGTCTCCCATAATAACTACCCTGTTACTTTCGCTCTTATCCAGAATCATCTTCGCCATCCTTTCCTCTACATCCCGAGAACTATTAGGAGGCCTATAAAAAACTCCCAACAGGGTGACCTCTCCTTTCCTGTTTCTAACTTCAGCCCATACTACCTCGGAAGAAGAGTCCCCATCTAGCATCCTCTCCGCCACCGTAATACTGCTCTTGACTAGCAGCGCCACACCTCCCCCTCTTTTGCCTCCTTCTCTGAGCTTACTAAAACACCTAAACCCCGGAACCTGCAACATCCATTCCTGTCCCTGCTCTATCCATGTCTCCGAAATGGCCACAACATCGAAGTCCCAGGTACCAACCCATGCTGCCAGTTCCCCTACCTTGTTTCGTATACTCCTGGCATTGAAGTAGACACACTTCAAACCACCTACCTGAACACTGGCCCCCTCCTGCGACGTCAAATCTGTGCTCCTGACCTCTATACTCTCATTCTCCCTTACCCTAAAACTACAATCCAGGTTCCCATGCCCCTGCTGCATTAGTTTAAACCCCCACAAAGAGCACTAACAAATCTCCCCCCCAGGATATTTGTGCCCCTCAGGTTCAGATGTAGACCATCCTGTCTGTAGAGGTCCCACCTTCCCCAGAAAGAGCCCCAGTTATCCAGAAATCTGAATCCCTCCCGCCTGCACCATCCCTGTAGCCACGTGTTTAAATGCTCTCTCTCCCTATTCCTCATCTCACTATCACGTGGCACGGGCAACAACCCAGAGATAACAACTCTGTTTGTTCTAGTTCTGAGCTTCCATCCTAGCTCCATGAAAGCCTGCCTGACATCCTTGTCCCCTTTCCTACCTATGTCGTTAGTGCCAATGTGGACCACGACTTGGGGTTGCTCCCTCTCCCCCTAAGGACCCGGAAAACACGATCCGAGACATCACGTACCCTTGCACCTGGGAGGCAACATACCAAACGTGAGTCTCTCACGCTCCCACAAAATCTCCTATCTGTGCCCCTGACTATAGAGTCCCCAATTACTAATGCTCTGCTCTTCTCCCCCCTTCCCTTCTGAGCAACAGGGACAGACTCCGTGCCAGAGGCCCGTACCCCATGGCTTACCCCTGGTAAGTCGTCCCCCCCACAAGTATCCAAAGCGGTATACTTGTTTCTCAGGGGAACGACCGCAGGGGATCCCTGCACTGACTGCTTTTTCCCAGTCCCTCTTACAGTTACCCACCTATCTCCAATCTTTGGTGTAACTAATTCCCTGAAGCTGCTATCTATGACCCCTTCTGCCTCCCGAATGATCCGAAGTTCTTCCAACTCCAGCTCCAGTTCCCTAACTCGGTCTTGGAGGAGCTGGAGATGGCAGCACTTCCTGCAGGTAAAATCAGCAGGGACACTAACTGCATCCCTCACCTCAAACATCCTGCAGGAGGAACATTGCACTCCCTTCCCTGCCATTCCTCTAACTTTCTACCAAGATCTGGCTAACAACTAAATTAAAATTTTTTATAAAAAATAATAATATAATAAAATATGGTACTTACCTCAGACCAATGGGTTGTATTATTAGGTTAGAGGAGGAGGGCGGGTGGGTGACACTACACGTGTAGTGTCTCGGGTTTCCTCTCCACCAGAATTTATTGGTGAGGGTCTTCCCAGACGTCCGCGGGTCGACTTCCTGTTCCCGCCTAAAACACTAATTTTAAAAAAAAATTCTCAGCTCCTGCTGAAATTGACTAACCAGCCAGCTCCATTCCCGCCGAAATCGACTGGCCTGCCCCTGCAAAGACAAGTGCTTTTAAAGGACAGACTTACCTCCCAGCAGCCACTTCCACACTGCTCCCGCTGAAACTGACTCACCAGCTGTTCTCCCGCCGAAATCGACTGGCCTGCCCCTGCAAAGACAAGTGCTTTTAAAGGACAGACTTACCTCCCAGCAGCCACTTCCGCACTGCTCCCGCTGAAACTGACTCACCAGCTGTTCTACCGCCGAAATCGACTGGCCTGCCCCTGCAAAGACAAGTGCTTTTAAAGGACAGACTTACTTCCCAGCAACCACTTCCACAATGCTCCCGCTGAAACTGACTCACCAGCTGTTCTCCCGTCGAAATCGACTGGCCTGCCCCTGCAAAGACAAGTGCTTTTAAAGGACAGACTTACCTCCCAGCAGCCACTTCCGCACTGCTCCCGCTGAAACTTACTCACCAGCTGTTCTACCGCCGAAATCGACTGGCCTGCCCCTGCAAAGACAAGTGCTTTTAAAGGACAGACTTACCTCCCAGCAGCCACTTCCGCACTGCTCCCGCTGAAACTGACTCAGCAGCTGTTCTCCCGCGCTCCCTCAGTAATACACTAGAGGGTCTGTGCACACCCTCAGTAATACACTGGAGGGTCTGTGCACACCCTCAGTAATACACTGGAGGGTCTGTGCGCTCCCTCAGTAATACACTGGAGGGTCTGTGCGCTCCCTCAGTAATACACTGGAGGGTCTGTGCGCTCCCTCAGTAATACACTGGAGGGTCTGTGCGCTCCCTCAGTAATACACTGGAGGGTCTGTGCGCTCCCTCAGTAATACACTGGAGGGTCTGTGCGCTCCCTCAGTAATACACTGGAGGGTCTGTGCGCATCCTCAGTAATACACTGGAGGGTCTGTGCACACCCTCAGTAATACAGTGGAGGGTCTGTGCACACCCTCAGTAATACACTGGAGGGTCTGTGCACATCCTCAGTAATACACTGGAGGGTCTGTGCGCTCCCTCAGTAATACACTGGAGGGTCTGTGCGCTCCCTCAGTAATACACTGGAGGGTCTGTGCGCATCCTCAGTAATACACTGGAGGTCTGTGCGCTCCCTCAGTAATACACTGGAGGGTCTGTGCGCATCCTCAGTAATGCACTGGAGGGTCTGCACACCCTCAGTAATACACTGGAGGGTCTGTGCGCTCCCTCAGTAATACACTGGAGGGTCTGTGCACACCCTCAGTAATACACTGGAGGGTCTGCACACCCTCAGTAATACAGTGGAGGGTCTGTGCGCTCCCTCAGTAATACACTGGAGGGTCTGTGCACTCCCTCAGTAATACACTAGAGGGTCTGTGCGCTCCCTCAGTAATACACTGGAGGGTCTGTGCACACCCTCAGTAATACACTGGAGGGTCTGTGCGCTCCCTCAGTAATACACTGGATGGTCTGTGCACCTCCCTCAGTAATACACTGGAGTGTCTGTGCACCTCCCTTAGTAATACACTGGAGGGGCTGTGCGCATCCTCAGTAATACACTGGAGGGTCTGTGCGCTCCCTCAGTAATACACTGGAGGGTCTGTGCGCTCCCTCAGTAATACACTGGAGGGTCTGTGCGCATCCTCAGTAATACACTGGAGGGTCTGTGCGCTCCCTCAGTAATACACTGGAGGGTCTTTGCGCTCCCTCAGTAATACACTGGAGGGTCTGTGCACACCCTCAGTAATACACTGGAGCGTCTGTGCGCTCCCTCAGTAATACACTGGAGGGTCTGCGCGCTCCCTCAGTAATACACTGGAGGGTCTGTGCACACCCTCAGTAATTCACTAGAGATTCTGTACGCTCCCTCAGTAATACACTGGAGGGTCTGTGCACACCCTCAGTAATACACTGGAGGGTCTGTGCGCTCCCTCAGTAATACACTGGAGGGTCTGTGCGCTCCCTCAGTAATACACTGGAGGGTCTGCGCGCTCCCTCAGTAATACACTGGAGGGTCTGTGCACACCCTCAGTAATACACTGGAGTGTCTGTGCGCTCCCTCAGTAATACACTGGAGGGTCTGTGCACCTCCCTCAGTAATACACTGGAGGGTCTGTGCGCTCCCTCAGTAATACACTGGAGGGTCTGTGCGCTCCCTCAGTAATACACTGGAGGGTCTGCACACCCTCGGTAATACAGTGGAGGGTCTGTGCGCTCCCTCAGTAATACACTGGAGGGTCTGCACACCCTCAGTAATACACTGGAGGGTCTGTGCGCTCCCTCAGTAATACACTGGAGGGTCTGTGCACACCCTCAGTAATACACTGGAGGGTCTGTGCGCTCCCTCAGTAATACACTGGAGGGTCTGTGCGCTCCCTCAGTAATACACTGGAGGGTCTATGCGATCCCTCAGTAATACACTGGAGGGTCTGTGCGCTCCCTCAGTAATACACTGGAGGGTCTGTGCACCTCCCTCAGTAATACACTGGAGGGGCTGTGCGCTCCCTCAGTAATACACTGGAGGGTCTGTGCACCTCCCTCGGTAATACACTGGAGCGTCTGTGCACACCCGCAGTAATACACTGGAGGGTCTGTGCACTCCCTCAGTAATACACTGGAGGGTCTGTGCACCTCCCTCGGTAATACACTGGAGCGTCTGTGCGCTCCCTCAGTAATACACTGGAGAGTCTGTGCGCTCCCTCAGTAATACACTGGAGTGTCTGTGTGCTCCCTCAGTAATACACTGGAGGGTCTGTGCGCTCCCTCAGTAATACACTGGAGGGTCTGTGCACTCCCTCAGTAATACACTGGAGGGTCTGTGCGCTCCCTCAGTAATACACTGGAGGGTCTGTGCACACCCTCAGTAATACAGTGGAGGGTCTGTGCACACCCTCAGTAATACACTGGAGGGTCTGTGCGCTCCCTCAGTAATACAGTGGAGGGTCTGTGCGCTCCCTCAGTAATACACTGGAGGGTCTGGCGCATCCTCAGTAATACACTGGAGGGTCTGTGCACCTCTCTCAGTAATACAGCGGAGGGTCTGTGTGCTCCCTCAGTAATACACTGGAGGATCTGTGCGCTCCCTCAGTAATACACTGGAGGGTCTGTGAGCTCCCTCAGTAATACACTGGAGGGTCTGTGAGCTCCCTCAGTAATACACTGGAGTGTCTATGCACCTCCCTCAGTAATACACTGGAGTGTCTGTGCGCTCCCTCAGTAATACACTGGAGTGTCTGTGCACCTCCCTCAGTAATACACTGGAGTGTCTGTACGCTCGCTCAGTAATACACTGGAGGGGGTGTTGGACATGGGGCGTGGGGTGGTTTTGATCGAGTAGGGGGTGGGTAGTTTGGAGAGGGCCTGTTGGGGGGGGTGATCTGGACAGGGGTGGAAGGTGATTTGGATGGGCTTGGGGGTGGGTGATTTGGAGGGGTGCGTCGCGGGGGGGGGGGGGTGCAAGGTTGTTTGGATGGGGTTGTGGGTGGGTTGTTTGGAGTGGGGGGTGTCGGGGGTGGGGGGTGTGGAAGGTGGTTTGAATGGGGTTGGGGTGGCTGGTTTAGAGAGGGGGGGTGGAAGTTGGTTTGGAGGGGTTGGGTGTGGGTGGTTTGGAGGGTGGGTGTCGGGGGGGGGGGTGGAAGTTGGTTTGGAGGGGTTGGGGTGGGTGGTTTGGAGAGGGGGGGTGGAAGTTGGTTTGGAGGGGTTGGGTGTGGGTGGTTTGGAGGGTGGGTGTCGGGGGGGGGGGTGGAAGTTGGTTTGGAGGGGTTGGGGTGGGTGGTTTGGAAAGGGGGGGTGGTGGAAGGTGTTTTGGAGAGGGGGGTGGTGGGTGGTTTGGAGTGGGGGGTCTTGGGGGGGTGGAAGGTGGTTTGGATGGGTTGGGGGTGGGTGGTTTGGAGGGGGGGGCTGTCGGGGGGGGTGGAAGTTGGTTTGGAGGGGTTGGGGGTGGGTGGTTTGGAGGGTGGGTGTCGGGGGGGGTGGAAGGTGGTTTGGAGAGGGGGGTGGTGGAAGGTGGTTTGGAGTGGGGGGTGTTGGGGGGGTGGAAGGTGGTTTGGATGGGTTGGGGGTGGGTTGTTTGGAGTGGGGGGTGTCGGGGGTGGGGCGTGTGGATGGTGGTTTGAATGGGGTTGGGGGTGGGTGGTTTAGAGAGGGGGGGGTGGAAGTTGGTTTGGAGGGGTTGGGGGTGGGTGGTTTGGAGAGGGGGGGTGGTGGAAGGTGGTTTGGAGAGGGGGGTGGTGGGTGGTTTGGAGTGGGGGGTGTTGGGGGGGGTGGAAGGTGGTTTGGATGGGTTGGGGGTGGGTGGTTTGGAGGGGGGGCTGTCGGGGTGGGTGGGTGGGGGGGGGGTTGGATGGGGTGGGGATTGGTTAATTATTTGCAACTTTACTTTTCTCTTTCAGTTCCTGCTGTTAATTTTGAAGCCCGGATCTACACCGATGATAAACAACAGGACTATCCAGCTGCAAATGTCTCAGCAAGTTCGAGGCATTTCGCCCAGATCCACAAGGTCAGTCTCTGAGGAGTTCTGGGTATCTCTGCCCATTGGAAGATTAGATTTTGTGTAAACATTGCGTATCGGGACTTCCTCCTGCTCCTGACGTGCAGCAGTGGCTAACGTCTCAATGCTCGTCACTACTGCATTCAGAATATCTGAGCCATTATCTGTGCTGCTCACCACGTGGACAGGGTTGGATTGGAAGCAATACAGGGAGTGCCGCTGTTGGTGCAATGGGTAGTTCCCAGAAAGGTGGGTGGTGAGGGCTGGAGTTTGCTCGTTGGAGGGGTAGTTAGGGTGGGATGTGACTCGTGTAGAGAACAAACAGCGAATAGACCCGTTTCAAAACAACATCTATTTCACTGACATTGAATATCCACCCAGCATAATTACACATCACCCAGCGGGGCAGCACGGTAGCATTGTGGATAGCACAATTGCTTCACAGCTCCAGGGTCCCAGGTTCGATTCCCGACTTGGGTCACTGTCTGTGCGGAGTCTGCACGTCCTCCCCGTGTGTGCGTGGGTTTCCTCCGGGTGCTCCGGTTTCCTCCCACAGTCCAAAGATGTGCAGGTTAGGTGCATTGGCCATGATAAATTGCCCTTAGTGTCCAAAATTGCCCTTAGTGTTGGGTGGGGTTGCTGGGTTATGGGGATAGGGTGGAGGTGTAGACCTTGGGTAGGGTGCTCTTTCCAAGAGCCGGTGCAGACTCGATGGGCCGAATGGCCTCCTTCTGCACTGTAAATTCTATGATAATCTATGAAAATCTGCCTGACCGCTGATCAGGGTTAAAAACTCCATTGGAAGAGTCAATCTTCTTCTAAGTTGTGAGTATGGGCACGAGTTAAACAGCAAAAACCTCTCAGTCCTTCACATTTTTATACTCAATTCATTTAAAAGACAGACACTTACATTTCTATAGCGCCTTTCACAACCTTAGACTGTCCCAAATCTGCTTTCCAGCCAATGAAGTACTTATGTAGTTTCTGAAATGCAGCAGTCTACAGCAAGATGCCTCCAACACAGAGTGGTAAACAGTCAGAGATCTGCTTATTGATGGATAACTATTGGCCAGGACTCCAGGGAGGACTCGCCCATTATTGTTTGGAATAGTGGGAGGGAGAGAGAGATGGAGGGAGGGAGAGAGAAATGGCAGGCGGGAGACTTGGAGTAAGGGCGAGATACAGGGAGAGAGGGTGGGACATAGAGATGGAGGGAGGGAGACTTGGATTAACATAGAACATAGAACAATACAGCGCAGTACAGGCCCTTCGGCCCACGATGTTGCACCGAAACAAAAGCCATCTAACCTACACTATGCCATTATCATCCATATGTTTATCCAATAAACTTTTAAATGCCCTCAATGTTGGCGAGTTCACTACTGTAGCAGGTAGGGCATTCCACGGCCTCACTACTCTTTGCGTAAAGAACCTACCTCTGACCTCTGTCCTATATCTATTACCCCTCAGTTTAAAGTTATGTCCCCTCGTGCCAGCCATATCCAACCGCGGGAGAAGGCTCTCACTGTCCACCCTATCCAACCCCCTGATCATTTTGTATGCCTCTATTAAGTCTCCTCTTAACCTTCTTCTCTCCAACGAAAACAACCTCAAGTCCATCAGCCTTTCCTCATAAGATTTTCCCTCCATACCAGGCAACATCCTGGTAAATCTCCTCTGCACCCGCTCCAAAGCCTCCACGTCCTTCCTATAATGCGGTGACCAGAACTGTACGCAATACTCAAAATGCGGCCGTACCAGAGTTCTGTACAGCTGCAACAAGACCTCCCGACTCCGGAACTCAATCCTTCTACCAATAAAGGCCAACACTCCATAGGCCTTCTTCACAACCCTATCAACCTGGGTGGCAACTTTCAGGGATCTATGTACATGGACACCTAGATCCCTCTGCTCATCCACACTTTCAAGAACTTTACCATTAGCCAAATATTCCGCATTCCTGTTATTCCTTCCAAAGTGAATCACCTCACACTTCTCTACATTAAACTCCATTTGCCACCTCTCAGCCCAGCTCTGCAGCTTATCTATATCCCTCTGTAACCTGCTACATCCTTCCACACTATCGACAACACCACCGACTTTAGTATCGTCTGCAAATTTACTCACCCACCCTTCTGCGCCTTCCTCTAGGTCATTGATAAAAATGACAAACAGCAACGGCCCCAGAACAGATCATTGTGGTACTCCACTTGTGACTGTACTCCATTCTGAACATTTCCCATCAACCACCACCCTCTGTCTTCTTTCAGCTAGCCAATTTCTGATCCACATCTCTAAATCACCCTCAATCCCCAGCCTCCGTATTTTTTGCAATAGCCTACCGTGGGGAACCTTATCAAACGCTTTGCTGAAATCCATATACACCACATCAACTGCTCTACCCTCGTCTACCTGTTCAGTCACCTTCTCAAAGAACTCAATAAGGTTTGTGAGGCATGACCTACCCTTCACAAAGCCATGCTGACTATCCCTGATCATATTATTCCTATCTAGATGATTATAAATCTTGTCTCTTATAATCCCCTCCAAGACTTTACCCACTACAGACGTGAGGCTCACCGGTCTATAGTTGCCGGGGTTGTCTCTGCTCCCCTTTTTGAACAAAGGGACCACATTTGCTGTCCTCCAGTCCTCTGGCACTATTCCTGTAGCCAATGATGACATAAAAATCAAAGCCAAAGGTCCAGCAATCTCTTCCCTAGCCTCCCAGAGAATCCTAGGATAAATCCCATCAGGTCCCGGGGACTTAGCTATTTTCAGCCTGTCCAGAATTGCCAACACCTCTTCCCTACGTACCTCAATGCCATCTATTCTATTAGCCTGGGGCTCAGCATTCTCCTCCACAACATTATCTTTTTCCTGAGTGAATACTGACGAAAAATATTCATTTAGTATCTCGCCTATCTCTTCAGACTCCACACACAATTTCCCATCCCTGTCCTTGACTGGTCCTACTCTTTCCCTAGTCATTCGCTTATTCCTGACATACCTATAGAAAGCTTTTGGGTTTTCCTTGATCCTTCCTGCCAAATACTTCTCATGTCCCCTCCTTGCTCGTCTTAGCTCTCTCTTTAGATCCTTCCTCGCTACCTTGTAACTATCCATCGCCCCAACCGAAACTTCACACTTCATCTTCACATAGGCCTCCTTCTTCCTCTTAACAAGAGATTCCACTTCCTTGGTAAACCACGGTTCCCTCGCTCGACGCCTTCCTCCCTGTCTGACCGGTACATACTTATCAAGAACACGCAGTAGCTGATCCTTGAACAAGCTCCACTTATCCAGTGTGCCCAACACTTGCAGCCTACTTCTCCACCTTATCCCCCCCAAGTCACATCTAATGGCATCATAATTGCCCTTCCCCCAGCTATAACTCTTGCCCTGCGGTGTATACTTATCCCTTTCCATCATTAACGTAAACGTCACCGAATTGTGGTCACTGTCCCCAAAGTGCTCTCCTACCTCCAAATCCAACACCTGGCCTGGTTCATTACCCAAAACCAAATCCAACGTGGCCTCGCCTCTTGTTGGCCTGTCAACATATTGTTTCAGGAAACCCTCCTGCACACACTGTACAAAAAACGACCCATCTATTGTACTCGAACTATATCTTTTCCAGTCAATATTTGGAAAGTTAAAGTCTCCCATAATAACTACCCTGTTACTTTCGCTCATATCCAGAATCATCTTCGCCATCCTTTCCTCTACATCCCTAGAACTATTAGGAGGCCTATAAAAAACTCCCAACAGGGTGACCTCTCCTTTCCTGTTTCTAACTTCAGCCCATACTACCTCGAAGAGTCCCCATCTAGCATCCTCTCCGCCACCATAATACTGCTCTTGACTAGCAGCGCCACACCTCCCCCTCTTTTGCCTCCTTCTCTGAGCTTACTAAAACACCTAAACCCCGGAACCTGCAACATCCATTCCTGTCCCTGCTCTATCCATGTCTCCGAAATGGCCACAACATCGAAGTCCCAGGTACCAACCCATGCTGCCAGTTCCCCTACCTTGTTTCGTATACTCCTGGCATTGAAGTAGACACACTTCAAACCACCTACCTGAACACTGGCCCCCTCCTGCGACGTCAAATCTGTGCTCCTGACCTCTATACTCTCATTCTCCCTTACCCTAAAACTACAATCCAGGTTCCCATGCCCCTGCTGCATTAGTTTAAACCCCCCCAAAGGGAGGGAGAGAGGGAGGGCGAGATGGTGGGTGAGAAAGATGGGTGGAGGGAGAGAAGGAGAAAGGGAAGGAGGGAGAGAGAGATGGAGGGAGAGAGAGATGGAGGAAGGGGGTGAGGGAGAGATCGTGGGAGAGAGAGATGGAGGGAAGGAGGGAGAGATGGAGGGACAGAGAGAGATGGAGGTAGGGAGGGAAGGAAAGAGAGATGGGGAGGGGGAGAGAGTGAGAGAGATGGAGGGAGGGAGGGAGAGAGAGAGATGGAGGGTGGGAGAGATGGAGGGAGGGAGGGAAAGAGGGAGAGAGAGATGGAGGGAGGGAGGGAGAGAAATGGAGAGAGAGAATGGAGGGAGGGAGGGAGTGGGAGAGAGATGAAGGGTGAGAGAGAGATGGAGGGAGGGAGAGAGATGGACGATTAGAGAGTTGGAGGGAGAGATGGAGGAAGGAAAGGGAAGTAAAGAGAGAAGGAGGGAGGGAGGAAGTGAGAGACAGAGATGGAGGGTGGGAGGGAGGGGGAGAGTGGATTCTCTCCAACGAGACTGGTCAGAAAATGTTCAGCAAAGCTCCCGACGTGAAGAGTCAGCTCCTGATAGAGGAAGACGATCTTGAGCATCGTCAGGAACAACAATGAGGGCCTCATGGCCTCAGACCGTGCCGTAGGATCCCTCATCTTCCAATCTGTGGTCCTTGTCCTGTTTGTTTACAGCCAAAGGTTCCCACCTCCCCTCTAAGAAGCATCAGAGACAGCGGGATATATAGCTCACACCCCAAAAATCTGCACAGCTGCTGGGGTAACCCAGCCTTGTGTGCCAAGGTGATTAAAATAATTGTGCTGACTTCAGGCTGAATTAGAGTGCTAAAATGGGAGTTTTGTGACTGTGAGAGTTCAGTGAGGAGGGAGCGAGGTGCTCCTTTCATTTCCTACCTGCCCTCAAAGAGTGTGTGTGAAGCCGGGAGTTTACAAAGAGCACAGCTGACTGGTCAATAAGTCCTGGTGGGTATTTTCAAACTAGATTGAATTGTAAGTCATTGTTTTAGCAAGTTAGGGACTTACTTGATTTATTTTTAAAAATATAGTAGTCTTCTAAAGTTTTAAATTTATAGGGTTTAGTCATGGCAGGAGAGCTCAAAGCCGTGGTTTGCTCCTCTTGCTCTATGTGGGAATCCGGGAACATTTCCAGTCCCCGGGACCAGCATGTGTGCAGGAGGTGTGTCCAGCTGAAACCCCTGGAAGCTCGGGGTTCAGAGCTGGAATGGCGGCTGGAGTCACTTTGGAGCATCCGCGAATCTGGGAGCATCGTGGACAGCACGTTTAGAGAGGTGGTCACGCTGCAGCTGACGGGACCTGAGGGAGGAAGGGAATGGGTGAGCACCAGGCAGTCCGAGAGAAGCAGGCAGGTAGCTCAGGGACCCCCGGGGGCGTGCTTGCAAATCGGTGTTCTATTTTGGAGACTGATGAGCGTGATTCCTCCGGGGAGTGCAGACGGTGCCAAGCGTCTGGCACCAAAAGCTGCCTGGGTGCACAGGAGGGGGGGGAAGAGAGGAAGAGCGACAGTAACAGGGGGTTCAGGGGAACAAATAGGTGTTACTGTGGCTGTCAACGTGACTCCAGGAGGGTGTGTTGCCTCTCTGGTGACAGGGTCTGGGATATCACTGAACGGCTGCAGGGCATTGTGATGGGGGAGGGTGAAAAGGCAAAGGTCAGAGCACATATTGGGACCAATGACATCGGTAGAAAGAAGGATAAGGTCTTGCATCGAGAATTCACGGAGTTAGGCTATAGACTAAAGAACAGGACCCCTTGGGTTGTAATCACTGGATTACTCCCAGTGCCATGTGCTAGCAAGTACATCAATAGGAGAATAGTGCAGGTGAATGTGTGGCTTAAGAGTTGGTGCAGGAGGGAGGGTTTTAGATTCCTGGACCATTGGGACTGTTTCTGGGGAAGGTGGGACCTGTACAGGCGGGACAGCCTATATCTGAACCAGAGGGGGACTAACACCCTTGCTCGCGGGTTAGCTAGTGCTGCAGGGAGGAGTGTAAAGTAATTCGGCAGGGGGACAAGACTGTTAGCAGAATAGGGACATAGCTTAACACAGAAAAACAACCAAGTCAGTGGGAATACAGCGGTAGTAAGTTTTAAGGGGCTAAGACAAGGCTGGATGGCCTCTACTTTAATGCCAGGAGTATTACAGATAAAACGGATGGGTTAAGGGCAAGAATTGACATGTGAAAATGTGATACAGTGGCCACCAGGGAGTGTGGTCAGAGTCAAGCTTCTGGCATCATAAGCTGCCTGTCTGCACAGGAGCGGGGAAAGACAGGAAGAGCGACAGTAATAGGGGATTCTATATGTTTTGTTATGCTCTTGTCGTCGCACAAGCTGCTTCCCTGATGTGCTCTCTGACAAAGGAAGGTCAGACTTGGAGATAGCTTTAACACGTTTATTACTGTTAACAATTCTCCTACTTGGATTCGTCTCTACCGTTAATCCTGCTACAGCTACTCAGACTGATTAACCAGTCTGCTACAAACCACGTGGTGGGTGTGACGTTCAATCAACCCTGTGTCTGTACTCACTGAGTGTCTCCACTGGAAAGAGACTGAGCATGTGTGCTGTGTCCTTTTATATGGGTTGGCGTAATGTCCTCCTGTGGTAGTGTCACCTCTGTGTGTCTCGTGACTGCCCATTGATCGTGTCCTATCTTACTGACCTATTGACTGTCTGTGTGTCATGTCTCTGGTGCTCCCTCTAGTGTCTAGCTAGGTGTAGTGTATGTACATTAACCCTTTGTGTACTTACAGTGATGTATATCACCACACTATAGTCAGGGGAATGGATAGGTGCTACTGTGGACAGCTGGAATACTGAGCTGGATTCTCTGCCCGCGGTGCCACATTTCTGTTTCACCCCGCCGGCGGGATTCTCCGTTACGCCGGCCGGTCAGTGGGGTGTCCCATTGTGGGGCAGCCCCACGCCCTCAGGAAACCCCCGGGCTGCCGGCAAAATGGAGCAGCCCGCCAGCGGAGAATCCCCCCACTGTGTGCAGTTCTGGTCGCCACATTACAGGAAGGTTGTGATTGCACTGGAGGGGGTGCAGAGGAGATTCACCAGGATGTTGCCTGGGATGGAGCATTTCAGTTACGAAGAGAGGTTGGATAGGCTGGGGTTGTTTTCGGTCAGGAACGCGCTGCCTGGGAGGGGGGTAGAGGCGGGTGGCCTCACATCCTTTAAAAAGTGTCTGGGTGAGCACTCGACACGTCAGAACATTCAAGGCTATGGGCCAAGTGTTGGCAAATGGGGTTAGGTTGGCAGGTCAGGTGCAGGCTCGATGGGCCGAAGGGCCTCTTCAGCACAGTGTGATTCTGTGATATCCATGTTGTCTGAGCTGACTCCCAGCTAAGGGGACCACAGCCCGATGCAGCAGAGAATGAGGCCATACAGACCAATGTACCTATGCTGCCACTTTGAGTGAGCTCTCTATTCAGTCTCTAATCCCCCCTGTGATTTCTCCATCGCCCTTGAAATTTCTTTCTCTTCATATGTTTATCCAATTACCTTCAAAAATCTGCTCCCTGAGTCCCATCAGGTAGCGGTTCCAAATCACAGCAACATTCACCCAATGGGACGGATATTAAATGTCCTTTGGCGCACTGCCTCGCTCACCTCAATTACAATCTTGTTGATTCATGTGAGATTCTCCAGCAACATTGTGCGCAAAGTGACTCTATTACTGGCTGAAAGTGCCGACACTCACATTAGGTATTTTACGTGTTGAGCAGGTGGCTGGTTTTCCCAGATTAATCCACAGTTTCATTGCTGCAAAATGCTACATTTACCAGAAGATGGCGACGTCGTTCCACACAATCCAAGACGGCCTGGCCAAGCTGCTGACGGCCTTCGGTGCCCCCATGCCCACCCCGCCAGCCCCAACGATGAGGGGCCAGAATGAGAGAGAAACTGCTCTGGTTCAATGTTAACATCAGGAAAAAAGAAATGGGAGTAGGCCATTCAGCCCATCCAGTCGGCTCCGCCATTCAGTAAACGTTCATCAGCTGAGCAGGGCTATCCCTCGGAGCAGAAATCCCAAAGATCCACAACTCTCTGAGTGAAGAAATCTTTCCTAATCCTTACCCAACATGGCTGCCTCCTTATCCTGTCTCTGTGGAGCCTATTTCCCGACTCCCCAGCAAGGGGGGACCGCCTATCAGCCTCTCCCCTGCCAAAACCCTCAATAATGTTCCATATTTCAGTGAGGTCACCTCTTATTCTTCCCACCTCCACAGATTACAGGCCATTCCACTCAATCTCTCCTCATAGGACAGCCCCTCAACCCAGGAATCAGCTGAGTGAACCTTTGTTACAAGCCCTCTGTAAGATGGAAACATCCTTCCATTCGGAAGGAGACCAGAACTGTACCCAATATTCCAGGTGTGTCCTCAGCATAGGCGGGTTGGGCCAGTGAGGGGACTGTCCGTTGGGGGGAAGAGACTGTAAAGAAACGGAAGATAAAAACCCACCCGTAAAAGGGCAAGTAGGACCGAGACTCAGAAACCCATTGGGAATGTTTTGGTCAAGGCGATTGATTCCTGGCACAGTCTGACCCACAATGGCGACGTTTTCTCAGGTGGCTGTGCAGGCAGCATTCTCACCTTCGATGTAAGAAAGTCGTAGGTTCAAGTCCAACCAGGGGCGAAATTCTCCTACCCGCCCCGCCACATTTCTGCCCCGACCGGCCGGCGGGAGTCTCCATAACACCGGCCGGTCAATGGGGTTTCCCATTGCGGGGCAGCCCCACGCCGTCGGGAAACCCCCCGGACTGCCGGCAAAACGGAGACTCCCGCCGGCGGAGAATGACGCCCCAGGTGTCTAACCCAGGTGTCGAGCAGTGCAGAGGGAGAGCTGCACTGTTAATGGTGCTGACTCTCTGATGAGATGCTGCAACCTCTTACATGTGGATGTGGAGATCCCATGACACGATTTGAAGAAGTGTGACCGAGCGCTCACCCATGTCCTGGCCAAACTCCCATCCTACATCGCTGAAACACTTGATTTGGTCATTTATAACATTGCTGCTTGTGGGATCTTGCTGTGTGTGAATTACCTGCCATGTTTCGTACATTACAACAGTATCTGTAGTATAAAGACATGCAGGGGTTAACGTGGGGCTCACCAGCACCCACGGAATGATGTGAAAAGGTACATGCCCCAGTCCCAGGTGTGATGTTGAGCAGGGCCTGACAAAAACCTAAGCATGGAGACAGTTCTCTATCATGTGTGAATAGTTCTACTTGTTAATGAAGACTTATCTACTGAAGGCCTGGAAGACTTATTTAAGCGATACCATTCTGTAAACAACCCCCTCCCAACAGTGACCTCACTTCAAAATTACTTAATTGGCTGTAACGTGTTTTGGGATGTCACAGAATCTCTCAGTGCAGAACAGGCCATTCGGCCCGTCGAGTCTTCATCGACACGTGAAAACCACCTGACCTGTCTACCTAATCCCATTGGCCAGTATTAGACCCATATCCTTGAAAGTTAAGACGTGCCAAGTGTTCATCCAGGACCTTGTTTCAAATATAAATTTAGTGTACCCCATTATTTCTTTCCAATTGAGGGGCAATTTAGCGTGGCCAATCCACCTAGCCTGCACACCTTTGGGTTGTGGGGGCGAGACCCACGCAGACACGGGGAGAATGTGCAAATCCAGGTGCTTTTAAAAAGGATGTGAGGCCACCCGCCTCTCCCACCCTCCCAAGCAGTGCCTTCCAGACCCTCACCACCCTCTGCGTAAAGAAATCTTCCTCACATCCTCCTTAAACCTCCCACCCCTCACCTTGAACTTGTGTCCCCCTCACAACTGACCCTTCAACTAAGGGAACAGCTGCTCCCTATCCCCCCTGTCCATGCCCCCTCAGAATCTTGTCCACCTCGATCAGGTCGCCCCTCAGTCTTCTCTGCTCCAACATCTTGTGATTGTGAAGTGAAGTCTAGTTTTGGGAGCTCACCTACCGCCCAGTGTGACTCCCCTGCCTCCCCCTCGTTTAGCAATGGAAGCCATGTGACCCTAATAAATGTACCTCTTTCTGCAGCCACTTTGAGCAGAAGGGATGAAATCACAGTGATTTCTGAGAGCGTTTATGATTTAAATATAGCTGAGAGGGAAAGGGGAATCTTTGAAGAGAAGTGAAGTGTTTTGATAAGGGTCTAGGTGCTGCAATCAATCATGCGGGTTCGAGGAGCTCTGTGATGGATTAATGTAGCAGTGTGTGCTTTGTACACAAAGCCAGGAGCTCAAGCTTCCCCAGGATAGGCGCTACTTGGCTCCACTGCAGGAGATGATCGGGGATCCCTGGCCGTCACACTGAAACACAGAAATGCAGATTTCCACAGTAAAGCACCATTGCAGCAAGGAGCTTGCAGCAGCAGCCCCTGCGATAGAAAATCACAACCTCCAATGCCCCCACTGCAACCACCTCTGCCTTGTATTGAACTGAAGACTACCCCACCTGAGGCCTCGCAGCGTATGAGCAGCTGATGTGAATTATTAGCAAGGATGAAAGTCAAGAGTGGCACGGTAGCATAGTGGTTAGCACTGCTGCTTCACAGCTCCAGGGACCCAGGTTTGATTCCCGGCTTGGGTCACTGTCTGTGCGGAGTCTGCACGTTCTCCCCGTGTCTGCGTGGGTTTCCTCCGGGTGCTCCGGTTTCCTCCCACAGTCCAAAGATGTGCAGGTTAGGTGGATTAGCCATGCTAAATTACCCCTTCGAGTCCAAAGCTTTAGGCTGGGGTACGGGATCGGGTTGGCACCAGACCCGAGGTAGGGCGCTCTTTCAGAGGGTTGGTGTAGACTCGATGGGCCAAATGGCCTCCTTCTGCACTGTAGCGATTCTATAAATCAGAAAGTTGCTGTAGAAATGCAAATCTTCTTTTTAATATTGGAATTCCTGTCAGGGCATTAACCGGACCAGGAATAACAACATCTGTTACTGGCACAACAGTCCAGGAAGATTATATTAGCCATTGGGTGGGTGCAGCACAGATTCACCAGGATTCTGGACAGAGATTAAAGGAGAGGTTCCATGAACTTGACATGTGTTCCCTTGAGTTTGCAAGATTGAGCGGATGATTTAATCAAGGTTTTTACAATATTAGACAAAGTCAATAATATAGAGAGAACTCCAGAACGTCCGCAGTTTGGTCTGAGTTTTGCTCTGATACAGTGAGAGGGTATTTAAGGTCTCCTGAACATTTAAGTTCCTCATTGCAAAACTGAACTAAGTTTGGATTCCAAGGTATGCAGGAAAATAACTAAATCCGATCTTGAATTTTGCTGAAATAAGACATTTTGTCGAAGTTTTTCATTTTGCACTTATCAGGACCCTCACAAGACTAGCAATGTCAGGGTATTCTTGTTCTGATGAGTGCACGACAATAAAACGTTGACAGCATGTCGCGACTGACGGTGCAGACTGATCGGGTGCTTTTCAACTTCCCTGACATCAATTTCAACCGAGTGACAAGTGACCATTTTAGGGTCTTAATTGAGGTGGGACCAGACTTCCCCTCCAAGGATCTGCCCAGCCCAGCGTAAAATCGCAACCAGGATGGGACAGGTGGGAACCTCGGGCGTGTCCTGCCATGTAATTTCATGCTCAACCCCCCCCCCCCGACCCCACGCCTCAGAACCCAGCGGGTAGATTGAGGGGGTGGGGGGAATGTAAAATTCCGGCTACTGATCGGGTTTGATCGTTGTGATTGGTCAATAACTCCCTTTTCTTGTGACTATCAGGATGGGAGGAAGTGAACGCGATGGGCGGCTCCAAAAACATGTGAAATAAAAACAGAGACGGGTGGAGTTACTCAGCAGGTGAGACAGAATCTGCAGAGGGAGAGAGAGAGAGACAAACGGAGTTAATATTCATAATGAACCTCAGTGGAAACTCGAGGAATAACTCTTCATTAGGCACTTCTCAGTCTTCGGAGTTCCACACTGAGTTCAACAATGTCAGATCATAACCGCCGCTTCCATTGTTTCAAACAGCTGCTGTTCACCTTCCGGTTGTTGCCATTTCTAGGGGCTTTTCACAGTAACTTCATTGAAGCCTAATTGTGACAATAAGCGATTGTTAAATTATTTCCAGACCCACCTTTCGTTTCTTTACTTATCCCATCACCATCTCCTTTTGCCGTCCAGCCGATCGCATTGATCATTCCTCGCACCACCTCACTTGCTTACAGCCTCTCACATCTCAAACCTTTCCCAGTTCTGAGGATCACTGATCTCTCCACAGATGCTGCTTTGATGAATCTCGGTTTGCCTGTACCCCACACTCTAGCCTATTGATGTGGGGTTGGCGGAGGCAGCTGTTGCTTTACTGAAACCTTCTGTCAACGATGCCAATTTAATCCTTCTTCTGGTGTCGGATGAATGAGCCCTTGATCCATTTCATTGTGGGAAAATGCTGTCACCTTTTTGTCAAATCACCTATGTTAACCTGAGAGAGAAATTGTGAATCAATGACTTCAAAGCATTGGGGGGTGAGAGAACGAGGGCACAGAATAATGATATAAATGTTGGTCATTAACCGTCAGCTTTGAGATGAAATCAGCACAGTTTTCAAGTCTGCCTGCTTTCTTTAGACTGGAGGACGCAGCAATGTTTCGTGGTCGATGGCTTCTTTTTATGTCACGTCACAACTGCACACTAAGCTGCTTATCCATTTCCTGATGGATCAGCTAAGATAGACTTGCGGTTTTCATCCCTAAGTATCTGGGATGTGGCTAATTAATGGATTATCCACTTTTCTGCAGACACTGTTGTTCATCAACCAGAGTGGCAAAAAGGTTTACAACTGGATTTCGGGAATCCAAATTGATTGTAATCGAATATTTCCTGATAGATCTGATAGGTAAAAAGGCTATTTTAATATAAATATTAAGGCCCAGTTTTAATACCCATTTTAAATTGAGGATTTCAGCACTCCATAACCTCAGGTCATGATAAAACACACAACTTCAACAGAAACACAAAAAGCCTGACACATGCATAAACCAATTGGAGATAAAAACAACATTTTCACTGAGCAAGATGAAAAAGCTCTTGTTCTGAGGAACGGATTTTCAGTCAGTTTGACATTAAGAAATAAGCTGCACCAGTAATCAGATCAAGGCCAAGTAAGCACCATTGCAACATGAAGGCACCATTGTCCAGAATGTGGATAAAAGCAAAGTCAGCAGAAAACCAGTAGAAACCAGTCTTGATAAAAGCACAGAATCACATTCCATAACATACACAAATATTCAAACATGAAACATTCAGAACTTATGTTGCACATTAAGGATTGACAGTTAACCATCAAATCAAATGTATTTGATTCTAACCCAAACCAATTTGGACGACATAGAGATGTAGATAGATGCCTAAAGTCTGATAAGAGTCTCCTTAAACATGATGGTCCGTACGGCCATCTTTATCCAGGATCATCCTATACTTTGATCTAACTACTCGCTATCCTTATTTTCATATTTTCACTTTTCCACTCTAACTCTTGAAGTAAATGCAAGCTGTTTTGCCGTAAGCAAGAAACCATTTCTGTATTATTTTGAAAGTTAAATTGTTTATAAGTTACTTCTCTTTAAATCTTTTGCTAGCCGGACTTTATTGAGAATGGATTTAAGTTTCTCTCAATTGTAATCAAATAGAGGCAATAAAGATTCTTGTTTGCATCCAAGAAGTTTAACTCAAATTTCTACTGAGTGTTAGTGTCGCAAGACTTCACTAATCCCGCATGGCAGATCTCATCACAAATCCAACTTTGTTAGATATTCAAAATGCTCTTAATGGTTATTGTTTAAACACTGCATGAGGATTGAGAAACTGAAGAGTTTAATTGTCAGGATTCGAGGTCGGAATCTCTCTTTGCAGTACAGCTTATAATCACAGCAACAGGATGTGGTTGTGTAAAGGTTCTGATAGTGGGTCATAGGCATATGGTGATGCTGGCACAGGAGGAGACCATTCAGCCCATCGAATGAAAGATGGAGTGCGCAAGTTCAAATCTCAACTTTCAAACCTGGAGATGTAGAACTGGTCTGTGAAAGTGACCAGGAAAGATTGTTGTTAAAGACCCAACTGTTTCATGAATGTCCGTTACTGGGTCAGGGCCTGTATGTGACTCCATCTGGCATCAATGGGGCTGACTCTGTGGTGTAAATCCATGTTGTTACTTTGCTACAAAATGTATTCAACGTGTGAGTGAATGTACACGCCAGGAATTTGGGTTCAATCCGTGTCACAGAGATTATGAGAGGCATGCTCTGGTTGTATATAGAGGTCCTCCTCTGTCAGTCCTGACGCCTTACTCAGGTGGCTGAAAAACTGTTGCACCTGGAACATCGGGGACTTCAATGTCACAATAAACGCCACAATTCCTTTTTAAAAAGACGAGGAGGAGGTGGACCCTGACAGTTCACCCGAGATCCTGATGGAACTCGGAGACTGAGGACAAGATTTTCTTCATCATCATTTCCACTCGAAGAAAAGCCTTCAGAATATTTATCAGTTTGTGAAACTGTCAGTTTGTTTGGGATACCTCCTTCCTGTGCCGACTTTCACATTTGTCTGCAGTCCTTAATCCCACCGGATTGGGTGAAGCTGAGTGCCGTTTCTGGGGATTTCCCCGGGGAATAGCAATCGCAGAATTCCACATTTTGTGTCTTTGGGGTTTCTGAACAGTCGGGATTTCACCTCCTCTGTCTGTTCTTTGGACTTTAGCCTCATGTGAGCTTACAGTCCACGCAATTGCAATAGAACATTGACCATGGATCACTCGCAGGCAGCCTTGCAATAAAGCAAGATCCAATTTTGTTGTATCCACTACGAAATGTCGATTCACATTGACTTTGATTTGATCCTTAAAATACAAAAATCAGCCTGAAATCTTGCTCCTCGATTGTGTTTTGTTGTGGTTGTTGGTGATCACTGTTCCTTTGTTAGCCGAACCCAACGTGGATCTGAACAACTCTTAGCTGCTCCCTAAGATGGCCCAGCAAAGCATTCTGTTGCCCTGCTCCCCCCCCCCCACACTGACTCACCACGACCTTCTCAGGGCCTCCAGGGATGGGTAATGAATATGGCGCGAGCAATGCTCACATAGGTGAATTCATTTTTAAAAACCTCTGCTGACGCCTTTCTTCAAACGCCATCCACTCTTCCTGAGGTCGTTGATTTTTAACAAACAGCACAAGTTGCTGATGGCCTGAACTCACCCAGATAAGGCGAACTCCCATCTTCAACTAAAAATAATTCCTCAGAATTTCCCTTTGCCCCTTGACCAGTTCTGATGTTCTTCACCAGATGGCACTGTGCACTGGATAATCTACAAGAAGCAACTTTGGGTTGAAAACCGGGGACCCAGACACCATGAGCCTCACTGATTAAAACCACAGCCAGTCCATGGTCGATGCCTGATTGAGGATTGAGTAGTGGCTGGTAACATTTTGCCTGATTCAATTTGTGCCCCACACCTTCAATTTTTAGTTCTCAATTAAGCTTTCGAACATCGGTACATGGGAAACAGGAAAAAACATTCAGCCCTCAACACTACTCCAGCATTCAGCGAGAATGTTGCTAATCTTCCTCCTGAACACATTTTCCCCCACCGTCCCCATATCCCTTTTTATCTTTTATATGTAGAAATCTATCGATTCCTGCTTTGAACATAGTCAATGAGTGAGCGGCCGCAGCCTCTGGGGCAGAGAATCCCAAAGATTCACCACCCTCTGACTGAAGAAGTAACTCCTCATCTCAGTCCTAAATGGCCCACCCCTTATTCTGAGACTGTGTCCCCTGATTCTCGACCCCACAACCCAGGCGAAACGCCCTGCCAGCGTCCACCCTATAGAGCCCTGTAAGATTTTTGTAAGTTTTAACGAGATCGCCTCTCATTCTCTACACTCTGGACAATATCGGCCCAGTCTCCTCACACTTCCGTCATACCTTTATCTGATACTTTTCCCAAATATAAACTTATCATAGAATGATAAGCTCAGAAGGAGGCTATTTAAGGCAGAAAGTGGCGCAGTGGGTTAGCACTGCTGCCTCACGGCGCCGAGGTCCCGGATTCGATCCCGGCTCTGGGTCACTGTCCGTGTGGAGTTTGCACATTCTCCCCGTGTCTGCGTGGGTTTCGCCCCCACAACCCAAAGATGTGCAGGCTAGGTGAAATTGCCCCTTAATTGGAGAAAATTAATTGGGTACTCTAAATTTAAAGAAGAAAGGAGACCATTTGGCCCATCACACCTGTGCTGGCCCTTTGAAAGAGCTGCCCAATTAGTCCCACATGCCCTGCAAATCCATCATTTTGGAGCTGTGAGTTGTGACTCATTGGACAGCACTTGTATCTCGGAGTCAGAAACTGATGGGTTAAGTCTGACTGGTATCAAGGCTGGCACTCATTGCTGTACTGAGGGGATGCTACACTGTCAGCAGTCCCATCTCTCAGATGAGGTAATAAACTGAGTTGTGTCCAACATTTTAGTTGGACAATGTTAGGATCATTATTACTATTAGAGTGAGCAGGGACAATTCCCCCCCAAACAGAATATCTCTTGGCAGCAATAAGCGTCTATAAAAGATGATTATTACTTGTTTTTAATCAAATAGAAATAAATTAATTGGCCTCCGTAAAGACTGTGGTTATCGTCTGTTTTCCTCCCTCCAATCTCTCAAGCCTGGACCGTACACAAGCCAAAGAGCGGCTCAGTAATTGTCAGTGATGGTGATGGTGCACAGCTGACCACAGGAGGAAGCCAATCGTCCAATCTGTCCGCAAAACTGGTGAATCTCCTCATAACACAGAGCCCAACTCACCGAAAACATTGGTTCCCTCTCGAAACTCCTGCCGTGTGTAAAACCTCACCTCGAATGCAGGGGTTTTTGGAATTGACAATAATGGATGAAAACACCACAAAGCACAGACTGAGAAAGGCCATTCTGCCCATCCAACTCTTCCTTCCACAGCCAATCCTATCATCAACTCTAATTAACATATTTAACTACTTGAGTCCCGGAAACAATTTCTCTGACATGGAAGCAAAACTTCTCAATCCATTTAGTTCGTTGCTGAACAATCCCCTTTCCTGGTTGAGCATTTTGAAAACCTGACAACAGCAACCTGCATTCATATAGCACCTTTAATGTGTAAACACACCCCCATTTACAGAAATGCACTCCAACAAAACTTGACACCGAGCCGCTTGGGGAGACATGAGGGGAGGTGACCGGAGGTTCGACTGGTCAGAGAGGTAGGTTTTGAGGAGCATCCCAAAGGAGGAGAGACATAGAGAGGCTTATGGAGGGAATTCCAGGCCTGAGCAACCCCCACTGACCCCCTCCGGCAGCTGAAGGCCCAGCTGCCATTGCGGGGTTTTGAAGCAAGCAGAATGGGAGGAGTGCAGGTACCTTGGAGGGTTTTAGGAGTGGCGGAGATTACAGAGATAGGGAGGAATGAGTCCATGGAGAGATTTGAACTGTGGGATGAAAATTTTAGAAGCAGGGTATTGCTGGACAGGGAGCCAATGAAGGTCAGCAATGAAGGGCAGCACGGTAGCACAAGTAGTTAGCACTGTGGCTTCACAGCGCCAGGATCCCAGGTTCGATTCCCGGCTGGATCACTGTCTGTGCGGAGTCTGCATGTTCTCCCCGTGTCTGCGTGGGTTTCCTCCGGGTGCTCCGGTTTCCTCCCACAGTTTAAAGATGTGCAGGTTAGGTGGGTTGGCCGTGATAAATTGCCCTTAGTGACAAAAAAGGTTAGGAGGGATTATTGGGTTTTGGGGATAGGGTGGAAGTGACGGCTTAACTGGGTCGGTGCAGACTTGATGGGTCGAATGGCCTCCTTCTGCACTGTATGTTCTATGTTCTCCATGTTCTATGATAACAGTGGGATCATAGGGCGCTATTCTCCCCCCCCCACCTCCCCATGGCGGGTGGGAGAATCACCGGGACGGCGCGCGAATCGCGCCACGCCGCCCCGACCCCCGCACGCGATTCTCCCCCCCCCCCCCCCCCCCCCCCGGAAACCAGCGGCGCGCGATTGGCACCGGGCCGCTCGGAGAACCGGCGAGCGGCGATTCTCCGGCCCGGATGGGCCGAGCGGCCACTACGACACAACACTTTCCCGCCGGTGCCGTCCACCCCTGGTCGCTGCCGGCGGGAACACTGGGGGAGCGCTGGGGGGGCGGCTTGTGGGGGAGGGAGGGGGGCTCCTTCACCGGGGTGGCCTCCAATGGGGTCTGGCCCGCGATCGGGGCCCACCGATCGGCGGGCCGGCCTCTCCCCGCCCCCGGGCCTACCACCTTCCGCGCGCGGCCCTAGACGTGCGTAAGCTGTTCCCCGCGCATGCGCAGGATTGGGCTGCCCCAGCTGCGCATGCGCGGGTTGGTGTGGTGCCCATTTGGA
Source organism: Scyliorhinus torazame (assembly GCF_047496885.1). Classification (NCBI taxonomy): domain Eukaryota; kingdom Metazoa; phylum Chordata; class Chondrichthyes; order Carcharhiniformes; family Scyliorhinidae; genus Scyliorhinus; species Scyliorhinus torazame. Next base: position 6,646,848 of record NC_092717.1, read on the forward strand.
GCGGCGTGAACCGCTCCAGCGCCGTGCTGGCCCCCTGTGGGGGACAGAATAGGTCGTACCCGGGCCCTGTTTGCCATCGTGAACCGCGACGGCGTTCACGCCGGCGCGAACACTTGGCCTCCATATCGGAGAATCGCCCCCATAGAGTTTACAGTGCAGGAAGCCATTCGGCCCATTGAGTCCGCACCAGCCCCTGAAAAGAGCACCCCACTGAAGCGCACGCCCCACCCTATCCCTGTCACCCAGGAACTCCACTTATCCTTTTTGGACACTAAGCGCAATTTAGCCGGGCCCATCCACCTAATCCCATATCTTTGGAGTGTGGGAGGAAAGCGGAGCCCCCGGAGGAAACCCACACAGACACAGGGCGAATGTGTAGACTCTGAACAGACAGTGACCCAACGGGGAATCGAACCTGGGACCCTGGCGCTGTGAAGCAACTGTGCTATCCACTGTGCTACTGTGCTGCCCACGATGGGAAAACAAAACTTAACAAACAGAGAATTTTGGATGACCTGATTTACATAGTGTGCAAGGCAGGGGAGTATTGGAATAGTCAAATCTAAAGTTTGACAGAGCAGATATGATGTCAGAAACCAAGCTGAGAGGGCACCCTGGTAGTGAGGGAGAGGGGTGAAGGAAAGGTCGAGGAACAGTGTCAGACTGGATAACGTGACAGGGAAAAAAGGAACAAATTCATTGCATTTACATATCACCATCTACATCCTCTGGACCCCCAAAGCCAGTATGAACTTTTTGTTCAAGGGTGTTTTTCAGTTTTGGGGTATTGACGGAGGGATAAGTATCGACCATGACACCAGGGAGCACGGCCAGCTTTTCTTCAACATGAGAGGGTGGAGGGGCCTCAATTTAAAGTCTCATTGCAGCCTCAGTGCCTGGGTCAGGGCAGCACTCCCTCAGTAGGGCGCTGAGAGAGTCAGAGTGGAGCTTTGTCCTTAACTCTCTGCAATGGGACTTTGACCCCGCCACCGCCTGACGGAGGGGCGAGAATGCTACCCGCCTAATCTCTAATAACAAACCACCTGCTGAACTTCAACAGCTGTCGAATCTCTCAGTGTGCGAAGTAAACAGCTACAGAGCTGGCGGGGGAGAGGCGCGGTTGTCACTGGGTGGGGGTAAAGCCTCCTGGAACAAGGGTCAGAGGTCAGAGTTCATTTCTTATCAAGACCAACGCTGGGAGCATTGGCTCAGTATTATCTCAGAGCAGCATTGGTGTGAGTTTCAGCACAGTCTGATGGTGGGTGGGCAACGTCATAGTTAGTTTTTCCTTATCTGATTCGTGGATCCATTTGCTGTCTGCTCGCTGAGTAATTCTGTCTCTTTCCCCGGTGATTTAGATATTGCCTGTGCTGGATTAGCCAGTCTGCAGAATGCAGCCTAATCAGGAGCAAGCACTGTCACAAATAATGTAAGTCATCGATTTAATGGAGATAAGAGAGAGGGAACAGGATTAAACATATTGCTGGGCAAACAGGGACTGCAGGCAGGGAAGGGATTTCCATTTATTGTACCCAGGACTGGTGCAGATTTTGCTGTTGAAGCTGTAAATTTATTAGCTCATCTTCAAAGTCGCACCATGAAGAATGCTGAAACCAGACGGAAGATGTCTTCCAAAGATCTTCCTGAATAGCTGCCAGGAATTAAGTGGCTGCTGGATTGATCTTTGGAGCTCAATTTAAAATGTAATGAATTCAATTTAAACAGCATCTTGGATTTGGAGAAGCAGCTCAAGGCCGCAGAGGCAATATCAGGTGCCACAGGGGCATTACCAGGTGCCACAGGGGCATTACCAGGTGCCACAGGGGCATTACCAGGTGCCACAGGGGCATTACCAGGTGCCACAGGGGCATTACCAGGTGCCACAGGGGCATTACCAGGTGCCACAGGGGCATTACCAGGTGCCACAGGGGCATTACCAGGTGCCACAGGGGCATTACCAGGTGCCACAGGGGCAATACCAGGTTAAGATTAACACCAAGACCCAGAAGGAGGTATTAGAGGAAGTGACCCCATGCTCGGTTACCAAGGAGCATCTTAAAAGAGGAGAGCGAGGCGGAGGGGGTTAGGGATGGAATTCCAGGGCTTGGGAGTCAGGTCGCTGAAGGTACGGCTGCCAACGGAGGAGTGATTAACATTGGGAATGGATAAATGCCACTTGGTGTGGGTTAGACAGCAGAATTTCGGATGAGTTGAATTTGATGGAGGGTGGACGATGGGGGTCCGCCAGGCAGGCGCTGGAATCGTCGAGTCTGGAGATGAGGAAGGCACGGTAGCACAGTGGTTAGCACTGCTGCCTCACAGGGCCAGGGGCCCGGGTTCAATTCCGGCCTCGGGTGACTGTGCCGAATTTGCACATTCTCCCACATCAGCGTGGGTTTCCTTGGAGTTTTCTCGCACAGGCCAAAGATTTGCAGGTTAGATGGGGTAATGGGGGTAGGGTGGGGAGTGGGCCTAGGTAGGATGCTCTTTCAGAGGGTCGGTGCCGACTCAGTGGGCCGAATGGCCTCCTTCTGCACTGTAGGGATACGACGATTCTCTGGTTCTGTGGGTTCTAAAGCACAATGAGAGATGTGCAGCTGGGATGTGCAGAGATGGACGATATTTCCGACATTAAAATCCTGGTGTTGGCGAGGAAATATGGAAATGTTGGGAACATAGTGATCCTCATTAGCCACTGAGAATGAACAGAACATTCCTCTTCGCTGCGTCACTCGGTGTAGACTGTGATTTTAACAGATTTCTTTATTTGCTTTGAATTTACACAAAACGTGTCTAATACTTGCTCACAGTTTATATTTCAATGTTTGTTCTTGGCTGTCTCTTGGCTCCATCAATTGATGTAATTATGATTTAAATAAAGAATCATTAAAAAGTTCATCGTTTGGAACTACGCCGCAGCTGTTGGGTCCAACAAGCTGCGCTGAAAAACCTCATTAAACTGAGAAGCAGTTTTCCCGTTCATTCCGAGCTGAGTTGAAATGCCAATTCCCCTTTTCACATTCTCTGACGTAAATAATGATCCTTCAAATGCTTTCCAAACACCTGTTTAAGGCATGGGGAAGGGATGGCTTCCCAATCCAAGGGAATGAACAGTGGGAAATATTCTGGTTTCCAACTCGAGATGCAACAGGAACCCTGGTTAACCGGGGAATGTCTTTGTTTGGTGTTTTCTCATGTTCTCTGGTCCCAGAGTTAAAAAGGGATTTTTATTTTACTTTTACAAAGTGCGGTTACTGTTACGACACAGGCACTGGCATTTTTTTCTATAAATTTCGAGTACCCAATTAATTTTTTTCCAATTAAGGGGCAATTTAGCGTGTTCAATCCACCTACCCTGCCCATCTTTGGGTTGTGGGGGCGAAACCCATGCAGACACAGGGAGAATGTGCAAACTCCACACGGAGGGTGAGCCGGGATTGAACCTGGGACCTCGGTGCCGTGAGGCAGCAGGGCTAACCCACTGTGCCACCGTGCTGCCCTAGGCACCAGCATGTTTGAGGAACAAGTGTTGGTCAAGACACTGGGAACAACTCCCCCAGCTCCTCTTCAAACCAGTGAGATGGGATTTTTTACATCCGCCTGCGAGAGCAGCTGGGGTTTGGGTTTATCGCCTGATCAGGAAGGTTGCTGTGGCGATTGTACAAGGGGATTTTAACAGAGTCTGCATCAAGATAAAAAAGTTTTTCTTTTTGAGCAGGAGATATTTACCTTTTCGAGTTGGGGTGGCTAATCTTCAGATCAAATGTAGATCATACCTGAGGAAAAAGGTATTTGCACAGGTCAGTTGGTTTTGAAATGTAGGTTAAGTGCACTGTGTGGGTTTCGGAGGAGGGTTGTTGACACGAGCACCACTCAGAACACTCGCTGCTGTCTTTCCCGAATCCTTATTTGCTAAAAGTCCATCTTTGTTCCTGCAAGCCCTCCGTGGTGACTCATCACGGAACAATGCCTCGAAAGTGAGATTGCTGGTTTCCATTTCAGATCCCCACTCTTTTAAATGAACCTATTGCTCAGTTTAAAAACAGATTGGCATATATTTTGGCAGGACTTACGAAAGGCTCAGCGGGTAACTCGTCGCTGTGTCAGAAGGTAGCGCGTTCACAGTCCCACTCCAGAGACCAGCGCAAAATCTAGGCTGACGCCACCCAGCGCAGAACCGAGTGAGTGGTGCACTGCTGGAAATGCCATTTGGAACAACATTCTAAGAACAGGTTATGTGGTCATTACTATGTTGTTGTTTGTGGGAACTTGCTGTGCACCAATCAGCTGTAAAGCACTTTGGGATATTGTGAAAGGTGCTGTACAAATGCAGGTCTCTCTTTCATTCACGGGGTGTAGTTCCTGAATTGTATTTTGAGGGCTGGTCCTTCAGCCATGCCTGCCGCAAGATCGCCACAGATGGGGCGGGGACCGTGTAACGGTCCATTGACCTCGGGCGGAATTTCCACCCTGATTCTTCTGCTCTGAAGTTTTTCTTCAATAAAACAGTTACGGTCATCTGGTCTGCTCTCAACAGTGGCTAAGAGACTGCACCTGAGCCACAACTCTTTTAAGTTTTAAGGCAGTGCGGAAAGATCAATTCATTCCAAAAGTGATAATATAAGAAATAGATTTGGTTATTTTATAAACAAACTTTATTAAAACAGAAGATACACAATATTTAAACTTTTAAACTTCAACTCTAACGCTAACAGATTACATGTAGTTTCTTAACTTTAACCAGTTCCCATTAAACAGGACTTTAAGTGAACATGCAGCTGTTGTTCCAGACAGAAAGGCAGGCAAATGCAATACTTGCATTTAACAAATCAATTTTTCTTCTGTCGGAAAATTCATCCTGAACCCTTTTCCGAAGAATGCCTCAGTGGCAACTTTCATGACCTTTGTGGGTCGATTTCCAAAGCCTTCTCCTCTACCTGTTCAAAACAGGATGCTTTTCCCTCTCTCTCTCTCTAAGCTTCGCCCAGCCCCTCAAACACATGTTCTCTGCTGTGGTGGAACCCCATCATTATTACCTTGGCTGTTTGATTGCCAACTCCAGTTTATACAAAAGAACAGAGCCATGCTATTGATATGCAACTGACCTCCCATTGACGGACAAAGAGGCCATCAGACTCTGTAATGGGCTAATATCTGGTCAGACAGGAGTGTCCCGAAGGACAATGGATCTGGGGCAGCCTGTGTATTTCCACTGAAGAGTTTTAAGTCTGACTGGGACAATGTAACTCAGCCAGGCATATCCCTCTGACTCCTTGCTAGCAGTATTTCCCCTGAGGTTTAACTGCTAAATTGCCTGCTACATCTTCAATGTCATTTCTGGACCCAATTTCCTAATATCTCCCTCACATAACAAAACCGCTCTCCAATGTATAAAATAAATTCTTCAATGATATGTTTCAGTGTTAAGGCAGCAGATTCAGGCTGTGGAAGCCAGTTTAGTCTGCGCAACTACAAATTCCATACAAATGAGAGAGAGCATCAACATTACAATCCCAATATTTTTTATCCAGGGTTGCAGAATCCTGAATATTGACCTTCAATTCCTGGGGACTCCCGGCCAATCCTGGAGGGTTTGCAACCCTTTATCCAGGTTATGCAAGTCCATTAGGAACAGGAGGAGGTCATTCAGCTACTGGAGCCTGTTCCTCGAATCACTGAGGTCATAACCGATCCCCAAATACTCACCCTCGCCCCAACTCTGGTTAACAAAAATTGATCAATCCCAGATTTAAAATTAACAATTGATCTTGCATCAATTGCTGTTTGCGGACGAGAATTTCAAACTTCTACCACCCTCCGGGTGTAATAGTGTGTCCTGATTTCACTCCTGATTTCACTCCTGATTTCACTCCTGATTTCACTCCTGAAATGTCAGCCTCTCACTTTTAGACTCTGCCCCTTCGTCCTGGACTCTCCAAGCCATGGAAACAGTTTCTCTCAGACTGTCCCGTCCGTTCCCTGTACACGTCTTGGACGCTTTGAGGCTGGCCTCTCCGGTCTCCCCCCGCTGTGTGTTTCTCGGCAGAGCGCGGTCCCCAGCGGCAGGATTCTCTACTCCAGCTGATTGTCAATGGGATTCCCCATTGAAGCCACCCGACCCCGCTGGGAAATCTATGGGCGGGGTGGCAGTACCACGGGAACCGACAATCCCAACAGCAGGAGAATCTCGGTCTGATTAAATCATCCCTTAATCTTCTAAATTCCAGAAAATACAGCCCTAGTTTGTTTACTCTCTCACTGTAATTTCAACCCCTGAGGTTCAGGCGTCATTCTGGTAAATCTCCACTGCACTCACTCCAAGGTCAACATACCCTTCCTAAGAAGGTGTGATGCCCAGAACTGCCCTCAGTGATTCCGGGTGTGGTTCAACCAGTGAGGGGGGGGGGGGGGTGGGGGGGGGTAACATGACCATTTTTGCGGGGAGCATTCTCCCCTCACACTGATGATTGAGGAGGATCCATGTCAGAACCAAGTGCAACCGCCCAATTATTAACCTCACCCAATAACTGGGGCGTTAACCTTCAGATTGAAGCACTGCTCCTCAAGTTTATGTGTAGTTAAATCGGAGATTAGCGATGGGGAAAGTGTTTCCAAGTTCAGTTTAATACCAAGCGTATTCCACTGGTGAGGTGCAGAATATCACCATTCACTTCCCCGTTCCCCTCTCAATATTATGACCTGACTGGATTGGCCAATGAAGTGGTCCCTACTTCAGCAAAGTATGATAAACACAAAAGTTCAAGGCAGAAAATATGTTGTAAGATTTTTATAATAATATTAGTCTTTATTAGTGTCACAAGTAGGTTTACATTAACCCGGCAACAACAGCAACTTGCATTTGCATGGCAGTTTAATCGAGTAAATTGTCCCAAGGTGCTTCATTGGAATATTCAAATAACATTTGACACTGATATACAGAAGAGGAGATGAAGAAAAGAGATATGTCAAAGAGTTGGGTTTTCAGGAACATTCTGAAAGAGGCGACAGAGATAGAGAAGCGTCTCTGGTTTAGGGAGGGAATCATAGAATCATAGATTTACAAGGAGGCGGTGGCGTAGTGGGATTGTCTCTGGACTAGTAAACCAGAGACCCAGAGTAATGCTCTGGGGACCAAGGTTCAAATCCTGCCACTGGAGATGGTGAAATTTGAATTGAGTACAAATCTGGAATTAAAAGTCTAATGATGAATCTAGTGAATAATCGATTGTTGTAAAAACCAATCTGGTTTACTGATGCCCTTTAGGGAAGGAAATCTACCGTCCTTACCCGGTCTGGGGTTTGGCCTACATGTGACTCCTGATCCACAATAATGTGGTTGATTCTGAAATGCTCCCTCATGGGAAATTAGGGATGGGCAATAAATGCTTGCGATGACCCATGGACAACATTTTGGGCAGCATGGTAGCATTGTGGATTGCACAATTGCTTCACAGCTCCAGGGTCCCAGGTTCGATTCTGGCTTGGGTCACTGTCTGTGCGGAGTCTGCACGTTCTCCCTGTGTGTGCGTGGGTTTCCTCCGGGTGCTCCAGTTTCCTCCCACAGTCCAAAGATGCGCGGGTTAAGTGGATTGGCCATGATAAATTGCCCTTAGTGTCCAAAATTGCCCTTAGTGTTGGGTGGGGTTACTGGGTTATGGGGGATAGGGTGGAGGTGTTGAACTTGGGTCGGGTGTTCTTTCCAAGAGCCGGTGCAGACTCGATGGACCGAATGGTCTCCTTCTGCACTGTAAATTCTATGATCTATGATAGAATTTACAGTGCAGAAGGAGGCCATTCGGCCCATCGAGTATGCACCGGCCCTTACAAAGAGCACCCTACTGAAGCCCAAGTATCTACCCTATCCCCGTAACCCACACTTAACATTTTTTGGACACTAAGGGCAATTTATCACGGCCAATCCACCTAACCCGCACAACTTTGGACTGTGGGACGAAACCGGAGCACCCGGAGGAAACCCACGCACACACGGGGAGAACGTGCAGACTCCACACAGGCAGTCACCCGAGGTCAGAATTGAACCTGAGTCTCTGGCGCTGTGAGACAGCAGTGCTAACCGCTGTGCCACTGTGCCACCTAGCTACCAGTGGTGGAGCAGTTAAAATGGGGGATGCTCAAAAGGCCTGAATTGGAGGAGTACTGCGATCGCAGAGGGTTGTGAGGCCGTAGGAGGTGACAGAGTTGGCTGGGGAGCTGGTTGGTGATGCAGAGCGAGGCCAGCAGTGCGGGTCCAATCCCCGTCCCGGCTGAGGTTATCCATGGAGGTCCCGCCTTCTCAACCTTGCCCCTCGCCTGAGGTGTGGCGACCCTCAGGTTAAATCACCATCGATCAGTTCTCCCTGTGAAAGGGGAAAGCAGCCTATAGTCACCTGGGACTATGGAGTCTTTACCTTACAGAGTTGGGGACAGCAAGGCCATGAAGGGATTTGTACACCGGGATGAGAATTTGAAAAGGAATGAGTCCAGTGCCTCCCGTGCTGACTTCACTGAATCATATTTTGGATCAAAATAGAAGACAGAAAAGAGTTGAGCTTCACTGATGTTTTTACATTCCTCCTTAAGGTAAGAGAATTTGAACAATGGAAATGGGTTATTAAGCACATGCCGTTTCATTTCTTGAAGGTTTACATCATAGGAAAGTACATCAAGGGAGTATGTCATTTATAATTCACAAATTGGCAACAAAAACAATTGCCAATAAATTAAGTAAAAGTCAAAATCCTTTACACTGAGCAGACTTGAGGAACCTTCTGACTGTAACATGGTGCCTGTGCCATCCTTCACTGCAACAGGATAATCATTGTGATCTTTAGGAGCAGAAACCCAGGCTCCTAAATGGGATAAGGGTCAGCTGTGAAAGCGAGCGGGGTCTCTGATCTGTCCTGCCTATCACTTTCCCCTGGGCTCTGACTGTGGATAAGATTTTTATGCCTCTGTGTTTATACTATGTGGAAACCTGGCCGACAATTCAGCCTTGGCCCAAGTGTTGTGGATTTTCGCAGCTTTCTATATTCCGCTGTTTTCTGTCAGTTTGCGACATGTACAATCCCCCTGTACCTTGGCTGGGCGGGGGTAAAGGACCTTGAGCTCAGTAAAAAGAAGAACATCTGTTGGATTTTTATTGTTAATCTTAATGGCTGAAGCTGCAAAGTCTTGCACAATAATTATGGTCAACAACATTTACTTTGTCATCCCGTTCGTCTATCGTTCCCAGACAAACAGCGTTACTCTGTCTGGGTGTGTCAATTTGTGCATTATAAGTGACATATTCACTTCACCTCCCAATGGTAAAAGCTTTCCAGGCCCAGCTTTGTCGCTTTGACTGATGTTCAGTAACCTTGGCCAGGGGTAACCCGCCCATTATATTCAGGGTTTGTTTCCCTGAGGTGATGGGGAGGTCTCTTATTCTCCCAGCAGAGGCCTAATCTAATGTCTTGCTTGTCTTGGGGTTCTAATGTTTTGTCTGCTTTTCATAGCACCTTGGGGCATTTTACCCAACAACAACTTATATTTATATATCGCCTTTAGCATAACGGAGACACACCCCAGGAGCACTAGAAAGCACAGCACGGACCAATCCATGTAGAGTCAGAGATATTAGGACATGTGACCAAAAGCTTTGCGTTAAGAGGTAGGTTTTAACAAGTGTCTTCTCGAAAGGAAGTGAGGGCGAGCGGTGGCGAGGTTCAGGGAGGCAATTCCAGACCTTGAGGCCCAGGCAGCTGAAGGCACGGCCGCCCATGGTGAAGGGATTAAAATCACGGCTGCGCGACGGGTCAGAATTAGAGAACGCAGAGATCTCGGAGGGTTGTGGGTCTGAAAGGTAAAGAGGTGTAAGGACATGGAGGGATTTTGAAACAAGGATGTGTATTGCTGGACTGGAATCCAGTGTAGGGTAGGGCAGTCATTTTCAAACTCGAGGTCACGGCCTACAGGTGGGTCGGGCGGGGTGGGGCGGGTGTCGGGAGGGTCACAGAGCGATCGGCTGTGGCGCTTCCGATCGCGGGACAAAGTGCCCAACGGCCGCGACCGGCTTTTAAAAATGCCGGCCGTCCTGCGCACGTGTGCCCCCTTCAGCCGGATGTAGAAGTGCGCAGGCCTGGAGGGCGACGGGGCAGACCCCCCCCCCCCCCCTCTGTACGTCAGCGTGCTGTCACAGGAGCAGAATTTTTAAATAATCGATTAGTCTTCCCACCAGAAGCAGGTGACGCACCCGGTTCATTGACCTCCCCGTATTCTGGGCGTGAAATTACTGAGGAGAGCGTCCTCCATTTTGTAGCTGCCAGCAAGCAAGCAACAGAACTGTGTGAAGAACTGAAGATGGGTCAGTTTGTAATAAGGAAGAGAGGGCCAGAGACACAAGCAGGCCAGGATCTCACAACTGAATCTGCTGGAGAGAGCTGCTCAGGAGAGTCCACAGCAGGACAAAGCAGTGGCTGGTGTGAGCTCCAGGACCTCTGATGAACAACCCACACAGAAATGTAACACTGAATGGCAAAGCGAGTGAGATCGTGAGGACCGAGCAGGCTCACCTGTCGCATTCAAGGAAAGTGAAAATGGTGGGTCGCGAAGTTCGGATGGCATGGGTCGCGAAGGTCAGCAGGCGTGGATTGCAAAGTACAGCTGCCGTGGGTCGCGAAGTTCGGCTGGCATGGGTCGCCAAGGTCGACCAATTGGTAAAAGTGGGTCCCCAGAAAACAAGTTTGAAAAACACTGGGGTAGAGAGCACAGGTGAGAACGGACCTTGCTGTGGGTTAAGACACTGGGTTAGAGAGCACAGGGGGAGAACGGACCTTGCTGTGGGTTAAGACACTGGGTTAGAGAGCACAGGGGGAGAACGGACCTTGCTGTGGGTTAAGACACTGGGGTAGAGAGCACAGGTGAGAACGGACCTTGCTGTGGGTTAAGACACTGGGTTAGAGAGCACAGGGGGAGAACGGACCTTGCTGTGGGTTAAGACACTGGGTTAGAGAGCACAGGGGGAGAACGGACCTTGCTGTGGGTTAAGACACTGGGTTAGAGAGCACAGGGGGAGAACGGACCTTGCTGTGGGTTAAGATACTGGGGTAGAGAGCACAGGTGAGAACGGACCTTGCTGTGGGTTAAGACACTGGGTTAGAGAGCACAGGGGGAGAACGGACCTTGCTGTGGGTTAAGACACTGGGTTAGAGAGCACAGGGGGAGAACGGACCTTGCTGTGGGTTAAGACACTGGGTTAGAGAGCACAGGGGGAGAACGGACCTTGCTGTGGGTTAAGACACTGGGTTAGAGAGCACAGGGGGAGAACGGACCTTGCTGTGGGTTAAGACACTGGCCACAGAACTTCGGATGGCCTCAAACGTACTGAGGGTAGAACTTCTAATAATTAAAATGTAAATGTGAACTGTGTTTGTTAATGAGTGTGAACCTCATACACACTTGACGAAGCCAACTTTATTGGGTTAATAATTGTGTGCAGTAATTCACCCAGTCCCTCCCTTCCCCACTCCCCCCAACTCCCCCCCACACCCCCACCCACCCGCCCCCACTCTGAAAATCCTTTAATAGAGTTGTGGAGTTATAGATCACACAAGCAGGATATTTGGCAGATTTACCTACAAAAGAGTTGTCCAATTAATCTCAATCGCTCTTTGCCGATCATTTTTACGAGTTACTGTAGGATGCAAACTGCGACAGTGGGGTAGGTCTGATCAGTGCCACCCCTCCCCACTGCCAGTGTCAGGCCTATTCTGTTTTATAATAACCTATCACATCAGTGTGCCCTCATCTGCTTTCATTTGGTGTCGAGCTATATGGATGCTGGGAACGAAGCAAAGGATCTCACAAACGATAGAGTTCTATCGTAAACGCAGTGCGCCATGGGGTGTCGCGTTTGACACGTTCTTTCTGAAAGAATAACTGGACTATTTTCACAGCAGTTCCAGATACAAAATCCCTGGCTGATTAAGGAAATACCAGCATATCAAAGGAGTTCAGTGTTGTCATTTATTTTGCCCAGTCAGATATTCACTCGACCTCCCAGGATCTGATAACGTGACCTGCCCGAATGTTTACATTGACCTGTAAGTAGGTTGAGTTGTCACAGAGAAGACGCTGAGCAGAAAATGCGCATCAGGAAGTATCGCAGTTCAAACGTGCTTCATTTTACTGTCTTGACTCTTACTGTGATTATTCACAAATAATTAACTGCATTTGCTTAATTTAACACAGGCCAAATTAGTAACAAGCGGCGGAGGAATCTGCAACCGTGTCAACACACAAGGCCCTATTTCTGCAACGGAAATGATTTAAGCTGAGGGATTCTGGCATGTTCGTAACTACAGGATAAACCAGAAAGTTTTATTTGTTTTTATTAGTTGGTTTCCTGACGTTACAATTGGGACATCAGCTGTAAAACATTTAGGAATATCCTGAGGTTGTGGAAGTTGCTATAGAAATGCAGGTCTGTTCAAGGACTTTCAACAGAAAAGCTTGCATTTAGATAGCATAATTCATGATCACAAAACTGTTCCAGCCAATGAGACATGGTTTGCAATGTGGGAAACACAGCAGCCAATTAAGCACAGCACAGCAAGATCCCATCAACAATAATGGGATCATCATCAATCTCTTCTTCTGGCTCAAGGATAAATGTTGGCCAGGAAACTGTGAATGACTCGCCCGCTCTATGCTGCAATAGTGCCACAGGATCTTCCTCCCCCAGCAATGGGGGTTGTTGCGGCCTGGAATTAATGTCTCATCTGACAGACGGCACTTGAGATGGTGCAGCACTCCCTCAGTACTGACCCTCTGACAGTGCAGCACTCCCTCAGTACTGAACCTCTGACAGTGCAGCACTCCCTCAGTACTGACCCTCTGACAGTGCAGCACTCCATCAGTACTGACCCTCTGACAGTGCGGCACTCCCTCAGTACTGACCCTCTGACAGTGCGGCACTCCCCCAATACTGACCCTCTGACAGTGCAGCACTCCCTCAGTACTGACCCTCTGACAGTGCGGCACTCCCTCAGTACTGACCCTCTGACAGTGCAGCACTCCCTCAGTACTGACCCTCTGACAGTGCAGCACACCCTCAATACTGACCCTCTGACAGTGCGGCACTCCCTCAGTACTGACCCTCTGACAGTGCGGCACTCCCTCAGTACTGACCCTCTGACAGTGCAGCACTCCCTCAGTACTGACTCTCTGACAGTGCAGCACTCCCTCAGTACAGACTCTCTGACAGTGCAGCACTCCCTCAGTACTGACCCTTTGACAGTGCGGCACTCCCTCAGTACTGACCCTCTGACAGTGCAGCACTCCCTCAGTACTGACTCTCTGACAGTGCAGCACTCCCTCAGTACTGACTCTCTGACAGTGCAGCACTCCCTCAGTACTGACCCTTTGACAGTGCAGCACTCCCTCAATGACAGTGCAGCACCCCCTCAGTACTGACCCTCTGACAGTGCGGCACTCCATCAGTACTGACCCTCTGACAGTGCGGCGCTCCCACAGTACTGACCTTCTGACAGTGCAGCACTCCCTCAGTACTGACCCTCTGACAGTGCAGCACTCCCTCAGCACTGACCGTCTGACAGTGCAGCACTCCCTCAGTACTGACCCTCTGACAGCGCAGCGCTCCCTCAGTGCTGACCCTCTGACAGTGCAGCTCTCCCTCAATACTGACCCTCTGACAGTGCAGCACTCCCTCAGTACAGACCCTCTGACAGTGTGGGAATCCCTCAGTACTGACGCTCTGACAGTGCAGCACTCCCTCAGTACTGACTCTCTGACAGTGCAGCACTCCCTCAGTACTGACCCTCCAACAGTGCAGCACTCCCTCCGTACTGACCCTCTGACAGTGCAGCACTCCCTCAGTACTGACTCTCTGACAGTGCAGCACTCCCTCAGTACTGACCCTCCGACAGTGCAGCTCTCCCACAGTACTGACCCTGTGACAGTGCAGCACTCCCTCAGTACTGACCCTCTGACAGTGCAGCTTTCCCTCACTGCTGACCCTCTAACATTGCAGCACTCCCTTTGTATTGACCCTCTGACAGTACAGTACTCCCTCAGTACTGACCCGCTGACAGTGCAGCACTCCCTCAGTACTGATGCTCTGGCAGTGCAGCACTCCCTCAGTACTGACTCTCTGACAGTGCAGCACTCCCTCAGTACTGACCCTCCGACAGTGCAGCTCTCCCACAGTACTGACCCTGTGACAGTGCAGCACTCCCTCAGTACTGACCCTCTGACAGTGCAGCTTTCCCTCACTGCTGACCCTCTAACATTGCAGCACTCCCTTTGTATTGACCCTCTGACAGTACAGTACTCCCTCAGTACTGACCCGCTGACAGTGCAGCACTCCCTCAGTACTGATGCTCTGGCAGTGCAGCACTCCCTCAGTACTGACCCTCTGGCAGTGCAGCACTCCCTCAGTACTGACCCTCTGACAGTGCAGCTCTCCCTCAGTACTGACCCTCTGACAGTGCGGCACTCCCTCAGTACTGACCCTCTGACAGTGCGGCACTCCCTCAGTACTGACCCTCTGACAGTGCAGCACTCCATCAGTACTGACCCTCTGGCAGTGCGGCACTCCCTCAGTACTGACCCTCTGACAGTATGGCACTCCCTCAGTACTGACCCTCTGACAGTACGGCACTCCCTCAGTGCTGACCCTCTGACAGTGCAGCACTCCCTCAGTACTGACCCTCTGACAGTGCGGCACTCCCTCAGTACTGACCCTCTGACAGTGCGGCACACCCTCAGTACTGACCCTCTGACAGTGCAGCACTCCCTCAGTACTGACCCTCTGACAGTGCGGCACTCCCTCAGTACTGACCCTCTGACAGTGCGGCACTCCCTCATTATTAACCCTCTGACAGTGCGGCACTCCCTCAGTACTGACCCTCTGACAGTGCGGCACTCCCTCAGTACTGACCCTCTGACTGTGCTGGAATGTCACTCTGAATGAGATGATCAAGTGGTGGAAATCTATAACTTTCTTATTCAGATGGGAGAGTACAGAGCCGGGATTAACACCTATATTTCTCTGCTACTCCAACTCTATCTTTTTCGCCGAGTGAGCCCAATTCCTGTTTGGTCCCCCGAGGAGATGGCTGAAGGTCTCTAACCTGATTGGATGGTCCGAGGTTGATACAAGTCCTTTCTGAGGGCAGTTGATAGTCAAGCACTTTGGTGTGGGGACTGGAGTTAGATAGAGGTTCAGACTGGGTAACAGTGGCTGAATCCCTTTCATAGCGGGGCTGGTTTAGCACAGGGCTAAATAGCTGGCTTTGTAAGCAGACCAAGGCAGGCCAGCAGCACGGTTCAATTCCCGTACCAGCCTCCCCGAACATGTGCCGGTATGTGGCGACTAGGGGCTTTTCACAGTAACTTCATTTGAAGCCTACTTGTGACAATAAGAGATTTTCTTAAAAGTTATGAATAAAGTAATTGTGTTTTTATGACAATGCTCCAACTTTATGGTCAGTCTTGCTGAGAGCAGTGTTTGTTTGTGTTTATTGAACTTGTTCGGTGCTTTCGAACCATAAGTACCTCCCAGTAAGTTTGTTTCATCGATTAAAATGGTGAGAATGTTCCACCTAACTTTCTGGGACTTTAACCATGTGGACATCAGCCTCAATAACGGACCAATGTTGGTGCCAGTCACTTGTCATCTCGTCATGGGCGGGGAGAAGGTCTGCGACCTGGCTAGGTCCCAATCGCCTTGTAACATTGATCAGTTTACTTTCTGCAACTCCGCAATCACACATTCCAGCCCCTTCCACAAAACGTTCCACAATAACTCAACAGTTAATGTCTTCTTCCGTGAGCTGTTCATTAAGGGTGCAGAAGCGGGTTAACTAAATAATACCGCTTCTACATTTTGTTAGAATGTCAGACATCTTACACTACTAGTCTTGGAGTAAAAGAGACATTCACTGTCTAGCACACTGACCTTTAACCCTGCGCTTTGCCTCCTCAACGAGAGCAGCTCAGTTTACTTGTTAAACATTGGCTTGTCAGAGATTGGTATCCTTTTATCTGACCCATGGAAGCTCTAATTCAAACCAGTCAGCACAGGCTGTATACACAGCAGAGTGTGGATAAAAGTGTCGCACCAATTTTCTATGGTGTGTGGTTAAAAAGGACACTAATTTCATCAATAAAGTAGAGGTTTGTGGAAATCACTCACTCAAAAAGGAGGAATTAATTAGTTTCATAAAACTACATATAAAACACAGCACAGAAACAGGCCGTTCTCACCAGCTGGGCCATGCTCACGTTTATGATCCAGTAGCCCTACTTAATCTCACCCTCTCAGCATGTCATCCCATCTTCCTCTTGTATTGATCTAGTTTCCTGTTATTCACCTCGCCCACTCCCTTTGGGAGCGAGTCCCACATTGTCCCCACCCTCTGGGTAACAATGCTTCATCTGAATTCCCCATTGTAATTATTAGTGAGCGTCTTATATTGATACTCCTGTGTTCTGGTCTCCCCCACATATGGGGACATCTTCCTGAAATTTACCCCATTGAATAATCTTAACAACTTCGATCTACTCACTTGCCTCAGCTCTCTTTTTACCAGGAATCATTTAGCCATATCTAATAGTCTGTTTGTGTTACACATGATGGACTTCAGTCAGTCATGTTTTATTAATGATAATAATCTTTATTAGTGTCACATGTAGGCTTACATTAACACTGCAATGAAGTTACTGTGAAAAGCCCCCAGTCGCCACATTCCGACGCCTGTTGGGGCACACGGAGGGAGAATTCAGAATGTCCAATTCACCTAACAGCACGTCTTTCGGGACTTGTGGGAGGAAACCGGAGCACCCGGAGGAAACCCACGCAGACACGGGGAGAACGTGCAGACTCCGCACAGACAGTGACCCAGCGGGGAATCGAACCTGGGACCCTGGCGCTGTGAAAGAACAGTGCTAACCACTGTGCTACCGTGCACCAGTGAGTGTACATTTGTGCAGGGGTATCTGTCTCCTCGCAGAGGAAGTGACCTCTCAGTTACACAGCTGAGTGGCTAGCACTTTCTCCTCTGGATCAGATGATTGTCGATCAAAGTTTCATTCCAGAAACCTCAGCAGTAAATCCAGGCTGACCCTCCTGGTGCGGTACTGAGGGCATGCGGCATTGTCAGAGATGCTGAGCTGGATTCTCCGATTCTGGGGCTATGTCCCCACACCGGCGTGTTAACGGTGGCGTTTTACGCCAGACAAAATGACGTAAAACGGTCACCGACTCCCCATTTTGCTGGGGACTAACAGGACAGCTGCGTAGAGCACCCGGCTCTAGCTACCGATACGGCCCGGAGAATTTCCGGGTCCGTGGTCACGCATGCGTCGGGCGGCTGCCTGTAGCGACCACGCCGTGCTACATGGCAGAGACGCTCACAGCCCGCAAGATAGTGCCTTCCCCTTTAGCCGGCTCATGCACCCCAGACCACCCCCCACCTCCTCCACAGTGCCCCCAGCCCCTAATAAAGTCCCACCCTGACCACAGGCTGGCCCTTCCCAACTGTGGTGGCACTGGACTGAGTCCGCAGCCGCCAAGTTCCCGATGGATCAGGCCACAAGCGACTGACGCCGTTGGGAACTCGGCCGGTCAGGGCGGAGCATCGGGGGGTGGACCTCAGGCAATGTCCTGAGGCCGTCGATACGGAGTGTGGTGTACTCGGAGAGGACGGAGCATCGCGAAAGTGGCGCCGCCCCAATTTCGTCGGGAACCCGGATTCTCCGGTCGAACGCCGAACGGGATTTCGGCGACGGCAGAGAATCCAACCCGCTGTCTTTCATTAATTGATGTAATAACCGAGGGGCAGCACGGCGGCACAGTGGCTAGCATTGCTGCCTCACGGCGCCGTGGTCCCAGATTCAATGCCGGCTCTGGGTCACTGTGCGTGTGGAGTTTGCACATTCTCCCCGTGTCTGCGTGGGTTTCGCCCCCACAACCCAAAGATGTGCAGGGTAGGTGGATTGGACCCACTAAATTGCCCCTTAATTGGAAAAAATTAATTGGGTACTCTAAATTTATTTTTAAAAATTGATGTTATAACTGGACAGGAAGATCCTGGCATTGAACCTGGCTCAGAAGACCGTAACTTTTACTTTTGATCACTAAAACGTGTAGGCGCAGAGTCACAGGACCATTGATTAGTTTCAACAATGAAGAAAGCATTTGTTAAGCATGAAAAAATTAGATTATGATACAGTACACTTTCATTCCCCCCTTGTATTAAAAATTACACACAGATTTTAAGATTAACACTGATTGCAAAGTACATCTTCAGCTACAATGGATTCATTACACACAGAGTCCCTTCTAAGCACACAGGATGACTGTGGTCAGACACACTCCTCTCTGAATCCAAGTGAATGTCTGTGGGTTTCGCCTCAAAATCCCCCCAGATTATTCTTATACCGTGAGCCACCTTGTCTCCCTGAACTCCGGCTTCCACACAAGTGATTACAAACTCCACTTTCAAGAGTCTCACTTTCAAATCTTCTTTTAAATTATCCTTTTCCTCCGCTGCTTCCATCAAGGTTTCACTTTCAGGTTTTACGCCTCTCCTTTCAGGTTTCTTTTGCCTTAAAGGCTTTTACACAAACTCCAAGGTCCAGCCACCGATTTCCACAATTATTCCAAATAATTTCTTCCAAACTGTAGTAATTTCTCACAAACATTTGCACTACTGCAGATATCTTTCTGGCCTCTCACGATCCAATGCCTTTTCAACCCTCTGTGAACAGTAATCTGATCCGGTCCCCAGCTTACTCTGTTCCGTAAACTCTAGACTTCTTGGACACATCTCATCATTTCTTTAGCTTCGTTGAATTTCTGCCATCTGTTTTCTTAATCATTACTCCATAGTATGGCCTTTCCTCTAGCTAGGCTGAGCGAGATGTTCCCTCTTTAGTCTTCTAATATCAACTACTTCTATCAGGGCTATGATAGCTGCCTTCTCCCTCACTACCTATCTCCAACTGCAATCAAATTAGCTGAGTTTATCCTTACACGGGCCTCCAGTTGCTGAGCAACCCCTGCTATTTCTAGAGGTTATCCATTTTGGTAGCAAAAACACGAAGGAAGATTATTATCTGATTGGCCATAAATTAGGAGAGCGAAACATGCAAAAAGACCTGGGTGTCCTTGTACGCCAGTCACTGAAGGTAAACATGCAGGTTCAGCAGGCAGTAAAGAAGGCAAATGGTATGCTGACCTTCATTGCCAGAGGATTCGAGTTCAGTAGCAGGGATGTCTGGCTACAATTATACAGGGCCTTGGTTAGGTCACACCTGGAATACTATGTGCAGTTTTGGTCTCCCTTTCTGAGGAAGGATATTCTAGCTACAGTGGGAGTGCAGCGAAGGGCTGCAAGGCAGCCATGCAGCTGCCTGTGCACTCTGCTGACTGCCTCTGTGAACTTAGGGCCACAGGTCTGGTGGGTGTCCCCCCCCAGTGCACCCCCCTAGATGCCCTCTGGCCCCAGCTGACCCATCAGCGGGATGGGTACGCACCAGCGCAACCAGTGCCACCTTGTTGGCTGGGATGAGTGTGTGTGGGGAGTGTAATGTGTGTGTGCGGCTGGGATGAGTGTGTGTGGGGAGTGTAATGTGTGTGTGAGGCTGGCATGAGTGTGTGTGGGGAGTGTAATGTGTGTGTGCGGTTGGGATGAGTGTGTGTGGGGAGTGTAATGTGTGTGTGTGGCTGAGATGAGTGTGTGTGGGGAGTGTAATGTGTGTGTGTGGCTGGGATGAGTGTGTGTGGGGAGTGTAATGTGTGTGTGCGGCTGGGATGAGTGTGTGTGGGAAGTGTAATGTGTGTGTGTGGCTGAGATGAGTGTGTGTGGGGAGTGTAATGTGTGTGTGTGGCTGGGATGAGTGTGTGTGGGGAGTGTAATGTGTGTGTGCGGCTGGGATGAGTGTGTGTGGGGAGTGTAATATGTGTGTGTGGCTGGGATGAGTGTGTGTGGGGAGTGTAATGTGTGTGTGCGGCTGGGATGAGTGTGTGTGGGGAGTGTAATGTGTGTGTGCGGCTGGGATGAGTGTGTGTGGGGGGTGTAATGTGTGTGTGCGGCTGGGATGAGTGTGTGTGGGAAGTGTAATGTGTGTGTGTGGCTGAGATGAGTGTGTGTGGGGAGTGTAATGTGTGTGTGTGGCTGGGATGAGTGTGTGTGGGGAGTGTAATGTGTGTGTGGCTGGGATGAGTGTGTGTGGGGAGTGTAATGTGTGTGTGCGGCTGGGGTGAGTGTGTGTGGGGAGTGTAATGTGTGTGTGCGGCTGGGATGAGTGTGTGTGGGGAGTGTAATGTGTGTGCGGCTGGGATGAGTGTGTGTGGGGAGGGTAATGTGTGTGAGGCTGGGATGAGTGTGTGTGGGGAGTGTAATGTGTGTGTGTGGCTGGGATGAGTGTGTGTGAGGAGTGTAATGTGTGTGTGCGGCTGGGATGAGTGTGTCTGGGGAGTGTAATGTGTGTGTGCGGCTGGGATGAGTGTGTGTGGGGAGTGTAATGTGTGTGTGCGGCTGGGATGAGTGTGTGTGGGGAGTGTAATGTGTGTGTGTGGCTGGGATGAGTGTGTGTGGGGAGTGTAATGTGTGTGCGCGGCTGGGATGAGTGTGTGTGGGGAGTGCAATGTGTGTGTGCGGCTGGGGTGAGTGTGTGTGGGGAGTGTAATGTGTGTGCGCGGCTGGGATGAGTGTGTGTGGGGAGTGTAATGTGTGTGTGTGGCTGGGATGAGTGTGTGTGGGGGGTGTAATGTGTGTGTGCGGCTGGGATGAGTGTGTGTGGGGAGTGTAATGTGTGTGCGGCTGGGATGAGTGTGTGTGGGGAGTGTAATGTGTGTGTGCGGCTGGGATGAGTGTGTGTGGGGAGTGTAATGTGTGTGTGCGGCTGGGATGAGTGTGTGTGGGGAGTGTAATGTGTGTGCGCGGCTGGGATGAGTGTGTGTGGGGAGTGTAATGTGTGTGCGCGGCTGGGATGAGTGTGTGTGGGGAGTGTAATGTGTGTGTGTGGCTGGGATGAGTGTGTGTGGGGAGTGTAATGTGTGTGTGCGGCTGGGATGAGTGTGTGTGGGGAGTGTAATGTGTGTGTGCGGCTGGGATGAGTGTGTGTGGGGAGTGTAATGTGTGTGTGCGGCTGGGATGAGTGTGTGTGGGGAGTGTAATGTGTGTGCGCGGCTGGGATGAGTGTGAGTGGGGAGTGTAATGTGTGTGTGCGGCTGGGGTGAGTGTGTGTGGGGAGTGTAATGTGTGTGTGCGGCTGGGATGAGTGTGTGTGGGGAGTGTAATGTGTGTGTGTGGCTGGGGTGAGTGTGTGTGGGGAGTGTAATGTGTGTGCGCGGCTGGGATGAGTGTGTGTGGGGAGTGTAATGTGTGTGCGCGGCTGGGGTGAGTGTGTGTGGGGAGTGTAATGTGTGTGCGCGGCTGGGATGAGTGTGTGTGAGGAGTGTAATGTGTGTGCGCGGCTGGGATGAGTGTGTGTGGGGAGTGTAATGTGTGTGCGCGGCTGGGATGAGTGTGTGTGGGGAGTGTAATGTGTGTGTGCGGCTGGGATGAGTGTGTGTGGGGAGTGTAATGTGTGTGTGCGGCTGGGATGAGTGTGTGTGGGGAGTGTAATGAGTGTGTGCGGCTGGGGTGAGTGTGTGTGGGGAGTGTAATGTGTGTGTGCGGCTGGGATGAGTGTGTGTGGGGAGTGTAATGTGTGTGTGCGGCTGGGATGAGTGTGTGTGGGGAGTGTAATGTGTGTGTGCGGCTGGGGTGAGTGTGTGCGCGGCTGGGATGAGTGTGTGTGGGGAGTGTAATGTGCGCGTGCGGCTGCAGCTTGTCAGCCCACCGAGTGCCAATCACGGACCCGGCGAATCCCGCACCGTTTCTCATTGGAATCGATTGAGTTCCACGTGGCTGTGGCGCTAGCCCCTCCGCGGTCGCTGAATCAGTCCAGGTACGACGCCAGCTTTGCTGTCACAGAAGTCCACGAATCCTGTCCCGGTATCAACACTTAGGCTCAGGAACGGATAATCCTGCCATGTATGTTTTCAAGAAGCCATTGGGCAAAGGGGATCAAAGGATATGGGGGAAAAGTGGGATTTGGCTATGGAGTTGGATGATCAGCCTGGATCATGATGAATGGTGCAGCAGGCTCAAAGGGCCTCCTGGCCTCCTCCTGCTCCTACTTTCTATGTTTCTATATTTGTATTTACTCTTCACGGCGTAGCCCTCTCTAAGCACAATAGAATCACAGTGAAATTAAAACCAATCCCCACACATACAAACATCTCTGTCCAGCATGAATCTAACCATTGGTTTTACCCGTCCAGACACAGAAACGTTAAATTAAACCCACTTAAAACTATACCTTCTTGCTAATGTTTACCAATACAAATATAAATCCCTTGAAACAACCTTTGCTTTCCTAACGAGGTATTCAAACAAGAGCCTGGGATCCCACTCCACTGTAAAAGATCCCAAGGCACTGCAGTGTCCTCGTTAAATCACACAATTAAAACGGATTACCTGCTCCATGGAAAAGTAAATATTTGAAGCTGGTAAAGGAATAGTGAATCTGATTGTGCCATTATATTTGCTGGATGGGTCTGGTTAAAATTAACACCAAACTTGGCATTGAAGTGGTTCCTGGTCCTGCAAAGACTTGAAATGATTCCAAATTTCTCCTGTTTTCAAATGTCTCCATGGCTTTCCCCTCCCTATCGCTCTAATCTTCCCCAGCCTCTCTGAGATATCTGCACCCCTCTAATTCTGGCCTCTTACACATCCCCCCAATCCCCAGCCCTCTGCTATTGGCGGCCTTGTGTCCAGCTGCCTCCGGAATTCCCTCCCTAAAATAAACTCTCCGCCTTTTCAAATCCTCCTTCAGACCAAGCTATTGATCACATGTTGCAGTATCTGATTCGGCGCCAGGTTCGGTTTTGATGCTCACTCCCGCGAAATGCCGCGGGCCGTTTTTACAACTTTAAAGGGATTATATAAATGCAAGTTGTTGTTATCACGGTGCATGGGACTCGGAGGTCACAGCGATCATTGGCGCGGAAATTTAATCGGTTGTCTGCTGTGCGGGGCTATTGCCAATGAGGGGGAGGCTCGAGCAAAAGGAAATGGAAAGGGAATAATGTGCAAAGTCTAACGTGCTGGGGAAATGGACCCTGAAGGCACAAGTGTGAAGCTGTATCTCTGGCGAATCATTCATTGTCTCTTGGCCATCCTGTTGATGATTGATGACTGTCTGATGTCTCTCAAATGAGATACTGGATATGACATTTTTCAAGAATGCAGCAAGTTCAGGAGCCAGAGCAGGGCACAGCCAGTTCATTCATTTATAATCTATGAGCCTTGGATCAGTTTTGCAGCTAATTGCTTCTAGCTTATGTCTACTTTAAGCTTTACTTTGCTGCTTTGTCCAAGTCTTAGATTGCGAGCTGACAACACATGTCCCATGGGCTGGATTTATCACCTTATCATTCCAACCCAGTCGCCACACACTCTTTAAATTATGTACAGTTGAGTTTCAGAAATGTGGAGAATATTAGCAAGTATCACACTAATCTTTTTAATCAGACTTATTGCATCTGTTGCATTATCTCTCATGTGAACTTTAAGTCAGCGGGGATTTGAAAGATTGATGCGACTGGGAGGGGTGTAAAGGTCGATGGGAATCAGTCTGTCCCTCCACAGCGCTGGGCGCAGAAGATTCTAACTCCAGTGGTTCCTGGAATTTGGAAGATTAACGCATGAGTTGAACAAAGTTTTCAAGATTTTAACAGGTAGGGGAAATAGATGACAATTCTTTCCACTGGTTGGGGAATGGAAGACAAGGAGTGAAATTAGGAAGCATTTCTTCACACAAAGAGTGGTCGGGAGTTCAGAACTCTCTCCTGCAAACAGCAGTTGGTGCTAGATTAGTACGACCAGCGAGGTGCCCCAAAATTGTTGACCCAGGCGAGCCCCCTCGATTTGTCACCGTCCGTCTGGGATGCCCTCTAATTGTCCCAAACCCGGGCGAGGAGGGGTGAACTGGCTCCGCGTCTTTATTCAACCCACTCTCTGCTGGTAGCAACAAAGGTTAAATCCGGGCGGCACAGTGACACAGTGGTTACACATCCAATTAATGTTTTTCCAATTAAGGGGCAATTTAGCGTGGCCAATCCACCTTGCCTGCACATCTTTTGGATTGTGGGGGTGAAACCCACGCAGACACGGGGAGAATGTGCAAACTCCACACGGACAGTGGCCCAGAGTCGGGATCGAACCTGGGACCTCGGCGCCGTGAGGCCGCAGAGCTAACCCACTGCACCACCGTGCTGCCCTATAATAATCTTTATTGTCACAAGTAGGCTTACATTAACACTGCAATGAAGTTACTGTGAAAATCCCCTCGTCACCACATTCCGGCGCCTGTTCGGAGGAAGAATTCAGAATGTCCAATTCACCAAACAAGCATGCCTTTCGGGACTTATTGGAGGAAACCGGAGCATCCGGAGGAAACCCACACAGACACGGGGAGAACGTGCAGACTCCGCACAGACAGTGACCCAAGCCGGGATTCGAACCTGGGACCTTGGCGCTGTGAAGCAACAGTGCTAACCACTGTGCTACCGTGCCGTGGCACAGTATCAACATTGTTTTGTCGATCTGTATTAAACTGTATTAAACACCTTCAGTGTGGAAAGCCTCCAGCTGCTTTCCCTCACAGCACACGCACACCAATATAGGCCGACAGGGTAGACACACGCAGGCAAGCCCCAGACTGCTCTTTCAGACAGCTTTTAAAATTTAGAGCACCCAATTCTATTTTTTTTCCAATTAAAGGGAAATTTAACGTGGCCAATCCAACACCATTGGGTTGCGGGGGTGAGACCCACGCAGGCACGGGGAGAATGTGCTAACTCCACACGGACAGTGACCAGCTATCCAATCTCTCGAGTGCCGGGAAGTCTGAGTTCTGCTGTCTGAAATCTATCTCTTTTGTAACTTTTGAATTCCTTTCTTCCCCTGCTCAATTTAAAGGTATCTATCCATTCAGCATCCATGCATCAAAATGATAACAGCAAGAATAAAGAAGGGGAAATCAGGGAATCAATAGGAAGGGGCCTCACAAATATGGTAGCGACGCATTTCTGGCTTCAACTGAGCTTTCACCTTGCGACTGAATTGGAGGATGGAGCTGATGTGAAAAGTAACATTCGTGCCACACAAGGTGCCCAGCAATGACCATCTCCTGCAAGAGAGAAAATCACCAGTTCCTCTTGACATTCAGTGGCATTCCCATCACTGAAACCACCACTATCAAAATCCTGGGGGTCGCCATTGACCAGAAACTGTACTGGACCCAGACATATAAATACTGAGGCTATGAGAGCAGGTCAGAGGCTGGGAACCCTGCAGCGAGTAACTCACCTCCTGACTCCCAAAAGCCTGTCCACCATCTACAAGGCACAAGTCAGGAGTGTGATGGAATACTCTCCACTTGCCTGGGTGAGCTCAGCTCCAACAACACTCAAGAAGCTCAACACCATCCAGGACAATGTTGATTGGTAACCCAGCCATTACCTTTAACATTCACTCCCTCCTCGATCAGCCCACACTTGTAGCAATGTGTACCACCTACAAAATGCACTGCAACTCTCTGAGTCTCGTTAGCAGCTGTCAAACCTACCATCTCTATCAGTTAGGGCAAAGGCAACATGGGAACCTCACCATGTGGACGGTCCCCTCCGAGTCACTCACCACCCTGATTTGTAAATATATTGGCTGCACCTTCACTGTCGCTGGGGCAACTTCCTGGAACCCCCTCCCTCACAGCACAGTGGGTGTACCTACACCACACGGAGTGCAGCGGCCCAAGAAGGTGGCTCACCCACCACCTCTGATAGTGCAGCACTCCCTCAGTACTGACCCTCTGACAGTGCGGCACTCCCTCAGTACTGACCCTCTGACAGTGCAGCACTCCCTCAGTACTGACCCTCTGACAGTGCAGCACTCCCTCAGTACTGACCCTCTGACAGTACGGCACTCCCTCAGTACTGACCCTCTGACAGTGCAGCACTCCCTCAGTACTGACCCTCTGACAGTACGGCACTCCCTCAGTACTGACCCTCTGACAGTGCAGCACTCCCTCAGTACTGACCCTCTGACAGTGCAGCACTCCCTCAGTACTGCCCCTCTGACAGTGCAGCACTCCCTCAGTACTGACCCTCTGACAGTGCAGCACTCCCTCAGTACTGACCCTCTGACAGTGTCTGTGTGTGTGCCTATGTGTGTGTGTCTGGCTGTGAGTGTGTGTCTGGCTGTGTGTCTGTGTGTGTCTGTGTGTGTGTGTCTGAGTGTGTGCCTGGCTGTGTGTGTGAGTGTGTGTCTGGCTGTGTGTGTCTGTGTGTGTGTGTATGTGTGCCTGGCTGTGTGTATGTGTCTGAGTGTGTGTGTGTGTCTGAGTGTGTGTCTGTCTGAGTGTGTGTGTGTCTGTGTGTGTGTGTCTGAGTGTGTGCCTGGCTGTGTGTGTGTGTCTGAGAGTGTGTCTGGCTGTGTGTGTCTGTGTGTGTGTGTCTGTGTGTGTCTGAGTGTGTGTGTGTCTGAGTGTGTGTGTCTGAGTGTGTGCCTGGCTCTGTGTGTGTGTGTGTGTGTGTGTGTCTGAGTGTGTGTGTGTCTGTGTGTGTGTGTCTGAGTGTGTGCCTGGCTGTGCGTGTGTGTGTGTGTGTGTCTGAGTGTGTGCCTGGCTGTGTGTGTGTGAATGTGTGACATTCCCATTCTGCTTTCTCCAATTCAACCATGAAATCTCGTGGTTCTAACTTTCTTGGATCCAGAGTACATTTTCTGAGACACATACAAATTGAATCCTCACTCAACTATTTCCTCACTAATTTCGACAAAGACTCGAGCGTTTCCTGCCGGCAGCATGGGAGCTTTGAGATGTCACAGGAATCCTCTGCTAAGCAGTCCATTGTTTTATGATTAGCGAGCTTCATGTTACATATTTATTATGGTGTTTGAAATGTTTACACATGTTCTATATTTGTGCGAAGACCAAAAATACGAAGGGAATGAGGCAGCGAGCTGAAGCAAAATTTCCCTCAGAATCCCCGTTCAAACCAGCATTTCCTCTGACTGGGTTTCCCACATTCCTTGTGCTTTGGTGACTTAACCCAACCTTCCCCCATTAACCACCTCCCCTAGCCCCTCCCCCACCCCCTGCCCCCTCCCCCACCCTCTCAATCCCTCACCCAACCTTGCCCCACCCTTGTGACCCTTCCCCCACCCCTCACACCCCCCCCCACCCGCTCCCCCCTCTCAACCCCACCCCCAACCCTCACTCACTCCCTCACTCAACCCCTCCCCCAACCCTCACTCACCCCCTCACCCACCCCTCACCCAGCCCTCACTCACCCCCCCTCTCAACCCCTACCCCAACCCTCACTCACCCCCTCACCCAGCCCTCACCCACTAACCGCTCCCTAGTCCCTAGACCCCGGGGGTGGTGAGGGGGTGTCCAGGGGCGCTATCTGGCAGGACGGGTCCACACCTGGCTGGCACCATGTTGGATGGCACGACCGCCGCAGGTCGCCGCTGTGCGCAGGCCCAGCCACGGACCCGGCAATTCTCCAGTCGTTTATAACGGGACAGCGGCTGCTGGCCCCTCACCAGTCGGAGGATCAGTGCTGGTACCTTGGTGATTTTTCCCACGTGAAACGCCATGGATCCTCCAGACACCGCCTGGAAATCGGAGAATCCAGCCCTGTGTTCTTCATTACTACTATCTACCTGGTATTGCCTCGAACTCCCACACCATTGTATTTAAATGTCATGAAATGGCCAGTTCTTTCTAGCTTATTATGGCATTGGTGATTTCACCTCTGCCGTAGCCAGAGTGGTATGTACCACGGTCGAACGCCCCACCGACCCAAACTAGCGCAAAATCACCAGGGAAACCATTGGCCAGGTATCCTGACATCATAGCGGTGAGGTGCCACATCACAGTCAGCGGGCGGGCATGGGAGTCGCGAGTGCCCGCCAACAATTAAAGCTTCAATTAAGTCTATTGAAGCCCCAATTGACGGGGATTTTGATTGGCTTGTGCTCTTTTATACTTGGTGCGCGGGGCCAATCAGCCAGGTGGACATCACGCTCCTTCTTCCCTCTCCATCCAGGGCCGGCTAAAAGACCCAAAGATGTTGGAGGGTTGGGGAGTTCGGAGCATTGCTGTCGGTTGTTTGTTGTTGCATGGAGATAGTTTGCGACATTTCTTGTGTGCACCTATCCATTGACAATGCTGCCACTCCCTGAGGCGTCCCCAGGGCAGTTGTCAGCTTTCAGGGGGCCTTTATAAACCACCGGGGGTCACCCGCATTTACCTCGGCGCCGCCGGTTAATTGGTCAGCCAGCATGAAATCGTTGTCGGGTGCTGATGGAGGGTGGAAGCAGATTGAACATCCATTCCTGGTGCCATGGATCGCCGGATGATGGAAATATTGAGGCTTGTGTCTGTTGACCCACATGGGGATGAAGTCACATTAACCAGGCGAGGTCTGTTCTTTAGTGTGTAGGCTGATCTAGGGGGTTCTAGTCATTGGTTTAAGGACCCCAGGTAGGAAAATCTGACAATGCTGGGGCAGGAGGAGACCAATCAGCCCCTCAACTTGGTTAACCAAACAATTCAACCATGGCCGATCTGCCCCTCAATTCAGTGAGACTCTTTCACTCCCGACAATAAAGAAAGTGGAAAACTCCAGGTTTCCACCCGCCTTTGTGTGAAAAATGCTTCCTGATTTTACTTTGCCCCAATTCCAAGATTACGTCCCCCAACACACCAGACCAAATAGTTTCTGTGCATTCATCCTGTGCAGGTCCCCGATTCTAATTTACAATCAGTATGCATGGGGGTGTGAAGGCGGAATCAGACTCGCTGGTTCCCAGCATGTTGTAACATTCCGTCAACACTCATGCCTGGGTACACAGCGGGACAATGGCCGTGTGGCTGAGGTATTTATTTGCACTTAAATAATCCTCCCATCACAAAGATATTCTGAGATCACAAGTGGGTTGCTGCTCTGAGGGCAGAGGGAGCTGAGTTACGTCAGTTTTCGCAGAGGATGACCAGCTAAAACAATCCTGACTTTACAGAAACAAAGGTTTTGTGTTCATATAATGTTCAACCACGTAAGCAAGGCTTTGGCCAGCTCACTGTGACCATAATTCACTGGATACTCAGAGAGATGTGGGGAGATGGGAGGGCGATGAGGGGGGGGGAAATGAGGAGAAATGTGGAGCAGGAGGAAAAGGTCCAGATCAATTCTTCTATTTCTTATATTTATCCAACGCTTTTAATGTTCCAAACAATCGCAGGTTCCTCAGAGGAATGGTATAAAGCAGAATTTGAAGGGGTGGCACAGTGGTTAGCACTGCTG
Source organism: Scyliorhinus torazame (assembly GCF_047496885.1). Lineage (NCBI taxonomy): Eukaryota > Metazoa > Chordata > Chondrichthyes > Carcharhiniformes > Scyliorhinidae > Scyliorhinus > Scyliorhinus torazame. The sequence goes on from NC_092717.1 coordinate 6,676,279, forward strand.
CCTCACGGTGCCGAGCTCCCAGGTTCAATCCCGGCCCACTGTCCGTGTGGAGTTTGCACATTCTCGCCGTCTCTGGGTGGGTCTCACCCCCACAACCCAAAGATGTGCAGGGTAGGTCGATTGGCCACGCTAAATTGCCCCTTAATTGGAATTTTTTTTTTAATTTTAAAAAGCAGAATTTGACAAAATCTAAAGCCTCCAGAACTTCCTCCCCCACCCCATCCAACACCCTGAGCCATCAATCACCTGTCCTAATATTCCTTCATGCGCTGTTATTGTTCCTCAGGAAATTTTATATTACTGAACAGAGAGACATGTTGTTGAAGCTTTTCATCTCGAACTCATCAGAACAAATGCAAGAACGCCAACTTTCAAACAATCACAGCAATTTATACTACAGGGGAAAAGCACACTGAATGGTTGGCAAGTCTGACTCCTCGGGCGGCATGGTAACACAGCGGTTAGCACTGTTGCTTCACAGCGCCAGGGTCCCGGGTTCGATTCCCGGCTTGGGTCACTGTCTGTGCGGAGTCTGCACGTTCTCCCCGTGTCTGCGTGGGTTTACTCCGGGCGCTCCGGTTTCCTCCCACAAGTCCCGAAAGACGTGCTGTTAGGTAATTTGGACATTCTGAATTCTCCCTCTGTGTACCCGAACAGGCGCCGGAATGTGGCGACGAGGGGATTTTCACAGTAACTTCATTGCAGTGTTAATGTAAGCCTACTTGTGACAATAAAGATTATTTTAAAAAGGAACCGGACCTGAGTCAGTATTGCAATTCTGGTGAAGGACACGCCCCCAAGACCTGAAAACTTGTTTTTCCTTGTGAGGGAAGTTGATGGAAAGTTCTGGCATTTTCTGTTTGAATTCCAGAAGTAGAATATTTTACTTTTTACCTTAGCAACTCCAGTTGGACCCTTGGGATTTGAACTATGGAAAGGTCCTAACCCCGACACCATCCTCTCTTCGCCATCTGGTAATTCCTCACGTCAGCTGCCTGGATTCACTTGATCACAATCAGGGGTCAGCCATGACCCCACTTCGCTCTGGGCCACTCACTGCAGCATTGCGAGCCTCCCCTGACTCTCAAGCCCTTCATCGGGGATGATAGCACCAATTTGGGGAAGGTGCCATTAGTTTGGAGAATAGCAAATGTAACTCTATTGTGGAAAAAGAGAAGGAGACGGAAAGCAGGAAATTACAGGCCAGTTAGCTTAACATCTGTCTGAGGGGAAAGTTTACAAGTTATTATTAAGGACCTTATAGCAGGGCACTTGGAAACATTCAAGGCAACCAGACAAGGTCAACTTGGTTTTGCCAAAGGGAAATCATGTTGAACCAATTTATTGGATGTGGAGATGCCGGCGTTAGACTGGGGTGAGCACAGTAAGAAGTCTTACAACACCAGGTTAAAGTCCAACATGTTTGTTTCAAACACTAGCTTTCGGAGCGCTGCTCCTTCCTCAGGTGAATGAAGAGGTGGGTTCCAGAAACATATATTTATTGGAGTTCTTTGAAGAAGTAACCTGTGGATAAAGGGGAACCGGTGAATGTACTGTTCCTAGATTTCCAGAAAGCATTTGATATGGTGCCATCTCAAAGGTTATTGCGGAAAATAAAAGCTCACGGTATAGGTGCGACCTATTGGCACAGTTAGAAAATTGGCTGGCTAACAGGAAATAGAGAGTTGGTATGAATGGGTCATTTTCTGCCTGGCAGGATGTGACAGATGGTGTGCCACAGGATTCAGTCCAGGGGCCTCAACACTTCACAATTTATATAAATGACTTGGATAGCGGGACTGAAGGTGCAGTTGGTGAATTTGTTGATGAAATAAAGCTGGGTACAGAAGTTAAATGTGAAGAGGAACATAAGGAGGCTGGAATGGGATGTAGACTAGTTAAGTGAGTGGGCAAATATCTGGCAAATGTGGGAAAACGTGAAATTGACCATCTTGGCAGGCAGAATAAAGAAGAAGCTGATTATCTGAATGGTGAGAGGTTGAAGAGGTCTGAGGTGCAGAGGAATCTGGGTGGATTAGTGCAGGAATCACAAAAGGCTGGTATGCAGGTACAGCAAGTAATTAGGAATGTTAATAGAGGGCGGCACGGTGGCGCAGTGGTTAGCACTGCTGCCTCACGGCGCCGAGGGCCCAGGTTCGATCCCGGCTCTGGGTCACTGTCCGTGTGGAGTTTGCACATTCTCCCCGTGTTTGCGTGGGTCTCGCCCCCACAACCCAAAGATGTGCAGGGTAGGTGGATTGGCCACGCTAAATTGCTCCTTGATTGGAAAAAAAGAATTGGAAACTCTAAATTTATTTTTAAAAAAGGAAAGCGAATAGAATGTTATAATTTATTGTGAGGGGAATTAAACACTAAAGTAGGGAGGTTGTGCTGGTACAGGGCACTAGTGAGATCATATCTGGAGTATTGTATACAGTATCGGTCTCCTTATTTAAGGAAAGATGAAGGTGCATTATCATAGAATTTACAGTGCAGAACGAGGCCATTCGGCCCATCGAGTCTGCACCGGCTCTCGGAAAGAGCACCCTACCCAAGGTCCACACCTCCACCCTATCCCCATTACCCAGTAACCCACCCAACACTAAGGGCAATTTTGGACACTAAGGGCAATTTATCATGGCCAATCCACCTAACCTGCATATCTTTGGACTGTGGGGGGAAACCGGAGCACCCGGAGGAAACCCACGCAGACACGGGGAGAACGTGCAGACTCCGCACAGACAGAACCAAGCCGGAATCGAACCTGGGACTCTGGAGCTGTGAAGCAATTGTGCTATCCACAATGCTACCGTGCTGCCCCAACTCCATTCAGAGAAGGTTTACTAGATTAATACTAGGAATGGGCGGGTTGACGTATGAAGAAAGGTTGGACAGACTAGGCTTGTATCCACTGGAGTTTAGTAAAGTGAGATGTCGAGACTTCCGGTTGCGGCTATGCGGAGCTAAGTCACACGTTCGGCAGCTCCCGCTTGGAATGGACTTTTGGGCTCTTTTCAGGGCCCCCAATGGAATTTTTTCGATATTTCCCGGTGTGGGAAGAAGACTGCAACATTCCCCCGACAGCGTATGGCTTGGACCAGGAGTGGGGCGACTAAAAAAGTGGTGGTGAAGCCAAAGAAGGTGCGAGGGAAGAAGAGCAAGATGGCGGCGGGCGGGGACCAGGCAGCGTGGATGCAGTGGGCGCAAGAGCAGCAGGAGGTTATCCAGCGCCGCTTCAGGGAGCTCAAAGCGGACCTGCTGGAGCCGATGAAGGCTTCTATAGACAAGCTGCTGGAGACACAGACGGCCCAGGGGGTGGCGATCCGTGAGGTCCGACAAAAGATCTCCGATAACGAGGACAAGATCTTGGGCCTGGCGGTAAAGGTGGAGGCGCACGAGGCGCTCCACAAGAAATGGCAGGAACGGTTCGAGGAGATGGAGAATCGGTTGAGGCGGAAGAATTTGCGGATCCTGGGCCTCCCGGAGGGGTCAGACGTGGGGGCCTATGTGGTCACCATGTTAAACTCGCTGATGGGACTGGGGTCCTTCCAGGGGCTCCTGGAGCCGGAAGGGGCCCATAGAGTGCTGGCGAGGAGGCCCAAGGCTAACGAGCTGCCGCGGGCGGTGTTGGTGCGGTTTCATCGGTTCGCTGATCGGGAGTGTGTGCTCAGGTGGGCCAAGAAAGAGAGGAGCAGCAGGTGGGAGAATGCGGAGGTTCGAGTATATCGGGACTGGAGTGCGGAGGTGGCGAAGAGGAGGGCCGGGTACAATCGGGCGAAGGCGGTGCTGCACAGGAAGGGGGTGAAGTTTGGCATGCTGCAACCAGCGCGTTTGTGGGTCACCTACAAGGACCGGCACCATTATTTTGAGTCCCCGGAGGAGGCGTGGGCCTTTGTTCAGGCCGAGAAGCTGGACACAAACTGAGGGTCGGGATGGGGGGTCGGACGTGGGGATGGTCAGGGATTGCTGTTGTTGTGTTACATTTTGAGGGGGGGGGGGTTCTTTGTTCTTGTTCAGTTTTGGTTCGGTGCGGGTGGTTAGGGTGGGTTGGGCACTGTTTTGGTTGGGTCTGTCGGGTGAGCTCTTGGAGGAGTGTAAGTAAATGGAGTAGGGGCGGCCGGCCGTTAGGGGGGATGGGGCCCCGCGGAGGATGGTGAGGCCCGAGTTGGGGGTGAGGGGACTGGGCCTGTAAAAGGAGCTGCGACAGAGGAGGTGGGGCCGGGCAGGTGGAAAGCGCGGGCTTTTTCCTGCGCTGAAGGCTGGAGGGGGTGGGGCCAAGGTTAGGGGAAAGCTGATCTCCATTAGGGCCCACAAGGAGAGGAGAGAGCAGAGAGAGAGGGAGAGGCTGGTGGGGGAGATGGTGAGGGTAGACAGGAGGTATGCGGAGGTGCCGGAGGAGGGACTGCTGAGGAAGAGGCATAGCCTCCAGGCCGAATTCGACCTGTTGACCACCAGGAAGGCGGAGGTGCAGTGGAGGAAGGCCCAGGGGGCGATTTATCAATATGGGGAAAAGGCAAGTCGGATGCTGGCGCATCGGCTTCGGAAGCTGGACGCAGCTAGGGAGATCGGGGTAGTTAAGGAAAGGGGGGGGAGTGTGGTGCGGAGTGGGGTTGGCATCAATGGGGTCTTCAGGGACTTTTATGAGGAACTGTATCGGTCCGAGCCCCCACTGGAGGAGGGAGGGATGGGCCGTTTCTGGACCAACTGAAGTTCCCGAAGGTGGAGGAGGGACTGGCTGCGGGATTAGGGGCCCCGATTGGGCTGGAGGAGCTGGCCAAAGGGATAGGGAGCATGCAGGCGGGGAAGGCACCGGGGCCGGACGGTTTCCCGGTCGAATTTTACAAAAAATATGTGGACCTGTTGGGCCGGTTGCTAGTTAGGACCTTCAATGAGGCAAGGGAGGGGTGTTGCCCCCAACGATGTCCCGGGCACTGATCTCCTTGATACTGAAGCGGGACAAGGATGAAATGAAAAATTCCAAGGGTGAGAAGGGTGTTCCTGGAGCGGAGTAGGGAGGGGGGGGGGGGCTGGTGCTGCCCAACCTCTGTGGGTACTACTGGGCCGCCAATGCGGCGATGGTGCGCAGGTGGGTGATGGAGGGGGAGGGGGCTGCATGGAAGAGGCTGGAGACAGCGTCTTGTGTGGGTACGAGTCTGGAGGCGCTGGCAACGGCGCCGCTGCCGCTCCCTCCAATGAGGTATACCACGAGCCCGGTGGTGGCGGCTGCCCTCAAAATGTGGGGGCAATGGAGGCGGCACAGGGGGAAAGTGGGGGACTCGGTGTGGACCCCGATACGGGGGAATCACCGGTTTGTCCCAGGGAGAATAGATGGAGGGTTTTCGGGGTGGCACAGGGCAGGGATAAGAAGGTTGGGGGACCTGTTTGTGGACGGGAAGTTCGCGAGCCTGGGTGAGCTGGAGGAGAAATACGGGCTTCCCCCGGGAAACGCCTTTAGGTATCTACAGGTAAGGGCGTTTGCCAGGCGGCAAGTGGTGGAATTCCCGCTGCTGCCGCCACGTACGGTACAGGACAGGGTGCTCTCGGGGGCGTGGGTTGGAGAAGGGCAGATCTCGGCAACCTACCAGGTGATGCAGGAGGAGGAGGCCTCGATGGAGGTGCTGAAAGGTAAGTGGGAGGAGGAGTTGGGGGAGGAGATCGAGGAGGGGACGTGGGCAGATGCCCTAGGGAGGGTGAACTCTTCCTCTTTGTGCGCGAGGCTCAGCCTCATACAGTTTAAGGTGCTGCACAGGGCACACATGACCGGGACAAGGATGAGCCGGTTCTTTGGGGGTGAGGACAGGTGTGTTAGGTGCTCAGGGAGCCCAGCAAATCACACCCATATGTTCTGGGCATGCCCAGCGCTGGAGGAATTTTTGAAGGGCGTAGCGAGGACGGTGTCGAGGGTGGTAGGATCCGGGGTCAAACCGGGCTGGGGGCTCGCAATATTTGGGGTTGCAGAGGACCCGGGAGTGCAGGAGGCGAAAGAGGCCGGTATTCTGGCCTTTGCGTCCCTGGTAGCCCGGCGAAGGATTCCTGTGGAAGCCTGTATCAACGATATGGCGGGGTGTATTAAATTGGAGAGGGTGAAATTTGCCTTAAGGGGATCAGTGCAAGGGTTTTTCAGGCGGTGGCAGCCGTTTTTGGACTTCCTGGCAGAACGGTAGACAATGGTCAGCAGCAGCAACCCAAGGGGGGTGGGTTCTATTTTATTTTTGTTTGTCTATACTGGGGATCTGAGGGGGTGTATATATTTGCTATGTTTGCTCTGTGTTTCGGCGGGTGTTAATATATTATTTGTGTATAGGGGGAGGGGGCACTGGGTTGTTTTGTTTTGTATTTAATTTTATTGGGTTCCTTTTACATTTTGTTGTTGATATTTTGTGAAAACTTTAATAAAAACTATTTTTTTTTAAAAGTAAAGAGCGATGTCATGAATCTCCCTGGAGACAGCAGTAGGCAGTATTCCAAGGGCCTGAATTAGTATGTGCCTCTCTTGGCAACGAGTTTAGAACAGCAGTTTACATAATAATCAAGTGTGAATATTTTATGGAGGAGAAACAGATTATAGACAATTGGGACAGTCCATAACATATACAGATGTTAATGTATAGTCAAGAAAGTTGATAGGAGCAGACAGACGAATACACAGAAGACAGAATCAAAGAACAATATCATTGTCCGGACCCAAAGAAGCCAGAGGTAGATAAAATCTAAGTCTCAGAAAGCAAACAGGTCAGTTTCCAGCCACCAAGCCTGAAGGCCACGTTTACAGCAAACAAACTTCTAACTCCATCAGCGAAATGTATTATCTCCAAATTTGCACATGTTACAAAGTTGGGTGGGAGGGTGAGCTGCGAGGAGGATGCAGAGATCCTTCAGCGGGATTTGGACAGGCTGAGTGAGTGGGCACATGCAAGGCAGATGCAGTATAATGTGGATAAATGTGAGGTTATCCGCTTCAGCAGCAAAAATAGGACGGCAGATTATTATTTGAATGGGTGTAAATTGAGAGAGGTGGATACTCAGCGAGACCTTGGTGTCCTCGTGCATCAGTCGCTGAAAGTAAGCGCGCAGGTACAGCCGGCAGTGAAGAAGGCAAATGGTATGTTGGCCTCCATAGCGAGAGGATTTGAGTACAGGAATAGAGATGTTTTACTGCAATTGTACAGGGCGTTGGTGAGGCCACACCGGGAGTATTGTGGGCAGTTTTGGTGTCCGTATCTGAGGAAGGATGTTCTTGCTATGGGGGGAGAGCAGCGAAGGTTTACCCGGCTGATTCCTGGGATGGCGGGACTGTCATGAGGAGAGACTAAATCGGTTAGGATTATATTCATTGGAGTTTGGAAGAGTGAGAGGGGATCTCATAAAAACTTCTAAAATTCTAACAGGATTAGACAGGATTCAGAAAGAATGTTCCCAATGGTGGGGGAGTCCAGAACTAGGGGTCATAGTTTGAGGATAAGGGATAAACCTTTTAGGACTGAGGTGAGGAGAAATTTCTTCACCCAGAGAGTGGGGAATCTGTGGAATTCGCTGCCACAGATAGTAGTTGAGGCCAAAACATTGTGTAATTTCAAGAAGGAATTAGATCCAGCTCTTGGGGCTAAAGGGCTCGAGGGATCTGGGGGGGAAGACGGGATCAGGGTATTGAACTTGATGATTAGCCATAATCCTAATGAATGGCGGAGCAGGCTGGAAGGGCCGAATGGCCTCCTCCTGTTTCTATTTGCTGTGTCTGTTTCTCAGCACCAAGGCAGTGCAGAAAACATTCATAACAGCAGTTTTAAAATATCTTCACTGAACCAGGAAAAAAACGGTTCCCAGATTTAATTATCATCCCTGTATTGTGTGGTATCTGTAGCCGGTCATTCAAATTTGATGTTGTTTGGGGAATAGGGGAAGTCTTACAGATTTCAGATATCTTAGGCATATTGCATAACGAGAGTAGATTCTATATTAACTGTGTGTGTTTAATAATTCATACATCTTAATGGTGTGAGAACAGAATGGTCCTGTTTGTGTATATTTGTCTTTTCTTTACTTTAATAAATAGTCTTTAATAATTGTGACATGACGCCTGGGCTGTTTATTCTCTCTGTGATTTCCGTACACCAAAACGAAGCAAAATGCCACTGGCATTGTATCCGGGGCCACCCCGACATCCTCCCCAACAGCTGCCCAGGTCACTCCCGGCCCAATCGCCAGCACACAAAAGATGCCAGCTTGGCAGTGCCAACCTGGCACCACCTATGCCAGCTGGCAGTCCCACCTGGGCACCTTGACAGTGCCAGGCTGGTGTCACTGCCAAAATGCCAGGTGTCACTGCCAGGGTGCACAGCACAAGCAGTGCTTGGGTACCACCCTGCCCAAGGGGCATGTACCCGGGGGGCCTCCGATCCCCTGGGAGACCCCCACAAGTGCCATTCTGTCTGATCCCCACTTGTGGAGACCAATGCTGAACAGCATTTGCCCAAAGTCTCCAATGCAAAGGGGATAGGTCCCCCCGACTCGGGTAACTCAGGAATCTGCACATTAGAGTGAGACTAGCTCACTCCCTCTAAAATGCAGATTCGCGAAAAAGTGATCCTGCCCACAATGGGCGGGATTCACATTGCAAAGTCTTGGGAGATCGCGTTAGATCTTGTGAGGTGTTGCAAGCTGGGTAGATCCCGGGAGCGGGGTCTCAGAGCTTAAGGCAGAGCTGGATAGATAGTCCATTTGCTATGATGCTAAACGAGATGTTCTTAGGTCACTGTCTGTGTGGAGTCTGGATGTTCTCCCCGTGTGTGCGTGGGTTTCCTCCGGGTGCTCCGGTTTCCTCCCACAGTCCAAAGATGTGCAGGTTAGGTGGATTGACCATCCTAAATTGCCCTTAGTGTCCAATAAGGTTAAGAGGGGTTACTAGGGTTACGGGGATAGGGTAGAGGTGTAGGGCTTAAGTGGGGTGCTCTTTCCAAGGGCCGGTGCAGACTCGATGGGCCGAAAGGCCTCCTTCTGCACTATAAATTCTATGTTCTATTATAGGGTAAACATTTTTGGAATGTGGGAAAAAAAGTAGCCAGTTTGTGCACACCAAGCTCCCACAAGCAGGAATGTCATATTGACCAGATAACCTGATTTTTTTTAGTGATGCTGATTGAGGGATAAATGTTGACCAGAACACTGGGCAGCGCTCCCCTGTTCTTCAGAATATTTCATGCCCACCTTGGAGTGCAGGGCGAGACTTGGTTTACTGTGCCATTCGACAGACAGCACCTGTGACAGGGCAGCACTGGGAGTGTCGGCTCAGATTTCTGTGCTCTAGCCTCTCGGGTTGGGATTTGAACCCACAAACTCGAGACTCAAAGCTGAGATTGCTGCCACGGGAGTGGGCATCCCTAAGTATTAAGCGTGAATGGATTATGCAATTGCAGAAAACAGGATGTGGCATCATTCAATGAGCTCTAAACCGGCCAGCAAACAACTCAGCCCTGGCCTGCGATATTATTGACTCAAGGGCGATCCTGGGCAGTTTTTGACTCCAGCTCTGAATGATACCTCCTCGGATTCCACATTTAGAATTCTGTAGCAGCGCTATGGGATCAACTTTTAACTAATAGCTACACGAACAGCCAATTTAAGATAATCAGTTAAACTCATAACATGGCTCATTTATACTTGCTGGAAGTGACAAATATTCATACACAGGGTCCTGCTCTCTGCAAACAAAAGCAATATGTTCAAGCTTTGTACATTAAAATTTTTTTTCCAATTAATGTTTTCCAATTAAGGGGCAATTTAGCGTGGCCAATCCATCTATCCTGCACATTTTTGGATTGTGGGGGTGAAACCCACGCAAACACGGGGAGAATGTGCAAACTCCACACGGACAGTGACCCAGAGCCGGGAATGAACCTGGGACCTCGGCGCACCGTGAGGCTGCAGTGCTAACCGCTGCACCACCGTGCTGCCCTAAGTTTTGTGCATTTTTTGAATTACCCGGGGGCGTGGGGAGCTTCTAATTCCTTGTTGCTTTCTCCATGCCAATGCCTCAGCCAATCAGTGTAAACGTGCCAACCAATCAGCATCCTTTTCTCCTGTAGTATATTGTGATTGTTTGAAGTTCGGCATTCTTGCATTTGTCCTGATGGACGTAAGCTTAAAAGCCTCAGCAACATGGCTCTCTTTTCAGCAATAACCTTGGATTGTTCTCGCAACGGGATAGCATATATGATGGGGTGAATGGCCTTTGTCTGGTTCGGCAAGGGTCTGTGTCTGTCTGGTCTCAGTGGCTGAGGTACAGGTCCAGCAATTGAAGTTTTAAGCACCCACTATTGGGTGGGCGGAGCAATAGTTACCCCGGAGGCAGTCGTAGCTTAAAGAGCGTGGGCGATGCTCGCAGTTTTCTCTGCTGCCTCGGGAAATCCAATTCATTTCCAAGACACAGCATCAACTAAACCCACAGGAGAAAGATCACTGGGACATTGAAATAAAAATGGTGTGTTTGTGTCATTCATGAGTTATAACAACCGTGGAAATGAAAAAAAATGTTTTGCTTGGTAGAACAGAATGGCTGAGGAGAGACATATTGTCGAAAATTTTCATCTTGCACTGATCAGGTCAGCTGTAAGAATGTCAAATTTCAAAGCACCGCAACAATTATAGTTTAAATCGTGGTAAAAGTTTGAAATTTGGTATTCTTGGGCGAAATTCTCCGAACCCCCGCCGGGTCGGAGAATCGCCGGGGGCTGGCGTGAATCCCGCCCCCGCCGGTTGCCGAAGTCGCCGGCACCGGATATTCGGCGGGGGCGGGAATCGCGCCGCGCCGATTGGCGGGCCCCCCACCCGCCGCTAAAATGCCTGACCCGCCGGCGTAGATTAAACCACCTACCTTGCCGACGGGACAAGGCGGCGTGGGCGGGCTTCGGGGTCCTGGGGGGGGGGGCGCGGGGCGATCTGGCCCCGGGGGGTGCCCCCACGGTGGCCTGGCCCGCGATCGGGGCCCACCAATCCGCGGGTGGGCCTGTGCCATGGGGGCACTCTTTCCCTTCCGCCTCCGCCACGGTCTCCACCATGGCGGAGGCAGAAGAGACTCCCTCCACTGCGCATGCGTGGGAAGCTGTCAGCGGCCGCTAACGCTCCCGCGCATGTGCCGCCCGGAGATGTCATTTCCGCGCCAGCTGGCGGGGCACCAAAGGCCTTTTCCGCCAGCTGGCGGGGCGGAAATTCGTCCGGCGCCGGCCTAGCCCCTTAAGGTTGGGGCTCGGCCCCCAAAGATGCGGAGCATTCCGCACCTTTGGGGCGGCGCGATGCTTGTCTGATTTGCGCCGTTTTGGGCGCCAGTCGGCGGACATCGCGCCGTTTCCGGAGAATTTTGCCCCTTGTGTCTATCCTGATGATTCCAAGATGTAACGCTCCGGCAACATGTTCGTCTTCAGCAATAAAAGTGAAACGCCATAACGTCTGGGTTCACCAGCACCGTATTTGAGGGAACCCCAATGATATTCTGGGAATCTCTCTGGGAATTTCCCACTTCAGAGTTTACCGGCAATCGCCCAGACGTAGTAACTTCCTCTGGACAACTGCGCTGGGCTGGAAACCTTCCGACAGAAGCGAGTCAATTCGCCAACCACAGATGATTCTGTCAGTATTCACCTGATAATTCCTCTGAAAGAGTTAGAGGGAAAAAATAATTTGTAACCCTAGAGTAACTATTTTAACACCCGGACGCGCAGGGGATACCCCCCCCCCTCCACACACACACAACCTCCACTACACCATCCCCACCCCCGACACAACACCCCCCCCCCAACCCAACCTGAACCCTCCCACCGCCCTGCCCCCACCTCCTGTTATGACCCGGGCTGACCCCCCCCTCCTCCCCCACTCCCTCACTGGTCCCTCCCCCACCAGGTCCAACCCCACCTTCCGGCCTGACGAACCCCATGTCCGGTCCGACCCCATCCCCTCCGGCCTGACCCCAGCCCCCCGACCAACGTGACACCCCAGCTCATACCCCCCCCCCTTTCCGGTGCGACCACATCTGACCCCCCACTCCCTGACTGCCCACCCCCGCCAGTCTGACCCCACCCTCTCCGGTCCTACCTTCCCTCCAGTCCGACCCTCCCTCCTCCAAGACTGACCCCCCCCCCCATCACAGACTGAACCCACCCCACCCCCCCACCATTCAGGACTGACCCCCTGTCCTGGTCCTCCCCCTCCCCCGGTATAACCCCTCCACTCCCCGCACTCCTGACTGGACCCCGCCCCCTCTCAGTCTGAGCCCCACCCCAACAGCATCTCTCCGGCCTCCCCCCACTACCCCCCACCAAAGTCACCCCCCCGTCCCCCTCCCCCCCCACCTTTTCTTCCTCCTAAATCACTTACCGTTAAAATTTACCTGCTCCCATTAAATTGTTTGTTTAAACCTCCCCTTCATGGCAGCAACGTAAAAAGGGAGTTTCTCTCACCTCTCGCGGCCCCAGTGACTCCGCGTCAATGCAGCTGGGGGGGATGGGGTGGGTGGGGGGGGGGGGGGGGGGGGTTGCTTTGCCCCTCCTGTCTCGCCCAGCCTGAGCGAGGGAGCTTGGGCAGAACAGAAGATTGTCGCAGTGGGCAAGTTACATTGGGCTGGATTCTCCCATTCTGCGGCTCTGTCCGCAGGGTCCGTCTGGTCTCACGACAAGAAAGTCAGCGGCGACCCGCACACCGAAGCTCCGCCCGGTGGGGGGCTCGCAGCCGCCCAGCGTAGCGCCCCCGGCTTTACCTGCCGATACGAACGCAGAATGCCGGGTCCGTGGCCGCGCATGGGCACGGGGGGGGGGGGGGGGGGGCGCCCTGCGGCCGCCGCACAGTACAACACGGCGCCGGCCATGCGTGGACCCAGCTGCCAAAAACTGCCCCCCTGTGACCAGCCTCGCCACCCCCAGACCACCCCCACCAGTCGACCCAGTCCTCTGAAGCCACCCCGCCAACGGAACGGCCCCTGCCCCCCGACTGTGGCGGCGCTGGACATGGTCTGTAGCCGCCACGCGAGGTCCCTGAACGGTGAGAGCGCACGCAAGCGACGTCGTCGGGGATTCGGCCCTTCGGGGGGGGGGGGGGGGTGCGGAGCGTCGGGGGGGAGGGCCTCAGGTGACGTTCTGAGGCCGTGCATACGGCGCACGGCGACGCCCCGAGTACGCCATTTTTGAGGGGGCGGAGCATTGCAAAAACGGCGCCACCCCCGATTCTGGCGTAAATGTGGATTCTCCGGCCAATCGCCGAACGCGATTCCGACTTCGGTGATCGGAGAATACAGTGTTTGGCCAAGAGTCAAGAATCATCCAATCAGGTGAAAAGAAGAGTCTGCTTGTCTTATGATAGGCTCTGGGGCTGGGGGGTGCTGCGATGGAGGGTGGGTCAGGCAAGGAATGGCCGGAGCCATGGCCGGGGGGGGGGGGGGAGGCGGGGCAGTTGGTGGCAATAGGTCATGTGGCTAAACCTCCAGGAATACATCCAAGCAGAGCTGGTAATGCTGAGCTTGAAGCAGCTTTCATTGAGGACCGCCAGGATGGGGGTGGGGGACCGCAGGATCATTTTGGGGTTGGGGTGGGGACAGAGGGACTGCAACCAAAATAAATCAATATCAAATAATTCTCGGTAATGTCCGTCTCGAACAACCATTGGCTAGAGTTCAGGCCCCAGATACAGGGAAAGGAGGGAAATCTGGACATGTTACTGCCTGTTATTAATCAGGAGTCTGCGCAGGTTAAATAATGGGGCGTCGACTGATTTATAAACTGAGCTGACAGACTGTTAAACTGCAATAAACAACAAGCACATTCCGCGCTGAAGACCACCCGGGGGCTGTGTGAGTGGTGGTGGGCGGGGGGAGGGTGCCGTGGGCAGGATTGGGGCACTAGGGAATGGGGAGTGGGGCAGGGGGCGAGGCGGGTGGGGGGAACTCAAGACATGTGGATGTTGGGAATGAAGTTGAGAGGTTTACATCTTTTATTCAAGAAACAATCCCCAGTTTGCAACAAGGTTACCCTGCAATTCAATCTCCAGTGACAAAGGAATCAGGGCGTCTGTCCCATTGAGCCTGTGCTGTTTGACTCTCACTGCAGCGGTGCCAGAGTGGAATGTGAGGGTCGGGGCCCCCTGCCGTCACTGGGGTCACAATGACAATTTAGCAAGAATGCAGGAGGTGGAGGGCGACCGATGTTTAACCCATCCTCGGAACCAGGAGGGAGTAAACGGCAGAGCGAGTGACAGAAAGAGAGTGAAGAAACAGGGCAGAGGGTGGGGCAGAGAGAGTGAGAAAGAGAAAGAAAGTGAGCAATCGAGTGAAGGAAAAAGAGCAAGAGAGTGGAACAGGAGAGAGAGAAAGTGAGCGAGAGAGCTGGGGAAAGGAAGAGAGTGGATGATAGAGAGTGAGAGAGCATGAAAGGGATTGAGAAAGTGAGCAAGAGAAAGAGGGAGATTGAGCGAAAGAAAAAGAGCAAGCAAAGGAGTGAGGGAGAGCCTGACTGAGAGTAACAAGAGAGAGCGAGCGAGAGACAGAGTGTGAATGAGAGAGAGAGTGAGTGAGAGTGAGTGAGAAACAGAAAGAACAAATGAGAGAGGGCAAATGAGCGAGAGAGAGTGAGCGAGAGAGTGAGCAAGTGATAGAAAGACTAAATGAGAGAGAGTCCGAGTGAGAGTGTGAGCGAGAGAAAGAAAGAGTGATTGAGAGAGAGTGAGCGATAGAGTGAATGAGATTGAACGCACGAGAGAGAGTGAGCGAGAGACAGGACGAGTGAATGAGGGAGAGTCCGAGTGAGTGAGTGAGGAAGTGAGAGTGAGCGAGAGACAGGGAGCGTGAATGAGGGTGAGTGGAAGTGAGTGAGGAAGTGAGAGTGAGCGAGAGACAGGGAGAGTGAATGAGGGAGAGTGGAAGTGAGTGAGGAAGTGAGAGTGAGCGAGAGACAGGGAGAGTGAATGAGGGAGAGTGGAAGTGAGTGAGGAAGTGAGAGTGAGCGAGAGACAGGGAGAGTGAATGAGGGAGAGTGGAAGTGAATGAGGAAGTGAGAGTGAGCGAGAGACAGGGAGAGTGAATGAGGGAGAGTGGAAGTGAATGAGGAAGTGAGAGTGAGCGAGAGACAGGGAGAGTGAATGAGGGAGAGTGGAAGTGAGTGAGGAAGTGAGAGTGAGCGAGAGACAGGAAGAGTGAATGAGGGAGAGTTTGTCCCGTTACCGCTGCTAGTAAGGATGGAGAATTTGACCGCCGTCCCCTGCCGCCGGATTCTCTATTCCCGCTTGTTTGTCAATGGAATTTTGCTCACTCATACACTCTCCCATTGAAACCACCCCACACCGCTGGGAAAACTGCTGGTGGGAGCGGAGTATCCTGTCACCATCGAACTGCCGGAGAATCCCTCCCACAGTGTTTAATGTAACTGATGTTACTGCTGGCTCCACACCCTCGACATGAGCTCAAAGTGTGGGCTGTGTCTCAGTGAGTAAGACTCTTGGCGGGATTCTCCGCCCCGCCCCGCCACATTTCTGCCCCGACCGGCCGGCGGGAGTCTCCGTAACACCGGCCGGTCAATGGGGTTTCCCATTGTGGGGCAGCCCCACGCCGTCGGGAAACCCCCGGGCGCCGGCAGAACGGAGACTCCCGCCGGCGGAGAGTGCAAACAATGGGAAAGTCCGTTGACATCGGCAGGATGGGAGGGTCACACTGCCGCCAATCACGCTTCGGCGGTGGGCTGTGGGAGAATCCTGCTCCATATATTTGAGTGCAAAAACCTGGGCTGATACTTCTCGAACAGCACTGAGGGACTGATACACTGTCAGACAGTTCAAAGCAAGGCCCTATCTGCACTCGTGCAAATGTGAAATATTTTGTGTTATTATTTTGAAGAGAAAGGAAGTTCTCCCCAGTGTCCTGGTCAATACCCATCCCTCAACCAACACTGCCAGGATAGATTATCTGGCCGTTATCACATTGCCACCTGTGGGATTATTCTGTGCACAAATTGGCTGCTGCATTTCATTCATTCCAGCCCTGACGATACTTCAAAATTGGTTCATTGGTTGAAAAGCACTTGGAGATGTCCTGAAGCTGCGAAAGGTGCTATAGAAATTAAAGTTCTTTCATTTCTAAGTTGCTCTTCTGACAGGAAATTGAACAATGTCTGTGTGTATTCCCATAAAGGACAGATGTGGCGAAGTTACAGGACGTGCGGCTATAAAATGTGGCATTTTGGGAATGCAGATTGTTCAGTGACTCGTTAAGTACAGAGAAAAGAAAACAGGTATATTCCCCGTCTGGTGTTAATGACAGTCCTGGACCCTACTCTGGACAGGGGCTGACGTTTGTGGTTGAACCACCTTTGATTTAAAAGCTGCTTCTGCATTTTTAATATCATTTATTCTCCCCTGTGAGGAATCTTAAAGAAAAAACAAAATTTCTGCTGGAAGTCTGAAGTTAAAACACAAGATTGCTGGAAATATACCGAAGGTTCGATGAGTACTTGAGGGAGCGAAAGAAGTTACCTTTTCAGATGTGGTCTATCTAAACGTTGTCCACCGCGTGTCGCAATTGGTCACGAGGGGAGCTGGGGGAAGAATCTCTTTCAACTGGCTTTTCATAGCGGAATAGGGCAAAGTGTTTTAAGCAGTGTCGACAAAAAGTAGTAATTTGCGAGTGCTTGAATGTCGAGTGTTATTCCACAATCCCATCGGGATTACATTACATCTGTGAGAGAATTATTATGTGTTTGCGGAATTACTGCTCCTCGAAAAACAATGTGGTCCCAGAATTTTTAGCTGTGCAATTGGACAGACTTGTGCTTTCATTTAATTAACAAAGTGTTTTTTTGGCAAACTCTTGGACAAGTTCTAGTGAGAACATAGTCCTCTTGCTCTATTTGCTTTTGCACTCTGAGCACTCAGGCTGTTTGACATGGAGAGCTACATTAGGCAGGCAGGGTCAGCGGCAGATCTGACATTCTCCAATTACGCTGCAGATTTATAAAGAGACAGAATTGGTAGTTGTACTTTACTTGGGGAAACAAAAAAATAAACCTGCTAACTGAGACTTTGATTTGATAGCACAAACAATATATTGTCTTCTCTCTGCTGCGTAGCATATGGGATCGAGGAAAATAGGATGAGTAGGAGAATACCGTTCAGTCTTGAGCTTGTTCTGTCCTTCATTGAGATCTCAGCAGCTGTTTTGCAACCTAATTCCAGATACTTGCATTTGCCTCATTCCTTGAACACCTTTGGTTAACAGAAATCTCTCTCAGAAGTCATTCCGAACTTCACCTCAAAAGATCTGTCTCTAATTTTAGCCCATGCACCTAGTCCTAGAAACACGAATGTGCACATCAAATGTGGTACATATCAGGTTAATAATTCGCTGGCAGAGAGAGCACGGTTAACATTTCAAGTGGAATGAGCCTTCAGAAATTGTTTATGTAAATTAATTCACAGGATGTGTGTGTCGCTGGCTAGGGCAGCATTTATTATTGCCCATCCCTAATTGCCCTTGAGAAGGTGGTGGTGAGCTGCTTTACTGAACCGCTGCAGCCCCTTGTGGTGTAGGTACACCCACTGTGCTGTTAGGGAGGGAATTCCAGGGTTTTGACCCTCCGACAGGAACGGCGATGTATTTCCAAGTCAGGATGGTGTGTATCTTGGAGGGGAACCTCCAGGTGGTGGGGTTCCCAGGTATCTGCTGCTCTTGTCCTTCTCGATGGTAGTGGTCGTGGGTTTGGAAGGTGCTGCCTAAGGAACCTTGGTGAGTTCCTGCAGTGCATCTTGTAGACGGTACACACGGCTGCTACTGTGGTGGAGGGTTTGAATGTTTGTGGAAGGGGGAGCAATCAAGCGGGGCTGCTTTGCCCTGGATGGTGTTGAGCTTCTTGAGTGTTGTTGGAGCTGCACTCATCCAGGCAAGTGGAGAGTATTCCATCACACTCCTGACTTGTGCCTTGTAGATGGTGCACAGACGATGGGAGGTCAGGAGGTGAGTTACTCACTGCAGAAATTCCCAGCCTCTGGCCTGCTCCTTTAGTCACAGGGGGTGATTTGGAGCCCGTGTTAACCGTGCGTAGGATTGGGGGTGCGGACTGATAATCCGGAGAGAATGGGGAAACGCAATTCTCTCCAGAGAGATCGTAGGTGGGATTCCCTCAGCCTGGGGCCGGGCCGGAGAAACACCGCAACCGGAGCGAATCGCGCCACGCCGCCCCGACGCCTGGACGCGATTCTCCGCAGAGCAGAGAATCGGCGTCATTGTCGCCGGCGTGGTCGGCGTGGCACCGGCCGGGGACCACTCTACAGGGCCCCCTCCCCCCGGCGATTCTCGGCCCGGGATGGGCTGAGCGGCCGTAACGAAAAAAGCCCAGACCCGCCGGCGCCGTTCACACCTGCTCTCAGCCGGCGGGAACTTGGCGTGGAAGGGTCCGGGGGCGGCCTGTAGGGGCGGGGGGGGGGGGGGGCGTGGGGGGCAGTCCGACCCCGGGGGGAGCCTCCGATGTGGCCTGGCCCACGATCGGGGCCCACCGATCGGCGGGCCGGCCTCTCGGGCTGGCGGCCTCCTTTCTTCCGCGCCGGCCCCTTTAGCCCTCCGCCACGTTGCGTCGGGGCCGGCGCGGAGAAGGAAGACACCGTGCATGGGCGCGTTGGCACCGGTGCCGCTGCGCATGGGCGGGTTGGAGCCAGCCCCACTGCGCATGCAGGACCCCGCGGTGCCCAGTTCACGCCGTGATCAGACGCTGGAGCGGTGTGGGCTGCTGCAGTGCCGTGCTGGCCCCCTGTAGGGGCCAGAATTGCTGATCCTGAGGCCATATTGATGCCATCGAGAAACGTGACGGCGTTCCCGACGGCGTCAACACTTAGTCTCGGGATCAGAGATTCCCGCCCCGTGTTTCCTGTTTATCCCACCCCTCGCCGGTGATATGATGAGGTTGACGCCCACAATATATTTCAACGCAATTACCCAGCACCCCCCACACCTACATGAACCCTCCTCGCTGGCGATATCTCCGGGATGGTGGGTGGGGGGGAGTTGATCTTCAGTTCTGATCCCGACGCCCTTTAAAGATGGCGCGCTGTTTTCTGTGGAGCCGGTTTTACCGACTCTATCGCCCCCCCCCCCCCCCCTACCCCCCACCCCCCCCCCCCCCCCACCACCAGACAGCTGGCAAAAAACCCGCTCGCTCTGTTTTTCTTCAGGGAGGCTTACGACCTGGAGTGTGAGGTGGTCTGTGCAGCTAAAGAGCTACACACTGGTATCCAGTCTGAGCCCAACCCACACAGTATATGTATGGCTAATTCAGTTCAGCTTCTGGTCAATATTAATCCCCGGGATGGTGAGAGTGGGGGATTCAGCGATGGCAATGCCGTTGAATGTCAAGGGGAGATGGTTAGAATCTCTCTTTTGCAGATGGTCATTCCCTGACTCTTGTGTTGTGCGAATGTTTGTCGAATGAAAGGCAAGGGGAGACTTCATGAAACAAGTAGGTGTCAGTTGGGGGGGTTTAGCCAATGGGAATGAAAATGAGGTGGAAGGTGATTGTCTATGAGTTTGCTTTGTGCTACTGTGGAGACCAATTTTACCCAGAAAAACTCAAATGGGTCAAAAGCCTCTTAACAGATTCTAAAATGCTGAAGTAACGAATGCCACGCATGGGGAACCCAAACAGCGATTACGTCTGAAATATATATGTTGGGCAGGATCTACCAGTCGCATTGCGCCCGAAATGCAGTGCGGTATGGTGCAAAGCGACTCGGTAGATGCTGGAAACCTCACTTCCGGGATTATCCAGCTCGGCACACCTCGAGAAATCGAAGGCAATCTTACCAGATGTCGCGATGTGAATCCTGCCCTTTGTGGGTGGGATCACTTTCAGGTAAATTGCAAAATTAGAGACACAGCTTGTCTCACTCTAATATGTATTCCAGAGGTCTAACCAAGCCGGGGCATCTAGCCCGCTTGCCTTGGACACCTTGGGCGAGCATTGCTCAGTGCTGGTCTCCACAAACGGTGGAGCGGAGCTTCTCAGTGCTGAAAATGGGGTGAAGCGAGGCCTTATCAGGGAGTTCCCCACTGATGGCCCCATCTACCTGGATGGGCGTTAGCGGGGTGTTTCTCTGCGCTCCGAGGGTCAGGAAACACCTAGCTAACCTCACACGCTGCGGGACTCTGTCCCCATTCGGGTAGATCGTTGCTGTAATATTTATACCGCTTATCTGAGGTACATGTATGACCCCCCCCACTAAACTTGAATCCATCCAAATTCTGTTGGCCTTATGATCTAACACACACCAAGTCCCATTCATCCATTACTGCTCCTACCTATCACTGTGCTCGCTGATCTGCATTGACTCCCAGTCCAGCAACATGTCCATTCTAATCATTCTTGCCGTTGTTTTCAAATCCCTTCCAATCTCCTCCAAGCCCGTTACCCTCTGGGATCCACATTCCTCTGATTCTGGCCTCTCCGACAGCCATGATTTAAACGATTCCATCACTGGTGGCCCTGCCTTCAGCTGGCTGGGTCTCAAGCTCCGGAATTTCCCCCCTGAACCCTTCGGCCTCTCTCTTCTCCTTTATGATGCGCCTGAAAACTTGCCTCGCCTGAAACTTTTAGTCTTCTGCTGCAGCATCTCTTGACATGGCTCAGTGTCAAGTTTTGTTTTCTCACACACCTGTGAAGTGCTTTGGTGCGTTTTATTATATAAAAGGAGCTTTATACGTTTTGAGTTGTAGAGTAGTCACCATTGTAATGTCAGAAACAGGGCAGCCAATTGTGGGCGTTGTGTGACTGGAGGAAGCTACAGACCCAAAGAGGCATAGGAGGTCATGGTGAGAGGAGAAAACAAGGATAAGAATTTTAAATTTCAGGATTGCCGGACTGGGGTCCAACGTAGGTCAGTGAGCACAGAGGGCGGGTAATAGACCAACGGGCCTTCAGCACAGACCAATCAATCATGTTGGTCAGCGTTAGCCAGTTCTCCATTGGGCAATGCGATAGCCAATCCCATCTGCAAAGGGAGGTCTGAGGACATTTACACCAACTTTCCAAATTGCACATCCTCCTCGAGGAATACTTGAACAGACAAGTTCACCCCAGCGTAAGTTGACCCTCAATGGATTTGATTTCTAACCGTCCACGATATGTTTTGAATGAATGGCTTCCAATCAAACATGAGGAAATTTGGGTCGGTCAATAATTTGATTTTATTCTCCTGCTTCCCGGGGGACAGGAATAATACTAGCAAACATTAGGGACGGGGGAATGTCCCAGCATCTGCCCAATCCAGCGTGACTCAACTTCTAGATCCTTCTTCTGGGCACAGAATTAAGAAAAACTGACAGAATTTGATTCCTCTTAAGTTTTACAAAAGAGCACACTGTAAACAATTACTGACTGAAGCATTTTCAAAGACCAGTCGTAAAAATCACAGCGGATGAGGGAAAGCTCTTGGCATGTTGTCCTGGCATGTTGTCCTGGCACCAAGTAACCCTCGACCACAGTGGAGCCCGCCCTGTACTGATGCGTCACCATTTCAATCAGTCCATATCATTGTCATAGAGCTTTGATGTCCCAGAGATTGTTGGCAGGAAATTCGATTTCAGCAGCAGGCTATAGATGGCACCTTGAGTTCACCTTCCTGTCAGGAGTGTCTCTGTAAAGTATGTCAGGAAGGTCTCTGGAAGGTGTGTCAGGAAGGTCTCTGGAAGGAATGTCAGGGAGATCTCTGTAAGGTATGTCAGGAAGGTCTCTGTCAGGTATGTCAGGAAGGTCTCTGTCAGGTATGTCAGGGAGATCACTGTAAGGTATGTCAGGAAGGTCTCTGGAAGGTGTGTCAGGAAGGTCTCTGGAAGGAATGTCAGGAAGGTCCCTGTAAGGTATGTCAGGAAGGTCTCTGGAAGGTGTGTCAGGAAGGTCTCTGGAAGGAATGTCAGGGAGATCTCTGTAAGGTATGTCAGGAAGGTCTCTGGAAGGTGTGTCAGGAAGGTCTCTGGAAGGTGTGTCAGGAAGGTCTCTGGAAGGAATGTCAGGGAGATCTCTGTAAGGTATGTCAGGAAGGTCTCTGTCAGGTATGTCAGGAAGGTCTCTGTCAGGTATGTCAGGGAGATCACTGTAAGGTATGTCAGGAAGGTCTCTGGAAGGTGTGTCAGGAAGGTCTCTGGAAGGAATGTCAGGAAGGTCTCTGTAAGGTATGTCAGGAAGGTCTCTGTAAGGTATGTCAGGAATGTCTCTGTAAGGTATGTCAGGAAGGTCTCTGTAAGGTATGTCAGGAAGGTCTCTGTAAGGTATGTCAGGAAGGTCTCTGGAAGGTGTGTCAGGAAGGTCTCTGGAAGGAATGTCAGGGAGATCTCTGTAAGGTATGTCAGGAAGGTCTCTGGAAGGTGTGTCAGGAAGGTCTCTGGAAGGAATGTCAGGGAGATCTCTGTAAGGTATGTCAGGAAGGTCTCTGTAGGTATGTCAGGAAGGTCTCTGTAAGGTATGTCAGGAAGGTCTCTGTAAGGTATGTCAGGAAGGTCTCTGTCAGGTATGTCAGGAAGGTCTCTGTCAGGTATGTCAGGGAGATCACTGTAAGGTATGTCAGGAATGTCTCTGTAAAGTATGTCAGGAAGGTCTCTGTAAGGTGTGTCAGGAAGGTCTCTGTAAGGTGTGTCAGGAAGGTCTCTGGAAGGTATGTCAGGAAGGTCTCTGTAAGGTATGTCAGGGAGATCCCTGTAAGGTATGTCAGGAAGGTCTCTGTAAGGTATGTCAGGAAGGTCTCTGTAAGGTAAGTCAGGAAGATCTCTGTAGGTATGTCAGGAAGGTCTCTGTCAGGTATGTCAGGGAGATCTCCGTAAGGTGTGTCAGGGAGATCACTGTAAGCTATGTCAGGAAGGTCTCTGTAAGGTATGTCAGGAAGGTCTCTGTCAGGTATGTCAGGGAGATCACTGTAAGGTATGTCAGGAAGGTCTCTGTAAGCTATGTCAGGAAGGTCCCTGTAAGGTATGTCAGGAAGGTCTGTGTAAGGTATGTCAGGGAGATCACTGTAAGGTATGTCAGGGAGATCTCCGTAAGGTATGTCAGGGGGATCTCTGTACGGTATGTCAGGAAGGTCCCTATAAGGTATGTAGGAAGATCTCTGTACGGTATGTCAGGAAGGTCCCTATAAGGTATGTCAGGAAGGTCTCTGTAAAGTATGTCAGGAAGGTCTCGGTAAGGTATGTCAGGAAGGTCTCTGTAAGGTATGTCAGGAAGATCTCTGTAAGGTATGTCAGGAAGGTCTCTGTAAGGTATGTCAGGAAGATTTCTGTAAGGTATGTCAGGAAGATCTCTGTAAGGTATGTCAGGAAGGTCCCTATAAGGTATGTCAGGGAGATCTCTGTAAGGTATGTCAGGAAGGTCCCTATAAGGTATGTCAGGAAGGTCTCTGTAAGGTATGTCAGGAAGGTCTCTGTAAAGTATGTCAGGAAGATCTCTGTAGGTATGTCAGGAAGGTCCCTGTAAGGTATGTCAGGAAGGTCTCTGTAAGGTATGTCAGGAAGGTCTCTGTAAGGTATGTCAGGAAGATCTCTGTAAGGTATGTCAGGAAGATCTCTGTAAGGTATGTCAGGAAGGTCCCTATAAGGTATGTCAGGGAGATCTCTGTAAGGTATGTCAGGAAGGTCTCTGTAAGGCATGTCAGGAAGGTCTCTGTAAGGTATGTCAGGAAGGTCTCTGTAAAGTATGTCAGGAAGATCTCTGTAGGTATGTCAGGGAGATCTCTGTAAGGTATGTCAGGGAGATCACTGTAAGGTATGTCAGGGAGATCTCCGTAAGGTATGTCAGGAAGGTCTCTGTAAGGTATGTCAGGAAGGTCACTGTAAGGTATGTCAGGAAGGTCTCTGTAAGGTATGTCAGGGAGATCTCTGTAAGGTATGTCAGGGAGATCACTGTAAGGTATGTCAGGGAGATCACTGTAAGGTATGTCAGGGAGATCTCCGTAAGGTATGTCAGGAAGGTCTCTGTAAGGTATGTCAGGAAGGTCACTGTAAGGTATGTCAGGAAGGTCTCTGTAAGGTATGTCAGGGAGATCTCTGTAAGGTATGTCAGGGAGATCTCCGTAAGGTATGTCAGGAAGGTCTCTGTAAGGCATGTCAGGAAGGTCCCTGTAAGGTATGTCAGGAAGGTCACTGTAAGGTATGTCAGGAAGGTCTCTGTAAGGTATGTCAGGAAGATCTCTGTAGGTATGTCAGGAAGGTCCCTGTAAGGTATGTCAGGAAGGTCACTGTAAGGTATGTCAGGAAGGTCTCTGTAAGGTATGTCAGGAAGATCTCTGTAGGTATGTCAGGAAGGTCTCTGTAAGGTATGTCAGGAAGGTCTGTGTAGGTATGTCAGGAAGGTGTCTGTAAGGTATGTCAGGAAGATCTCTGTAGGTATGTCAGGAAGGTCTCTGTAAGGTATGTCAGGAAGGTCTGTGTAGGTATGTCAGGAAGGTCCCTGTAAGGTGTGTCAGAAAGGTCCCTGTAAGGTATGTCAGGAAGGTCTCTGTAAGGTATGTCAGGGAGATCACTGTAGGTATGTCAGGAAGGTCTCTGTAAGGTAAGTCAGGAAGATCTCTGTAAGGTATGTCAGGGAGATCTCCGTAAGGTATGTCAGGAAGATTTCTGTACGGTTTGTCAGGAAGGTCTCTGTAAGGTATGTCAGGAAGGTCCCTGTAAGGTATGTCAGGAAGATCTCTGTAGGTATGTCAGGAAGGTCTCTGTAAGGTATGTCAGGAAGATCTCTGTAGGTATGTCAGGAAGGTCTCTGTAAGGTAAGTCAGGAAGATCTCTGTAAGGTATGTCAGGAAGGTCTCTGTAAGGTATGTCAGGAAGGTCTGTGTAGGTATGTCAGGAAGGTCCCTGTAAGGTGTGTCAGAAAGGTCCCTGTAAGGTATGTCAGGAAGGTCTCTGTAAGGTATGTCAGGGAGATCACTGTAGGTATGTCAGGAAGGTCTCTGTAAGGTAAGTCAGGAAGATCTCTGTAAGGTATGTCAGGGAGATCTCCGTAAGGTATGTCAGGAAGATTTCTGTACGGTTTGTCAGGAAGGTCTCTGTAAGGTATGTCAGGAAGGTCCCTGTAAGGTATGTCAGGAAGATCTCTGTAGGTATGTCAGGAAGGTCTCTGTAAGGTATGTCAGGAAGATCTCTGTAGGTATGTCAGGAAGGTCTCTGTAAGGTAAGTCAGGAAGATCTCTGTAAGGTATGTCAGGAAGGTCTCTGTAAGGTATGTCAGGAAGATCTCTGTAGGTATGTCAGGAAGGTCTCTGTAAGGTATGTCAGGAAGGTCTGTGTTGGTATGTCAGGAAGGTGTCTGTAAGGTATGTCAGAAAGGTCCCTGTAAGGTATGTCAGGAAGGTCTCTGTAAGGTATGTCAGGGAGATCTCCGTAAGGTATGTCAGGAAGATTTCTGTACGGTTTGTCAGGAAGATCTCTGTCAGGTATGTCAGGAAGGTCCCTGTAAGGTATGTCAGGAAGATCTCTGTCAGGTATGACAGGAAGGTCCCTGTAAGGTGCGTCAGGAAGATATCTGTAAGGTATGGCAGGAGGATCTCTGTACGGTATGACAGGAAGATCTCTGTCAGGTATGTCAGGAAGGTCTCTGTAAGGTATGTCAGGGAGATCTCTGTAAGATATGTCAGGGAGATCTCTGTAAGGTATGTCAGGAAGATCTCTGTAAGGTTTGTCAGGAAGATCTCTGTCAGGTATGTCAGGAAGGTCTCTGTAAGGTATGTCAGGGAGATCTCTGTAAGGTTTGTCAGGAAGGTCTCTGTAAGGTATGTCAGGAAGATCTCTGTAAGGTATGTCAGGAAGGTCTCTGTAAGGTATGTCAGGAAGATCTCTGTCAGGTATGTCAGGAAGGTCTCTGTAAGGTATGTCAGGAGGATCTCTGTACGGTATGTCAGGAAGGTCTCTGTCAGGTATGTCAGGAAGGTCTCTGTAAGGTATGTCAGGAAGGTCTCTGTAAGGTATGTCAGGAAGATCTCTGTCAGGTATGACAGGAAAGTCCCTGTAAGGTGCGTCAGGAAGATATCTGTAAGGTATGGCAGGAGGATCTCTGTAAGGTATGTCAGGAAGGTCTCTGTAAGGTATGTCAGGGAGATCTCTGTAAGGTATGTCAGGGAGATCTCTGTAAGGTATGTCAGGGAGATCTCTGTAAGGTATGTCAGGGAGATCTCTGTAAGGTATGTCAGGGAGATCTCTGTAAGGAATGTCAGGGAGATCTCTGTAAGGTATGTCAGGGAGATCTCTGTAAGGTATGTCAGGAAGGTCTCTGTAAGGTATGTCAGGAAATCTCTCTAAGGTATGTCAGGGAGATCTCTGTAAGGTATGTCAGGAAGGTCTCTGTGAGGTATGTCAGTAAGGTCTCTGGAAGGTATGTCAGGAAGGTCTCTGTAAGGTATGTCAGGAAGGTCTCTGTGAGGTATGTCAGGGAGATCTCTGTAAGGTATGTCAGGAAGGTCTCCGTAAGTTATGTCAGGGAGATCTCTGTAAGGTATGTCAAGGAGATCACTGTAGGTGTGTCAGGAAGGTCTCTGGAAGGTATGTCAGGAAGGTCTCTGTAAGGTATGTCAGGAAGGTCTCTGTAAGGTATGTCAGGGAGATCTCTGTAAGGTATGTCAGGAAGGTCTCTGTAAGGTATGTCAGGAAGGTCTCTGTAAGGTATGTCAGGAAGGTCCCTGTAAGGTATGTCAGGAAGGTCCCTGTAAGGTATGTCAGGAAGGTCTCTGTAAGGTGTGTCAGGAAGGTCCCTGTAAGGTATGTCAGGAAGGTCTCTGTAAGGTATGTCAGGAAGGTCCCTGTAAGGTATGTCAGGAAGGTCCCTGTAAGGTATGTCAGGAAGGTCTCTGTAAGGTATGTCAGGAAGGTCCCTGTAAGGTATGTCAGGAAGGTCCCTGTAAGGTATGTCAGGAAGGTCTCTGTAAGGTGTGTCAGGAAGGTCCCTGTAAGGTATGTCAGGAAGGTCTCTGTAAGGTGTGTCAGGAAGGTCCCTGTAAGGTATGTCAGGAAGGTCTCTGTAAGGGATGTCAGGAGGATCTCTGTACGGTATGTCAGGGAGATCTCTGTGAGGTAAGTCAGGAAGGTCCCTGTAAGGTATGTCAGGGAGATCTCTGTAAGGTGTGTCAGGACGGTCTCTGTAAGGTATATCAGGAAGGTCTGTGTAGGTATGTCAGGAAGATCTCTGTAAGGTAAGTCAGGAAGGTCCCTGTAAGGTATGTCAGGGAGATCTCCGTAAGGTGTGTCAGGAAGATCTCTGTAAGGTATGTCAGAGAGATCTCTGTAAGGTATGTCAGGAAGGTCCCAGTAAGGTATGTCAGGGAGATCTCTGTAAGGTATGTCAGGGAGATCTCTGTAAGGTATGTCAGGAAGGTCTGTGTAAGGTGTGTCAGGAAGATCTCTGTAAGGTATGTCAGGAAGGTCCCAGTAAGGTATGTCAGGGAGATCTCCGTAAGGTGTGTCAGGAAGATCTCTGTAAGGTATGTCAGGAAGGTCTCTGTAAGGTATGTCAGGAAGGTCCCAGTAAGGTATGTCAGGGAGATCTCCGTAAGGTGTGTCAGGAAGGTCTCTGTAAGGTATGTCAGGAAGGTCTCTGTAAGGTATGTCAGGGAGATCTCTGTAAGGTATGTCAGGAAGGTCTGTGTAAGGTGTGTCAGGAAGATCTCTGTAAGGTATGTCAGGAAGATCTCTGTAAGGTGTGTCAGGAAGGTCCCTGTAAGGTATGTCAGGAAGGTCTCTGTATGGTATGTCAGGAAGGTCCCTGTAAGGTATGTCAGGAAGGTCCCTGTAAGGTATGTCAGGAAGGTCTCTGTAAGGTATGTCAGGAAGGTCCCTGTAAGGTATGTCAGGAAGGTCCCTGTAAGGTATGTCAGGAAGGTCTCTGTAAGGTGTGTCAGGAAGGTCCCTGTAAGGTATGTCAGGAAGGTCTCTGTAAGGTATGTCAGGAAGGTCTCTGTAAAGTATGTCAGGAAGATCTCTGTAGGTATGTCAGGAAGGTCCCTGGAAGGTATGTCAGGAAGGTCTCTGTAAGGCATGTCAGGAAGGTCTCTGTAAGGTATGTCAGGAAGGTCTCTGTAAAGTATGTCAGGAAGATCTCTGTAGGTATGTCAGGGAGATCTCTGTAAGGTATGTCAGGGAGATCACTGTAGGTATGTCAGGAAGGTCTCTGTAAGGTAAGTCAGGAAGATCTCTGTAAGGTATGTCAGGGAGATCTCCGTAAGGTATGTCAGGAAGATTTCTGTACAGTTTGTCAAGAAGGTCTCTGTAAGGTATGTCAGGAAGGTCCCTGTAAGGTATGTCAGGAAGATCTCTGTAGGTATGTCAGGAAGGTCTCTGTAAGGTATGTCAGGAAGATCTCTGTAGGTATGTCAGGAAGGTCTCTGTAAGGTAAGTCAGGAAGATCTCTGTAAGGTATGTCAGGAAGGTCTCTGTAAGGTATGTCAGGAAGATCTCTGTAGGTATGTCAGGAAGGTCTCTGTAAGGTATGTCAGGAAGGTCTGTGTAGGTATGTCAGGAAGGTGTCTGTAAGGTGTGTCAGAAAGGTCCCTGTAAGGTATGTCAGGAAGGTCTCTGTAAGGTATGTCAGGGAGATCACTGTAGGTATGTCAGGAAGGTCTCTGTAAGGTAAGTCAGGAAGATCTCTGTAAGGTATGTCAGGGAGATCTCCGTAAGGTATGTCAGGAAGATTTCTGTACGGTTTGTCAGGAAGGTCTCTGTAACGTATGTCAGGAAGGTCCCTGTAAGGTATGTCAGGAAGATCTCTGTAGGTATGTCAGGAAGGTCTCTGTAAGGTATGTCAGGAAGATCTCTGTAGGTATGTCAGGAAGGTCTCTGTAAGGTAAGTCAGGAAGATCTCTGTAAGGTATGTCAGGAAGGTCTCTGTAAGGTATGTCAGGAAGATCTCTGTAGGTATGTCAGGAAGGTCTCTGTAAGGTATGTCAGGAAGGTGTGTGTAGGTATGTCAGGAAGGTGTCTGTAAGGTATGTCAGAAAGGTCCCTGTAAGGTATGTCAGGAAGGTCTCTGGAAGGTATGTCAGGGAGATCTCCTTAAGGTATGTCAGGAAGATTTCTGTACGGTTTGTCAGGAAGATCTCTGTCAGGTATGTCAGGAAGGTCCCTGTAAGGTATGTCAGGAAGATCTCTGTCAGGTATGACAGGAAGGTCCCTGTAAGGTGCGTCAGGAAGATATCTGTAAGGTATGGCAGGAGGATCTCTGTACGGTGTGACAGGAAGATCTCTGTCAGGTATGTCAGGAAGGTCTCTGTAAGGTATGTCAGGGAGATCTCTGTAAGATATGTCAGGGAGATCTCTGTAAGGTATGTCAGGAAGATCTCTGTAAGGTTTGTCAGGAAGATCTCTGTCAGGTATGTCAGGAAGGTCTCTGTAAGGTATGTCAGGGAGATCTCTGTAAGGTTTGTCAGGAAGGTCTCTGTAAGGTATGTCAGGAAGATCTCTGTAAGGTATGTCAGGAAGGTCTCTGTAAGGTATGTCAGGAAGATCTCTGTTAGGTATGTCAGGAAGGTCTCTGTAAGGTATGTCAGGAGGATCTCTGTACGGTATGTCAGGAAGGTCTCTGTCAGGTATGTCAGGAAGGTCTCTGTAAGGTATGTCAGGGAGATCTCTGTAAGGTATGTCAGGAAGGTCTCTGTAAGGTATGTCAGGAAGGTCTCTGTAAGGTATGTCAGGAAGGTCCCTGTAAGGTATGTCAGGAAGGTCCCTGTAAGGTATGTCAGGAAGGTCTCTGTAAGGTGTGTCAGGAAGGTCCCTGTAAGGTATGTCAGGAAGGTCTCTGTAAGGTATGTCAGGAAGGTCCCTGTAAGGTATGTCAGGAAGGTACCTGTAAGGTATGTCAGGAAGGTCTCTGTAAGGTATGTCAGGAAGGTCCCTGTAAGGTATGTCAGGAAGGTCCCTGTAAGGTATGTCAGGAAGGTCTCTGTAAGGTGTGTCAGGAAGGTCCCTGTAAGGTATGTCAGGAAGGTCTCTGTAAGGTGTGTCAGGAAGGTCCCTGTAAGGTATGTCAGGAAGGTCTCTGTAAGGTATGTCAGGAGGATCTCTGTACGGTATGTCAGGGAGATCTCTGTGAGGTAAGTCAGGAAGGTCCCTGTAAGGTATGTCAGGGAGATCTCTGTAAGGTGTGTCAGGACGGTCTCTGTAAGGTATATCAGGAAGGTCTGTGTAGGTATGTCAGGAAGATCTCTGTAAGGTAAGTCAGGAAGGTCCCTGTAAGGTATGTCAGGGAGATCTCCGTAAGGTGTGTCAGGAAGATCTCTGTAAGGTATGTCAGGGAGATCTCTGTAAGGTATGTCAGGAAGGTCCCAGTAAGGTATGTCAGGGAGATCTCTGTAAGGTATGTCAGGGAGATCTCTGTAAGGTATGTCAGGAAGGTCTGTGTAAGGTGTGTCAGGAAGATCTCTGTAAGGTATGTCAGGAAGGTCCCAGTAAGGTATGTCAGGGAGATCTCCGTAAGGTGTGTCAGGAAGATCTCTGTAAGGTATGTCAGGAAGGTCTCTGTAAGGTATGTCAGGAAGGTCCCAGTAAGGTATGTCAGGGAGATCTCCGTAAGGTGTGTCAGGAAGGTCTCTGTAAGGTATGTCAGGAAGGTCTCTGTAAGGTATGTCAGGGAGATCTCTGTAAGGTATGTCAGGAAGGTCTGTGTAAGGTGTGTCAGGAAGATCTCTGTAAGGTATGTCAGGAAGATCTCTGTAAGGTGTGTCAGGAAGGTCCCTGTAAGGTA
Source organism: Scyliorhinus torazame (assembly GCF_047496885.1). Lineage (NCBI taxonomy): Eukaryota > Metazoa > Chordata > Chondrichthyes > Carcharhiniformes > Scyliorhinidae > Scyliorhinus > Scyliorhinus torazame. Next base: position 6,706,995 of record NC_092717.1, read on the forward strand.
TGTCAGGAAGGTCTCTGTATGGTATGTCAGGAAGGTCCCTGTAAGGTATGTCAGGAAGGTCCCTGTAAGGTATGTCAGGAAGGTCTCTGTAAGGTATGTCAGGAAGGTTCCTGTAAGGTATGTCAGGAAGGTCCCTGTAAGGTATGTCAGGAAGGTCTCTGTAAGGTGTGTCAGGAAGGTCCCTGTAAGGTATGTCAGGAAGGTCTCTGTAAGGTGTGTCAGGAAGGTCCCTGTAAGGTATGTCAGGAAGGTCTCTGTAAGGTATGTCAGGAGGATCTCTGTACGGTATGTCAGGGAGATCTCTGTGAGGTAAGTCAGGAAGGTCCCTGTAAGGTATGTCAGGGAGATCTCTGTAAGGTGTGTCAGGACGGTCTCTGTAAGGTATGTCAGGAAGGTCTGTGTAGGTATGTCAGGAAGATCTCTGTAAGGTAAGTCAGGAAGGTCCCTGTAAGGTATGTCAGGGAGATCTCCGTAAGGTGTGTCAGGAAGATCTCTGTAAGGTATGTCAGGGAGATCTCTGTAAGGTATGTCAGGAAGGTCCCAGTAAGGTATGTCAGGGAGATCTCTGTAAGGTATGTCAGGGAGATCTCTGTAAGGTATGTCAGGAAGGTCTGTGTAAGGTGTGTCAGGAAGATCTCTGTAGGTATGTCAGGAAGGTCTCTGTAAGGTATGTCAGGAAATCTCTCTAAGGTATGTCAGGGAGATCTCTGTAAGGTATGTCAGGAAGGTCTCTGTGAGGTATGTCAGTAAGGTCTCTGGAAGGTATGTCAGGAAGGTCTCTGTAAGGTATGTCAGGAAGGTCTCTGTGAGGTATGTCAGGGAGATCTCTGTAAGGTATGTCAGGAAGGTCTCCGTAAGTTATGTCAGGGAGATCTCTGTAAGGTATGTCAAGGAGATCACTGTAGGTGTGTCAGGAAGGTCTCTGGAAGGTATGTCAGGAAGGTCTCTGTAAGGTATGTCAGGAAGGTCTCTGTAAGGTATGTCAGGGAGATCTCTGTAAGGTATGTCAGGAAGGTCTCTGTAAGGTATGTCAGGAAGGTCTCTGTAAGGTATGTCAGGAAGGTCCCTGTAAGGTATGTCAGGAAGGTCCCTGTAAGGTATGTCAGGAAGGTCTCTGTAAGGTGTGTCAGGAAGGTCCCTGTAAGGTATGTCAGGAAGGTCTCTGTAAGGTATGTCAGGAAGGTCCCTGTAAGGTATGTCAGGAAGGTCCCTGTAAGGTATGTCAGGAAGGTCTCTGTAAGGTATGTCAGGAAGGTCCCTGTAAGGTATGTCAGGAAGGTCCCTGTAAGGTATGTCAGGAAGGTCTCTGTAAGGTGTGTCAGGAAGGTCCCTGTAAGGTATGTCAGGAAGGTCTCTGTAAGGTGTGTCAGGAAGGTCCCTGTAAGGTATGTCAGGAAGGTCTCTGTAAGGGATGTCAGGAGGATCTCTGTACGGTATGTCAGGGAGATCTCTGTGAGGTAAGTCAGGAAGGTCCCTGTAAGGTATGTCAGGGAGATCTCTGTAAGGTGTGTCAGGACGGTCTCTGTAAGGTATATCAGGAAGGTCTGTGTAGGTATGTCAGGAAGATCTCTGTAAGGTAAGTCAGGAAGGTCCCTGTAAGGTATGTCAGGGAGATCTCCGTAAGGTGTGTCAGGAAGATCTCTGTAAGGTATGTCAGGGAGATCTCTGTAAGGTATGTCAGGAAGGTCCCAGTAAGGTATGTCAGGGAGATCTCTGTAAGGTATGTCAGGGAGATCTCTGTAAGGTATGTCAGGAAGGTCTGTGTAAGGTGTGTCAGGAAGATCTCTGTAAGGTATGTCAGGAAGGTCCCAGTAAGGTATGTCAGGGAGATCTCCGTAAGGTGTGTCAGGAAGATCTCTGTAAGGTATGTCAGGAAGGTCTCTGTAAGGTATGTCAGGAAGGTCCCAGTAAGGTATGTCAGGGAGATCTCCGTAAGGTGTGTCAGGAAGGTCTCTGTAAGGTATGTCAGGAAGGTCTCTGTAAGGTATGTCAGGGAGATCTCTGTAAGGTATGTCAGGAAGGTCTGTGTAAGGTGTGTCAGGAAGATCTCTGTAAGGTATGTCAGGAAGATCTCTGTAAGGTGTGTCAGGAAGGTCCCTGTAAGGTATGTCAGGAAGGTCTCTGTATGGTATGTCAGGAAGGTCCCTGTAAGGTATGTCAGGAAGGTCCCTGTAAGGTATGTCAGGAAGGTCTCTGTAAGGTATGTCAGGAAGGTCCCTGTAAGGTATGTCAGGAAGGTCCCTGTAAGGTATGTCAGGAAGGTCTCTGTAAGGTGTGTCAGGAAGGTCCCTGTAAGGTATGTCAGGAAGGTCTCTGTAAGGTATGTCAGGAAGGTCTCTGTAAAGTATGTCAGGAAGATCTCTGTAGGTATGTCAGGAAGGTCCCTGGAAGGTATGTCAGGAAGGTCTCTGTAAGGCATGTCAGGAAGGTCTCTGTAAGGTATGTCAGGAAGGTCTCTGTAAAGTATGTCAGGAAGATCTCTGTAGGTATGTCAGGGAGATCTCTGTAAGGTATGTCAGGGAGATCACTGTAGGTATGTCAGGAAGGTCTCTGTAAGGTAAGTCAGGAAGATCTCTGTAAGGTATGTCAGGGAGATCTCCGTAAGGTATGTCAGGAAGATTTCTGTACAGTTTGTCAAGAAGGTCTCTGTAAGGTATGTCAGGAAGGTCCCTGTAAGGTATGTCAGGAAGATCTCTGTAGGTATGTCAGGAAGGTCTCTGTAAGGTATGTCAGGAAGATCTCTGTAGGTATGTCAGGAAGGTCTCTGTAAGGTAAGTCAGGAAGATCTCTGTAAGGTATGTCAGGAAGGTCTCTGTAAGGTATGTCAGGAAGATCTCTGTAGGTATGTCAGGAAGGTCTCTGTAAGGTATGTCAGGAAGGTCTGTGTAGGTATGTCAGGAAGGTGTCTGTAAGGTGTGTCAGAAAGGTCCCTGTAAGGTATGTCAGGAAGGTCTCTGTAAGGTATGTCAGGGAGATCACTGTAGGTATGTCAGGAAGGTCTCTGTAAGGTAAGTCAGGAAGATCTCTGTAAGGTATGTCAGGGAGATCTCCGTAAGGTATGTCAGGAAGATTTCTGTACGGTTTGTCAGGAAGGTCTCTGTAACGTATGTCAGGAAGGTCCCTGTAAGGTATGTCAGGAAGATCTCTGTAGGTATGTCAGGAAGGTCTCTGTAAGGTATGTCAGGAAGATCTCTGTAGGTATGTCAGGAAGGTCTCTGTAAGGTAAGTCAGGAAGATCTCTGTAAGGTATGTCAGGAAGGTCTCTGTAAGGTATGTCAGGAAGATCTCTGTAGGTATGTCAGGAAGGTCTCTGTAAGGTATGTCAGGAAGGTCTGTGTAGGTATGTCAGGAAGGTGTCTGTAAGGTATGTCAGAAAGGTCCCTGTAAGGTATGTCAGGAAGGTCTCTGGAAGGTATGTCAGGGAGATCTCCTTAAGGTATGTCAGGAAGATTTCTGTACGGTTTGTCAGGAAGATCTCTGTCAGGTATGTCAGGAAGGTCCCTGTAAGGTATGTCAGGAAGATCTCTGTCAGGTATGACAGGAAGGTCCCTGTAAGGTGCGTCAGGAAGATATCTGTAAGGTATGGCAGGAGGATCTCTGTACGGTGTGACAGGAAGATCTCTGTCAGGTATGTCAGGAAGGTCTCTGTAAGGTATGTCAGGGAGATCTCTGTAAGATATGTCAGGGAGATCTCTGTAAGGTATGTCAGGAAGATCTCTGTAAGGTTTGTCAGGAAGATCTCTGTCAGGTATGTCAGGAAGGTCTCTGTAAGGTATGTCAGGGAGATCTCTGTAAGGTTTGTCAGGAAGGTCTCTGTAAGGTATGTCAGGAAGATCTCTGTAAGGTATGTCAGGAAGGTCTCTGTAAGGTATGTCAGGAAGATCTCTGTTAGGTATGTCAGGAAGGTCTCTGTAAGGTATGTCAGGAGGATCTCTGTACGGTATGTCAGGAAGGTCTCTGTCAGGTATGTCAGGAAGGTCTCTGTAAGGTATGTCAGGGAGATCTCTGTAAGGTATGTCAGGAAGGTCTCTGTAAGGTATGTCAGGAAGGTCTCTGTAAGGTATGTCAGGAAGGTCCCTGTAAGGTATGTCAGGAAGGTCCCTGTAAGGTATGTCAGGAAGGTCTCTGTAAGGTGTGTCAGGAAGGTCCCTGTAAGGTATGTCAGGAAGGTCTCTGTAAGGTATGTCAGGAAGGTCCCTGTAAGGTATGTCAGGAAGGTACCTGTAAGGTATGTCAGGAAGGTCTCTGTAAGGTATGTCAGGAAGGTCCCTGTAAGGTATGTCAGGAAGGTCCCTGTAAGGTATGTCAGGAAGGTCTCTGTAAGGTGTGTCAGGAAGGTCCCTGTAAGGTATGTCAGGAAGGTCTCTGTAAGGTGTGTCAGGAAGGTCCCTGTAAGGTATGTCAGGAAGGTCTCTGTAAGGTATGTCAGGAGGATCTCTGTACGGTATGTCAGGGAGATCTCTGTGAGGTAAGTCAGGAAGGTCCCTGTAAGGTATGTCAGGGAGATCTCTGTAAGGTGTGTCAGGACGGTCTCTGTAAGGTATATCAGGAAGGTCTGTGTAGGTATGTCAGGAAGATCTCTGTAAGGTAAGTCAGGAAGGTCCCTGTAAGGTATGTCAGGGAGATCTCCGTAAGGTGTGTCAGGAAGATCTCTGTAAGGTATGTCAGGGAGATCTCTGTAAGGTATGTCAGGAAGGTCCCAGTAAGGTATGTCAGGGAGATCTCTGTAAGGTATGTCAGGGAGATCTCTGTAAGGTATGTCAGGAAGGTCTGTGTAAGGTGTGTCAGGAAGATCTCTGTAAGGTATGTCAGGAAGGTCCCAGTAAGGTATGTCAGGGAGATCTCCGTAAGGTGTGTCAGGAAGATCTCTGTAAGGTATGTCAGGAAGGTCTCTGTAAGGTATGTCAGGAAGGTCCCAGTAAGGTATGTCAGGGAGATCTCCGTAAGGTGTGTCAGGAAGGTCTCTGTAAGGTATGTCAGGAAGGTCTCTGTAAGGTATGTCAGGGAGATCTCTGTAAGGTATGTCAGGAAGGTCTGTGTAAGGTGTGTCAGGAAGATCTCTGTAAGGTATGTCAGGAAGATCTCTGTAAGGTGTGTCAGGAAGGTCCCTGTAAGGTATGTCAGGAAGGTCTCTGTATGGTATGTCAGGAAGGTCCCTGTAAGGTATGTCAGGAAGGTCCCTGTAAGGTATGTCAGGAAGGTCTCTGTAAGGTATGTCAGGAAGGTTCCTGTAAGGTATGTCAGGAAGGTCCCTGTAAGGTATGTCAGGAAGGTCTCTGTAAGGTGTGTCAGGAAGGTCCCTGTAAGGTATGTCAGGAAGGTCTCTGTAAGGTGTGTCAGGAAGGTCCCTGTAAGGTATGTCAGGAAGGTCTCTGTAAGGTATGTCAGGAGGATCTCTGTACGGTATGTCAGGGAGATCTCTGTGAGGTAAGTCAGGAAGGTCCCTGTAAGGTATGTCAGGGAGATCTCTGTAAGGTGTGTCAGGACGGTCTCTGTAAGGTATGTCAGGAAGGTCTGTGTAGGTATGTCAGGAAGATCTCTGTAAGGTAAGTCAGGAAGGTCCCTGTAAGGTATGTCAGGGAGATCTCCGTAAGGTGTGTCAGGAAGATCTCTGTAAGGTATGTCAGGGAGATTTCTGTAAGGTATGTCAGGAAGGTCCCAGTAAGGTATGTCAGGGAGATCTCTGTAAGGTATGTCAGGGAGATCTCTGTAAGGTATGTCAGGAAGGTCTGTGTAAGGTGTGTCAGGAAGATCTCTGTAAGGTATGTCAGGAAGGTCCCAGTAAGGTATGTCAGGGAGATCTCCGTAAGGTGTGTCAGGAAGATCTCTGTAAGGTATGTCAGGAAGGTCTCTGTAAGGTATGTCAGGATGGTCCCAGTAAGGTATGTCAGGGAGATCTCATTAAGGTGTGTCAGGAAGGTCTCTGTAAGGTATGTCAGGAAGGTCTCTGTAAGGTATGTCAGGGAGATCGCTGTAAGGTATGTCAGGAAGGTCTGTGTAAGGTGTGTCAGGAAGATCTCTGTAAGGTATGTCAGGAAGATCTCTGTACGGTATGTCAGGAAGGTCTCTGTAAGGTATGTCAGGAAATCTCTCTAAGGTATGTCAGGGGGATCTCTGTACGGTATGTCAGGAAGATCTCTGTAAGGTATGTCAGGAAGGTCTCTGTAAGGTATGTCAGGAAATCTCTCTAAGGTATGTCAGGGGGATCTCTGTACGGTATGTCAGGAAGATCTCTGTAAGGTATGTCAGGAAGGTTTCTGTAAGGTATGTCAGGGAAGTCTCTGTAAGGTATGTCAGCAAGGTCTCTGTAAGTTATGTCAGGAAGGTCTCTGTAAGGTATGTCAGGGAAGTCTCTGTAAGGTATGTCAAGGAGATCACTGTAGGTGTGTCAGGAAGGTCTCTGGATGGTATGTCAGGAAGGTCTCTGGAAGGTATGTCAGGAAGGTCTCTGTAAAGTATGTCAGGGAGATCTCTGTACGGTATGTCAGGAAGGTTCTCCGTAAGGTATGTCAGGGAGATCTCTGTACGGTATGTCAGGAAGGTTCTCCGTAAGGTATGTCAGGGAGATCTCCGTACGGTATGTCAGGAAGATCTCTGTACGGTATGCCAGGAAGGTCTCTGTAAGGTATGTCAGGAAGGTCCCTGTAAGGTATGTCAGGAAGATCTCTGTACGGTAAGTCAGGAAGGTCTCGGTAAGGTAAGTCAGGAAGGTCTCTGTAATGTATGTCAGGACGGTCTCTGTAAGGTATGTCAGGAAGATCTCTGTATGGTAAGTCAGGAAGGTCTCTGTAAGGTATGTCAGGACGGTCTCTGTAAGGTATGTCAGGAAGATCTCTGTAAGGTAAGTCAGGAAGGTCTCTGTAAGGTATGTCAGGAAGGTCTCTGTAAGGTAAGTCAGGAAGATCTCTGTAAGGTAAGTCAGGTAGGTCCCTGTAAGGTATGTCAGGGAAATCTCCGTAAGGTATGTCAGGAAGGTCCCAGTAAGGTATGTCAGGGAGATCTCCGTAAGGTGTGTAGGAAGATCTCTGTAAGGTAAGTCAGGAAAGTCTCTGTAAGGTATGTCAGGAAGGTCTCTGTAAGGTATGTCAGGAAGGTCTCTGTAAGGTAAGTCAGGAAGGTCTCGGTAAGGTAAGTCAGGAAGGTCTCTGTAAGGTATGTCAGGGAGATCTCCATAAGGTATGTAGGAAGGTCTCTGTAAGGTAAGTCAGGAAGGTCTTGGTAAGGTAAGTGAGGAAGATCTCTGTAAGGTATGTCAGGGAGATCTCTGTAAGGTATGTCAGGAAGGTCTCTGTAAGGTATGTCAGGAAGGTCTCTGTAAGGTATGTCAGGAAGATCACTGTAAGGTATGTCAGTAAGGTCTCTGGAAGGTATGTCAGGAAGGTCTATGTAAGGTATGTCAGGAAATCTCTCTAAGGTATGTCAGGGAGATCTCTGTAAGGTATGTCAGGAAATCTCTCTAAAGTATGTCAGGGAGATCTCTGTAAGGTATGTCAGGAAGGTCTCTGTGAGGTATGTCAGGGAGATCTATGTAAGGTATGTCAGGAAATCTCTCTAAGGTATGTCAGGGAGATCTCTGTAAGGTATGTCAGGAAATCTCTCTAAGGTATGTCAGGGAGATCTCTGTAAGGTAAGTCAGTAAGGTCTCTGGAAGGAATGTCAGGAAGGTCTCTGTAAGGTATGTCAGGAAGGTCTCTGTGAGGTATGTCAGGGAGATCTCTGTAAGGTATGTCAGGAAGGTCTCCGTAAGTTATGTCAGGGAGATCTCTGTAAGGTATGTCAAGGAGATCACTGTAGGTGTGTCAGGAAGGTCTCTGGAAGGTATGTCAGGAAGGTCTATGTAAGGTATGTCAGGAAGGTCCCTGTAAGGTATGTCAGGGAGATCTCTGTAAGGTATGTCAGGAAGGTCTCTGTAAGGTATGTCAGGAAGGTCTCTGTAAGGTATGTCAGGAAGGTCTCTGTAAGGTATGTCAGGAAGGTCCCTGTAAGGTATGTCAGGAAGGTCTCTGTAAGGTGTGTCAGGAAGGTCTCTGTAAGGTATGTCAGGAATGTCTCTGTAAGGTAAGTCAGGAAGGTCCCTGTAAGGTATGTCCGGAAGATCTCTGTAAGGTAAGTCAGGAAGGTCCCTGTAAGGTATGTCAGGGAGATCTCCGTAAGGTGTGTCAGGAAGATCTCTGTAAGGTATGTCAGGGAGATCTCTGTAAGGCATGTCAGGAAGAACCCAGTAAGGTATGTCAGGGAGATCTCTGTAAGGTATGTCAGGGAGATCTCTGTAAGGTATGTCAGGAAGGTCTGTGTAAGGTGTGTCAGGAAGATCTCTGTAAGGTATGTCAGGAAGGTCCCAGTAAGGTATGTCAGGGAGATCTCCGTAAGGTGTGTCAGGAAGATCTCTGTAAGGTATGTCAGGAAGGTCTCTGTAAGGTATGTCAGGAAGGTCCCAGTAAGGTATGTCAGGAAGATCTCTGTACGGTATGTCAGGAAGGTCTCTGTAAGGTATGTCAGGAAATCTCTCTAAGGTATGTCAGGGGGATCTCTGTACGGTATGTCAGGAAGATCTCTGTAAGGTATGTCAGGAAGGTCTCTGTAAGTTATGTCAGGGAGATCTCTGTAAGTTATGTCAGGAAGGTCTCTGTAAGGTATGTCAGGAAATCTCTCTAAGGTATGTCAGGGAGATCTCTGTAAGGTATGTCAGGGAGATCTCTGTAAGGTATGTCAGGAAGGTCTCTGTAAGGTATGTCAGGAAATCTCTCTAAGGTATGTCAGGGGGATCTCTGTACGGTATGTCAGGAAGATCTCTGTAAGGTATGTCAGGAAGGTTTCTGTAAGGTATGTCAGGGAAGTCTCTGTAAGGTATGTCAAGGAGATCACTGTAGGTGTGTCAGGAAGGTCTCTGGATGGTATGTCAGGAAGGTCTCTGGAAGGTATGTCAGGAAGGTCTCTGTAAGGTATGTCAGGGAGATCTCTGTACGGTATGTCAGGAAGGTTCTCCGTAAGGTATGTCAGGGAGATCTCTGTACGGTATGTCAGGAAGGTTCTCCGTAAGGTATGTCAGGGAGATCTCCGTACGGTATGTCAGGAAGATCTCTGTACGGTAAGTCAGGAAGGTCTCGGTAAGGTAAGTCAGGAAGGTCTCTGTAAGGTATGTCAGGAAGGTCCCTGTAAGGTATGTCAGGAAGATCTCTGTACGGTAAGTCAGGAAGGTCTCGGTAAGGTAAGTCAGGAAGGTCTCTGTAATGTATGTCAGGACGGTCTCTGGAAGGTAAGTCAGGAAGGTCCCTGTAAGGTATGTCAGGAAGATCTCTGTAAGGTAAGTCAGGAAGGTCTCTGTAAGGTATGTCAGGAAGGTCTCTGTAAGGTAAGTCAGGAAGATCTCTGTAAGGTAAGTCAGGAAGGTCCCTGTAAGGTATGTCAGGGAGATCTCCGTAAGGTATGTCAGGAAGGTCCCATTAAGGTATGTCAGGGAGATCTCCGTAAGGTGTGTAGGAAGATCTCTGTAAGGTAAGTCAGGAAAGTCTCTGTAAGGTATGTCAGGAAGGTCTCTGTAAAGTATGTCAGGAAGGTCTCTGTAAGGTAAGTCAGGAAGGTCTCGGTAAGGTAAGTCAGGAAGATCTGTGTAAGGTATGTCAGGGAGATCTCCATAAGGTATGTAGGAAGATCTCTGTAAGGTAAGTCAGGAAAGTCTCTGCAAGGTATGTCAGGAAGGTCTCGGTAAGGTAAGTCAGGAAGGTCTCGGTAAGGTATGTCAGGAAGATCTGTGTAAGGTATGTCAGGAAGGTCTCTGTAAGGTATGTCAGGAAGGTCCCTGTAAGGTATGTCAGGAAGGTCCCTGTAAGGTATGTCAGGAAGATCTCTGTAAGATATGTCAGGAAGGTCTCTGTAAGGTATGTCAGGAAGGTCTCTGTAAGGTATGTCAGGAAGGTCCCTGTAAGGTATGTCAGGAAGGTCCCTGTAAGGTATGTCAGGGAGATCTCTGTAAGATATGTCAGGAAGGTCTCTGTAAGGTATGTCAGGAAGGTCTCTGTAAGGTATGTCAGGAAGGTCCCTGTAAGGTATGTCAGGAAGGTTCCTGTAAGGTATGTCAGGGAGATCTCTGTAAGATATGTCAGGAAGGTCTCTGTAAGGTATGTCAAGAAGGTCTCTGTAAGGTATGTCAGGAAGGTCCCTGTATGGTATGTCAGGAAGGAGTCTGTAAGGTGTGTCAGGAAGGTCTCTGTAAGGTGTGTCAGGAAGGTCTCTGTAAGGTATGTCAGGGAGATCTCTGTACGGTATGTCAGGAGGATCTCTGTACGGTATGTCAGGAAGGTCTCTGTAAGGTATGTCAGGAAGATCTCTGTAAGGTATGTCAGGGAGATCTCTGTAAGATATGTCAGGAAGGTCTCTGTAAGGTATGTCAGGAAGGTCTCTGTAAGGTATGTCAGGAAGGTCCCTGTATGGTATGTCAGGAAGGAGTCTGTAAGGTGTGTCAGGAAGGTCTCTGTAAGGTATGTCAGGAAGGTCTCTGTAAGGTATGTCAGGGAGATCTCCGTCAGGTATGAGGTATGTCAGGAAGATCTCTGTCAGGTATGTCAGGAAGGTCTCTGTGAGGTACGTCAGGAAGATCTCTGTAAGGTATGTCAGGGAGATCTCCGTAAGGTATGTCAGGGAGATCTCCGTACGGTATGTCAGGAAGATCTCTGTACGGTATGCCAGGAAGGTCCCTGTAAGGTATGTCAGGAAGGTCTCTGTAAGGTATGTCAGGAAGGTCCCTGTAAGGTATGTCAGGAAGGTCTCTGTAAGGTATGTCAGGAGGATCTCTGTGAGGTATGTCAGGAAGGTCTCTGTAAGGTATGTCAGGAAGGTCTCTGTAAGGTATGTCAGGACGGTCTCTGTAAGGTATGTCAGGAAGGTCTGTGTAGGTATGTCAGGAAGATCTCTGTAAGGTAAGTCAGGAATGTCCCTGTAAGGTATGTCAGGGAGATCTCCGTAAGGTGTGTCAGGAAGATCTCTGTAAGGTATGTCAGGGAGATCTCTGTAAGGTATGTCAGGAAGGTCCCAGTAAGGTATGTCAGGGAGATCTCTGTAAGGTATGTCAGGGAGATCTCTGTAAGGTATGTCAGGAAGGTCTGTGTAAGGTGTGTCAGGAAGATCTCTGTAAGGTATGTCAGGAAGGTCCCAGTAAGGTATGTCAGGGAGATCTCCGTAAGGTGTGTCAGGACGATCTCTGTAAGGTATGTCAGGAAGGTCTCTGTAAGGTATGTCAGGAAGGTCCCAGTAAGGTATGTCAGGGAGATCTCCGTAAGGTGTGTCAGGAAGATCTCTGTAAGGTATGTCAGGGAGATCTCTGTAAGGTATGTCAGGAAGGTCTGTGTAAGGTGTGTCAGGAAGATCTCTGTAAGGTATGTCAGGGGGATCTCTGTACGGTATGTCAGGAAGATCTCTGTAAGGTATGTCAGGAAGGTCTCTGTAAGTTATGTCAGGGAGATCTCTGTAAGTTATGTCAGGAAGTTCTCTGTAAGGTATGTCAGGAAATCTCTCTAAGGTATGTCAGGGAGATCTCTTTAAGGTATGTCAGGGAGATCTCTGTAAGGTATGTCAGGAAGGTCTCTGTAAGGTATGTCAGGAAATCTCTCTAAGGTATGTCAGGGAGATCTCTGTAAGGTATGTCAGGGAGATCTCTGTAAGGTATGTCAGGAAGGTCTCTGTAAGGTATGTCAGGAAATCTCTCTAAGGTATGTCAGGGGGATCTCTGTACGGTATGTCAGGAAGATCTCTGTAAGGTATGTCAGGAAGGTTTCTGTAAGGTATGTCAGGGAAGTCTCTGTAAGGTATGTCAGCAAGGTCTCTGTAAGTTATGTCAGGAAGGTCTCTGGAAGGTATGTCAGGAAGGTCTCTGTAAGGTATGTCAGGGAAGTCTCTGTAAGGTATGTCAAGGAGATCACTGTAGCTGTGTCAGGAAGGTCTCTGGATGGTATGTCAGGAAGGTCTCTGGATGGTATGTCAGGAAGGTCTCTGGATGGTATGTCAGGAAGGTCTCTGGAAGGTATGTCAGGATGGTCTCTGTAAGGTATGTCAGGGAGATCTCCGTACGGTATGCCAGGAAGATCTCTGTACGGTATGCCAGGAAGGTCTCTGTAAGGTATGTCAGGAAGGTCCCTGTAAGGTATGTCAGGAAGATCTCTGTACGGTATGCCAGGAAGGTCCCTGTAAGGTATGTCAGGAAGGTCTCTGTAAGGTATGTCAGGAGGATCTCTGTAAGGTATGTCAGGAGGCTCTCTGTACGGTATGTCAGGAAGATCTCTGTAAGGTAAGTCAGGAAGGTCCCTGTAAGGTATGTCAGGAAGATCTCTGTACGGTATGCCAGGAAGGTCCCTGTAAGGTATGTCAGGAAGGTCTCTGTAAGGTATGTCAGGAGGATCTCTGTACGGTATGTCAGGACGGTCTCTGTAAGGTATGTCAGGAGGATCTCTGTACGGTATGTCAGGAAGGTCTCTGTAAGGTATGTCAGGAAGGTCTCTGTAAGGTATGTCAGGAAGGTCTGTGTAGGTATGTCAGGAAGATCTCTGTACGGTATGTCAGGAAGATCTCTGTAAGGTAAGTCAGGAAGGTCCCTGTAAGGTATGTCAGGAAGATCTCTGTACGGTATGCCAGGAAGGTCCCTGTAAGGTATGTCAGGAAGGTCTCTGTAAGGTATGTCAGGAGGATCTCTGTACGGTATGTCAGGACGGTCTCTGTAAGGTATGTCAGGAGGATCTCTGTACGGTATGTCAGGGGGATCTCTGTACGGTATGTCAGGAAGATCTCTGTAAGGTATGTCAGGAAGGTCTCTGTAAGTTATGTCAGGGAGATCTCTGTAAGTTATGTCAGGAAGGTCTCTGTAAGGTATGTCAGGAAATCTCTCTAAGGTATGTCAGGGAGATCTCTGTAAGGTATGTCAGGGAGATCTCTGTAAGGTATGTCAGGAAGGTCTCTGTAAGGTATGTCAGGAAATCTCGCTAAGGTATGTCAGGGGGATCTCTGTACGGTATGTCAGGAAGATCTCTGTAAGGTATGTCAGGAAGGTTTCTGTAAGGTATGTCAGGGAAGTCTCTGTAAGGTATGTCAGCAAGGTCTCTGTAAGTTATGTCAGGAAGGTCTCTGTAAGGTATGTCAGGGAAGTCTCTGTAAGGTATGTCAAGGAGATCACTGTAGGTGTGTCAGGAAGGTCTCTGGATGGTATGTCAGGAAGGTCTCTGGAAGGTATGTCAGGAAGGTCTCTGTAAGGTATGTCAGGGAGATCTCTGTACGGTATGTCAGGAAGGTTCTCCGTAAGGTATGTCAGGGAGATCTCTGTACGGTATGTCAGGAAGGTTCTCCGTAAGGTATGTCAGGGAGATCTCCGTACGGTATGTCAGGAAGATCTCTGTAAGGTATGTCAGGAAGGTCTCTGTAAGGTATGTCAGGAAGGTCCCTGTATGGTATGTCAGGAAGGAGTCTGTAAGGTGTGTCAGGAAGGTCTCTGCAAGGTGTGTCAGGAAGGTCTCTGTAAGGTATGTCAGGGAGATCTCTGTACGGTATGTCAGGAGGATCTCTGTACGGTATGTCAGGAAGGTCTCTGTAAGGTATGTCAGGAAGATCTCTGTAAGGTATGTCAGGGAGATCTCTGTAAGATATGTCAGGAAGGTCTCTGTAAGGTATGTCAGGAAGGTCTCTGTAAGGTATGTCAGGAAGGTCCCTGTATGGTATGTCAGGAAGGAGTCTGTAAGGTGTGTCAGGAAGGTCTCTGTAAGGTATGTCAGGAAGGTCTCTGTAAGGTATGTCAGGGAGATCTCCGTCAGGTATGAGGTATGTCAGGAAGATCTCTGTCAGGTATGTCAGGAAGGTCTCTGTGAGGTACGTCAGGAAGATCTCTGTAAGGTATGTCAGGGAGATCTCCGTAAGGTATGTCAGGGAGATCTCCGTACGGTATGTCAGGAAGATCTCTGTACGGTATGCCAGGAAGGTCCCTGTAAGGTATGTCAGGAAGGTCTCTGTAAGGTATGTCAGGAAGGTCCCTGTAAGGTATGTCAGGAAGGTCTCTGTAAGGTATGTCAGGAGGATCTCTGTGAGGTATGTCAGGAAGGTCTCTGTAAGGTATGTCAGGAAGGTCTCTGTAAGGTATGTCAGGACGGTCTCTGTAAGGTATGTCAGGAAGGTCTGTGTAGGTATGTCAGGAAGATCTCTGTAAGGTAAGTCAGGAATGTCCCTGTAAGGTAGGTCAGGGAGATCTCCGTAAGGTGTGTCAGGAAGATCTCTGTAAGGTATGTCAGGGAGATCTCTGTAAGGTATGTCAGGAAGGTCCCAGTAAGGTATGTCAGGGAGATCTCTGTAAGGTATGTCAGGGAGATCTCTGTAAGGTATGTCAGGAAGGTCTGTGTAAGGTGTGTCAGGAAGATCTCTGTAAGGTATGTCAGGAAGGTCCCAGTAAGGTATGTCAGGGAGATCTCCGTAAGGTGTGTCAGGACGATCTCTGTAAGGTATGTCAGGAAGGTCTCTGTAAGGTATGTCAGGAAGGTCCCAGTAAGGTATGTCAGGGAGATCTCCGTAAGGTGTGTCAGGAAGAGCTCTGTAAGGTATGTCAGGGAGATCTCTGTAAGGTATGTCAGGAAGGTCTGTGTAAGGTGTGTCAGGAAGATCTCTGTAAGGTATGTCAGGGGGATCTCTGTACGGTATGTCAGGAAGATCTCTGTAAGGTATGTCAGGAAGGTCTCTGTAAGTTATGTCAGGGAGATCTCTGTAAGTTATGTCAGGAAGTTCTCTGTAAGGTATGTCAGGAAATCTCTCTAAGGTATGTCAGGGAGATCTCTTTAAGGTATGTCAGGGAGATCTCTGTAAGGTATGTCAGGAAGGTCTCTGTAAGGTATGTCAGGAAATCTCTCTAAGGTATGTCAGGGAGATCTCTGTAAGGTATGTCAGGGAGATCTCTGTAAGGTATGTCAGGAAGGTCTCTGTAAGGTATGTCAGGAAATCTCTCTAAGGTATGTCAGGGGGATCTCTGTACGGTATGTCAGGAAGATCTCTGTAAGGTATGTCAGGAAGGTTTCTGTAAGGTATGTCAGGGAAGTCTCTGTAAGGTATGTCAGCAAGGTCTCTGTAAGTTATGTCAGGAAGGTCTCTGGAAGGTATGTCAGGAAGGTCTCTGTAAGGTATGTCAGGGAAGTCTCTGTAAGGTATGTCAAGGAGATCACTGTAGCTGTGTCAGGAAGGTCTCTGGATGGTATGTCAGGAAGGTCTCTGGATGGTATGTCAGGAAGGTCTCTGGATGGTATGTCAGGAAGGTCTCTGGAAGGTATGTCAGGATGGTCTCTGTAAGGTATGTCAGGGAGATCTCCGTACGGTATGCCAGGAAGATCTCTGTACGGTATGCCAGGAAGGTCTCTGTAAGGTATGTCAGGAAGGTCCCTGTAAGGTATGTCAGGAAGATCTCTGTACGGTATGCCAGGAAGGTCCCTGTAAGGTATGTCAGGAAGGTCTCTGTAAGGTATGTCAGGAGGATCTCTGTAAGGTATGTCAGGAGGCTCTCTGTACGGTATGTCAGGAAGATCTCTGTAAGGTAAGTCAGGAAGGTCCCTGTAAGGTATGTCAGGAAGATCTCTGTACGGTATGCCAGGAAGGTCCCTGTAAGGTATGTCAGGAAGGTCTCTGTAAGGTATGTCAGGAGGATCTCTGTACGGTATGTCAGGACGGTCTCTGTAAGGTATGTCAGGAGGATCTCTGTACGGTATGTCAGGAAGGTCTCTGTAAGGTATGTCAGGAAGGTCTCTGTAAGGTATGTCAGGAAGGTCTGTGTAGGTATGTCAGGAAGATCTCTGTACGGTATGTCAGGAAGATCTCTGTAAGGTAAGTCAGGAAGGTCCCTGTAAGGTATGTCAGGAAGATCTCTGTACGGTATGCCAGGAAGGTCCCTGTAAGGTATGTCAGGAAGGTCTCTGTAAGGTATGTCAGGAGGATCTCTGTACGGTATGTCAGGACGGTCTCTGTAAGGTATGTCAGGAGGATCTCTGTACGGTATGTCAGGGGGATCTCTGTACGGTATGTCAGGAAGATCTCTGTAAGGTATGTCAGGAAGGTCTCTGTAAGTTATGTCAGGGAGATCTCTGTAAGTTATGTCAGGAAGGTCTCTGTAAGGTATGTCAGGAAATCTCTCTAAGGTATGTCAGGGAGATCTCTGTAAGGTATGTCAGGGAGATCTCTGTAAGGTATGTCAGGAAGGTCTCTGTAAGGTATGTCAGGAAATCTCGCTAAGGTATGTCAGGGGGATCTCTGTACGGTATGTCAGGAAGATCTCTGTAAGGTATGTCAGGAAGGTTTCTGTAAGGTATGTCAGGGAAGTCTCTGTAAGGTATGTCAGCAAGGTCTCTGTAAGTTATGTCAGGAAGGTCTCTGTAAGGTATGTCAGGGAAGTCTCTGTAAGGTATGTCAAGGAGATCACTGTAGGTGTGTCAGGAAGGTCTCTGGATGGTATGTCAGGAAGGTCTCTGGAAGGTATGTCAGGAAGGTCTCTGTAAGGTATGTCAGGGAGATCTCTGTACGGTATGTCAGGAAGGTTCTCCGTAAGGTATGTCAGGGAGATCTCTGTACGGTATGTCAGGAAGGTTCTCCGTAAGGTATGTCAGGGAGATCTCCGTACGGTATGTCAGGAAGATCTCTGTACGGTAAGTCAGGAAGGTCTCGGTAAGGTAAGTCAGGAAGGTCTCTGTAAGGTATGTCAGGAAGGTCCCTGTAAGGTATGTCAGGAAGATCTCTGTACGGTAAGTCAGGAAGGTCTCGGTAAGGTAAGTCAGGAAGGTCTCTGTAATGTATGTCAGGACGGTCTCTGTAAGGTATGTCAGGAAGATCTCTGTAAGGTAAGTCAGGAAGGTCCCTGTAAGGTATGTCAGGAAGATCTCTGTAAGGTAAGTCAGGAAGGTCTCTGTAAGGTATGTCAGGAAGGTCTCTGTAAGGTAAGTCAGGAAGATCTCTGTAAGGTAAGTCAGGAAGGTCCCTGTAAGGTATGTCAGGGAGATCTCCGTAAGGTATGTCAGGAAGGTCCCATTAAGGTATGTCAGGGAGATCTCCGTAAGGTGTGTAGGAAGATCTCTGTAAGGTAAGTCAGGAAAGTCTCTGTAAGGTATGTCAGGAAGGTCTCTGTAAAGTATGTCAGGAAGGTCTCTGTAAGGTAAGTCAGGAAGGTCTCGGTAAGGTAAGTCAGGAAGATCTGTGTAAGGTATGTCAGGGAGATCTCCATAAGGTATGTAGGAAGATCTCTGTAAGGTAAGTCAGGAAAGTCTCTGTAAGGTATGTCAGGAAGGTCTCGGTAAGGTAAGTCAGGAAGGTCTCGGTAAGGTATGTCAGGAAGATCTGTGTAAGGTATGTCAGGAAGGTCTCTGTAAGGTATGTCAGGAAGGTCCCTGTAAGGTATGTCAGGAAGGTCCCTGTAAGGTATGTCAGGAAGATCTCTGTAAGATATGTCAGGAAGGTCTCTGTAAGGTATGTCAGGAAGGTCTCTGTAAGGTATGTCAGGAAGGTCCCTGTAAGGTATGTCAGGGAGATCTCTGTAAGATATGTCAGGAAGGTCTCTGTAAGGTATGTCAGGAAGGTCTCTGTAAGGTATGTCAGGAAGGTCCCTGTAAGGTATGTCAGGAAGGTCCCTGTAAGGTATGTCAGGGAGATCTCTGTAAGATATGTCAGGAAGGTCTCTGTAAGGTATGTCAGGAAGGTCTCTGTAAGGTATGTCAGGAAGGTCCCTGTATGGTATGTCAGGAAGGAGTCTGTAAGGTGTGTCAGGAAGGTCTCTGTAAGGTGTGTCAGGAAGGTCTCTGTAAGGTATGTCAGGGAGATCTCTGTACGGTATGTCAGGAGGATCTCTGTACGGTATGTCAGGAAGGTCTCTGTAAGGTATGTCAGGAAGATCTCTGTAAGGTATGTCAGGGAGATCTCTGTAAGATATGTCAGGAAGGTCTCTGTAAGGTATGTCAGGAAGGTCTCTGTAAGGTATGTCAGGAAGGTCCCTGTATGGTATGTCAGGAAGGAGTCTGTAAGGTGTGTCAGGAAGGTCTCTGTAAGGTGTGTCAGGAAGGTCTCTGTAAGGTATGTCAGGGAGATCTCTGTCAGGTATGGCAGGAAGATCTCTGTCAGGTATGTCAGGAAGGTCTCTGTGAGGTATGTCAGGAAGATCTCTGTAAGGTATGTCAGGGAGATCTCCGTAAGGTATGTCAGGGAGATCTCCGTACGGTATGTCAGGAAGATCGCTGTACGGTATGCCAGGAAGGTCCCTGTAAGGTATGTCATGAAGGTCTCTGTAAGGTATGTCAGGAAGGTCCCTGTAAGGTATGTCAGGAAGGTCTCTGTAAGGTATGTCAGGAGGATCTCTGTGAGGTATGTCAGGAAGGTCTCTGTAAGGTATGTCAGGAAGGTCTCTGTAAGGTATGTCAGGACGGTCTCTGTAAGGTATGTCAGGAAGGTCTGTGTAGGTATGTCAGGAAGATCTCTGTAAGGTAAGTCAGGAATGTCCCTGTAAGGTATGTCAGGGAGATCTCCGTAAGGTGTGTCAGGAAGATCTCTGTAAGGTATGTCAGGGAGATCTCTGTAAGGTATGTCAGGAAGGTCCCAGTAAGGTATGTCAGGGAGATCTCTGTAAGGTATGTCAGGGAGATCTCTGTAAGGTATGTCAGGAAGGTCTGTGTAAGGTGTGTCAGGAAGATCTCTGTAAGGTATGTCAGGAAGGTCCCAGTAAGGTATGTCAGGGAGATCTCCGTAAGGTGTGTCAGGACGATCTCTGTAAGGTATGTCAGGAAGGTCTCTGTAAGGTATGTCAGGAAGGTCCCAGTAAGGTATGTCAGGGAGATCTCCGTAAGGTGTGTCAGGAAGATCTCTGTAAGGTATGTCAGGGAGATCTCTGTAAGGTATGTCAGGAAGGTCTGTGTAAGGTGTGTCAGGAAGATCTCTGTAAGGTATGTCAGGGGGATCTCTGTACGGTATGTCAGGAAGATCTCTGTAAGGTATGTCAGGAAGGTCTCTGTAAGTTATGTCAGGGAGATCTCTGTAAGTTATGTCAGGAAGTTCTCTGTAAGGTATGTCAGGAAATCTCTCTAAGGTATGTCAGGGAGATCTCTGTAAGGTATGTCAGGGAGATCTCTGTAAGGTATGTCAGGAAGGTCTCTGTAAGGTATGTCAGGAAATCTCTCTAAGGTATGTCAGGGAGATCTCTGTAAGGTATGTCAGGGAGATCTCTGTAAGGTATGTCAGGAAGGTCTCTGTAAGGTATGTCAGGAAATCTCTCTAAGGTATGTCAGGGGGATCTCTGTACGGTATCTCAGGAAGATCTCTGTAAGGTATGTCAGGAAGGTTTCTGTAAGGTATGTCAGGGAAGTCTCTGTAAGGTATGTCAGCAAGGTCTCTGTAAGTTATGTCAGGAAGGTCTCTGGAAGGTATGTCAGGAAGGTCTCTGTAAGGTATGTCAGGGAAGTCTCTGTAAGGTATGTCAGGGAAGTCTCTGTAAGGTATGTCAAGGAGATCACTGTAGGTGTGTCAGGAAGGTCTCTGGATGGTATGTCAGGAAGGTCTCTGGAAGGTATGTCAGGAAGGTCTCTGTAAGGTATGTCAGGGAGATCTCTGTACGGTATGTCAGGAAGGTTCTCCGTAAGGTATGTCAGGGAGATCTCTGTACGGTATGTCAGGAAGGTTCTCCGTAAGGTATGTCAGGGAGATCTCCGTACGGTATGTCAGGAAGATCTCTGTACGGTAAGTCAGGAAGGTCTCGGTAAGGTAAGTCAGGAAGGTCTCTGTAAGGTATGTCAGGGAGATCTCTGTACGGTATGTCAGGAGGATCTCTGTACGGTATGTCAGGAAGGTCTCTGTAAGGTATGTCAGGAAGATCTCTGTAAGGTATGTCAGGGAGATCTCTGTAAGATATGTCAGGAAGGTCTCTGTAAGGTATGTCAGGAAGGTCTCTGTAAGGTATGTCAGGAAGGTCCCTGTATGGTATGTCAGGAAGGAGTCTGTAAGGTGTGTCAGGAAGGTCTCTGTAAGGTGTGTCAGGAAGGTCTCTGTAAGGTATGTCAGGGAGATCTCTGTCAGGTATGTCAGGAAGATCTCTGTCAGGTATGTCAGGAAGGTCTCTGTGAGGTATGTCAGGAAGATCTCTGTAAGGTATGTCAGGGAGATCTCCGTAAGGTATGTCAGGGAGATCTCCGTACGGTATGTCAGGAAGATCGCTGTACGGTATGCCAGGAAGGTCCCTGTAAGGTATGTCATGAAGGTCTCTGTAAGGTATGTCAGGAAGGTCCCTGTAAGGTATGTCAGGAAGGTCTCTGTAAGGTATGTCAGGAGGATCTCTGTGAGGTATGTCAGGAAGGTCTCTGTAAGGTATGTCAGGAAGGTCTCTGTAAGGTATGTCAGGACGGTCTCTGTAAGGTATGTCAGGAAGGTCTGTGTAGGTATGTCAGGAAGATCTCTGTAAGGTAAGTCAGGAATGTCCCTGTAAGGTATGTCAGGGAGATCTCCGTAAGGTGTGTCAGGAAGATCTCTGTAAGGTATGTCAGGGAGATCTCTGTAAGGTATGTCAGGAAGGTCCCAGTAAGGTATGTCAGGGAGATCTCTGTAAGGTATGTCAGGGAGATCTCTGTAAGGTATGTCAGGAAGGTCTGTGTAAGGTGTGTCAGGAAGATCTCTGTAAGGTATGTCAGGAAGGTCCCAGTAAGGTATGTCAGGGAGATCTCCGTAAGGTGTGTCAGGACGATCTCTGTAAGGTATGTCAGGAAGGTCTCTGTAAGGTATGTCAGGAAGGTCCCAGTAAGGTATGTCAGGGAGATCTCCGTAAGGTGTGTCAGGAAGATCTCTGTAAGGTATGTCAGGGAGATCTCTGTAAGGTATGTCAGGAAGGTCTGTGTAAGGTGTGTCAGGAAGATCTCTGTAAGGTATGTCAGGGGGATCTCTGTACGGTATGTCAGGAAGATCTCTGTAAGGTATGTCAGGAAGGTCTCTGTAAGTTATGTCAGGGAGATCTCTGTAAGTTATGTCAGGAAGTTCTCTGTAAGGTATGTCAGGAAATCTCTCTAAGGTATGTCAGGGAGATCTCTGTAAGGTATGTCAGGGAGATCTCTGTAAGGTATGTCAGGAAGGTCTCTGTAAGGTATGTCAGGAAATCTCTCTAAGGTATGTCAGGGAGATCTCTGTAAGGTATGTCAGGGAGATCTCTGTAAGGTATGTCAGGAAGGTCTCTGTAAGGTATGTCAGGAAATCTCTCTAAGGTATGTCAGGGGGATCTCTGTACGGTATCTCAGGAAGATCTCTGTAAGGTATGTCAGGAAGGTTTCTGTAAGGTATGTCAGGGAAGTCTCTGTAAGGTATGTCAGCAAGGTCTCTGTAAGTTATGTCAGGAAGGTCTCTGGAAGGTATGTCAGGAAGGTCTCTGTAAGGTATGTCAGGGAAGTCTCTGTAAGGTATGTCAAGGAGATCACTGTAGCTGTGTCAGGAAGGTCTCTGGATGGTATGTCAGGAAGGTCTCTGGATGGTATGTCAGGAAGGTCTCTGGATGGTATGTCAGGAAGGTCTCTGGAAGGTATGTCAGGATGGTCTCTGTAAGGTATGTCAGGGAGATCTCCGTACGGTATGCCAGGAAGATCTCTGTACGGTATGCCAGGAAGGTCTCTGTAAGGTATGTCAGGAAGGTCCCTGTAAGGTATGTCAGGAAGATCTCTGTACGGTATGCCAGGAAGGTCCCTGTAAGGTATGTCAGGAAGGTCTCTGTAAGGTATGTCAGGAGGATCTCTGTAAGGTATATCAGGAGGCTCTCTGTACGGTATGTCAGGAAGATCTCTGTAAGGTAAGTCAGGAAGGTCCCTGTAAGGTATGTCAGGAAGATCTCTGTACGGTATGCCAGGAAGGTCCCTGTAAGGTATGTCAGGAAGGTCTCTGTAAGGTATGTCAGGAGGATCTCTGTACGGTATGTCAGGACGGTCTCTGTAAGGTATGTCAGGAGGATCTCTGTACGGTATGTCAGGAAGGTCTCTGTAAGGTATGTCAGGAAGGTCTCTGTAAGGTATGTCAGGAAGGTCTGTGTAGGTATGTCAGGAAGATCTCTGTAAGGTAAGTCAGGAAGGTCCCTGTAAGGTATGTCAGGGAGATCTCCGTAAGGTATGTCAGGAAGGTCCCAGTAAGGTATGACAGGAAGGTCTCTGTAAGGTATGTCAGGGAGATCTCTGTAGGTATGTCAGGAATGTCTCTGTCAGGTATGTCAGGAAGGTCTCTGTAAGGTATGTCAGGAAGGTCTCTGTAAGGTATGTCAGGAAGGTCTCTGTAAGGTATGTCAGGGAGATCTCTGTAAGGTATGTCAGGAAGGAGTCTGTAAGGTGTGTCAGGGAGATCTCTGTAAGGTATGTCAGGAAGATCTCTGTACGGTATGTCAGGAAGGTCTCTGTACGGTATGTCAGGAAGGTCTCTGTACGGTATGTCAGGAAGGTCTCTGTAAGGTGTGTCAGGAAGGTCTCTGTAAGGTATGTCAGGACGGTCTCTGTAAGGTATGTCAGGAAGGTCTGTGTAGGTATGTCAGTGAGATCTCTGTAAGGTAAGTCAGGAAGGTCCCTGTAAGGTATGTCAGGGAGATCTCCGTAAGGTGTGTCAGGAAGATCTCTGTAAGGTATGTCAGGGAGATCTCTGTAAGGTATGTCAGGAAGGTCCCAGTAAGGTATGTCAGGGAGATCTCTGTCAGGTATGTCAGGGAGATCTCTGTAAGGTATGTCAGGAAGGTCTGTGTAAGGTGTGTCAGGAAGATCTCTGTAAGGTATGTCAGGAAGGTCCCAGTAAGGTATGTCAGGGAGATCTCCGTAAGGTGTGTCAGGAAGATCTCTGTAAGGTATGTCAGGAAGGTCTCTGTAAGGTATGTCAGGAAGGTCCCAGTAAGGTATGTCAGGGAGATCTCCGTAAGGTGTGTCAGGAAGATCTCTGTAAGGTATGTCAGGGAGATCTCTGTAAGGTATGTCAGGAAGGTCTGTGTAAGGTGTGTCAGGAAGATCTCTGTAAGGTATGTCAGGGGGATCTCTGTACGGTATGTCAGGAAGATCTCTGTAAGGTATGTCAGGAAGGTCTCTGTAAGTTATGTCAGGGAGATCTCTGTAAGTTATGTCAGGAAGGTCTCTGTAAGGTATGTCAGGAAATCTCTCTAAGGTATGTCAGGGAGATCTCTGTAAGGTATGTCAGGGAGATCTCTGTAAGGTATGTCAGGAAGGTCTCTGTAAGGTATGTCAGGAAATCTCTCTAAGGTATGTCAGGGAGATCTCTGTAAGGTATGTCAGGGAGATCTCTGTAAGGTATGTCAGGAAGGTCTCTGTAATGTATGTCAGGAAATCTCTCTAAGGTATGTCAGGGGGATCTCTGTACGGTATGTCAGGAAGATCTCTGTAAGGTATGTCAGGAAGGTTTCTGTAAGGTATGTCAGGGAAGTCTCTGTAAGGTATGTCAGCAAGGTCTCTGTAAGTTATGTCAGAAAGGTCTCTGGAAGGTATGTCAGGAAGGTCTCTGTAAGGTATGTCAGGGAAGTCTCTGTAAGGTATGTCAAGGAGATCACTGTAGCTGTGTCAGGAAGGTCTCTGGATGGTATGTCAGGAAGGTCTCTGGATGGTATGTCAGGAAGGTCTCTGGATGGTATGTCAGGAAGGTCTCTGGAAGGTATGTCAGGATGGTCTCTGTAAGGTATGTCAGGGAGATCTCCGTACGGTATGCCAGGAAGATCTCTGTACGGTATGCCAGGAAGGTCTCTGTAAGGTATGTCAGGAAGGTCCCTGTAAGGTATGTCAGGAAGATCTCTGTACGGTATGCCAGAAACGTCCCTGTAAGGTATGTCAGGAAGGTCTCTGTAAGGTATGTCAGGAGGATCTCTGTAAGGTATGTCAGGAGGCTCTCTGTACGGTATGTCAGGAAGACCTCTGTAAGGTAAGTCAGGAAGGTCCCTGTAAGGTATGTCAGGAAGATCTCTGTACGGTATGCCAGGAAGGTCCCTGTAAGGTATGTCAGGATGGTCTCTGTAAGGTATGTCAGGAGGATCTCTGTACGGTATGTCAGGACGGTCTCTGTAAGGTATGTCAGGAGGATCTCTGTACGGTATGTCAGGAAGGTCTCTGTAAGGTATGTCAGGAAGGTCTCTGTAAGGTATGTCAGGAAGGTCTGTGTAGGTGTGTCAGGAAGATCTCTGTAAGGTAAGTCAGGAAGGTCCCTGTAAGGTATGTCAGGGAGATCTCCGTAAGGTATGTCAGGAAGGTCCCAGTAAGGTATGACAGGAAGGTCTCTGTAAGGTATGTCAGGGAGATCTCTGTAGGTATGTCAGGAATGTCTCTGTCAGGTATGTCAGGAAGGTCTCTGTAAGGTATGTCAGGAAGGTCTCTGTAAGGTATGTCAGGGAGATCTCTGTAAGGTATGTCAGGAAGGAGTCTGTAAGGTGTGTCAGGGAGATCTCTGTAAGGCATGTCAGGAAGATCTCTGTACGGTATGTCAGGAAGGTCTCTGTACGGTATGTCAGGAAGGTCTCTGTACGGTATGTCAGGAAGGTCTCTGTAAGGTGTGTCAGGAAGGTCTCTGTAAGGTGTGTCAGGGAGATCTCTGTAAGGTATGTCAGGAAGATCTCTGTACGGTGTGTCAGGAAGGTCTCTGTAAGGTGTGTCAGGGAGATCTCTGTAAGGTATGTCAGGGAGATCTCTGTAAGGTATGTCAGGAAGGAGTCTGTAAGGTGTGTCAGGGAGATATCTGTAAGGTATGTCAGGAAGATCTCTGTACGGTATGTCAGGGAGATCTCTGTAAGGTATGTCAGGAAGATCTCTGTACGGTATGTCAGGGAGATCTCTGTAAGGTATGTCAGGAAGGTCCCTGTAAGGTATGTCAGGGAGATCTCTGTAAGGTATGTCAGGAAGGTCTCTGTAAGATATGTCAGGAAGGTCTCTGTAAGGTATGTCAGGGAGATCTCTGTAAGGTATGTCAGGAAGATCTCTGTACGGTATGTCAGGGAGATCTCTGTAAGGTATGTCAGGAAGGTCTCTGTAAGATATGTCAGGAAGGTCTCTGTAAGGTATGTCAGGAAGGTCCCTGTAAGGTATGTCAGGAAGGTCCCTGTAAGGTATGTCAGGAAGGTCTCTGTAAGGTATGTCAGGAAGGTCTCTGTAAGGTATGTCATGAAGGTCTCTGTAAGGTATGTCAGGGAGATCACTGTAAGGTATGTCAGGAATGTGGTGTTGGGTGTTCTGACACACAGATGAGCCAACACAGTTGCATATGGTACAACGCTTCTTTATTTAAACTCACTATCTACAACTTGGTCTTTGCACTCTGCACGTGGGGGGCTCCCTGCTTGTGGTGTTTCAACAGCTCTTTCTTGTTTCCTTCTCCCCAGACCTACTGACCTCCAGGTGTCGTGCTCGTGCTTTTTATGTGGTTGGTGTTCTTGTCTGTGATTGGTTGTGGTGTTGTGTACTCTGATTTGCCTGTTAGTGTGTCCATCATGATGTGTGTGTTTGAATATCATGACATCCTCCCTTTTTACAAAGATATGTGCCTACGTGGTAATAAATATGATCGAGACGTGAGTGCATCTAAGAGTGTGTGTGTGTCGTGTGCAGCATGTGTCTATGACGGAACTATGTACATGGGGCGATGTCGAGTGCGTCACATGAATCCAGTTGTACCATAACATAACAGAAATGCGAACGAGAGAAGAAGAAAAAAAATTTGAACAGTTGTCCAGTCAGACGACATCTGGAACGATAAACAACAACAGGTTATCATGTAAAATTGTCCAACTTATTAAACATATGAACTGTATTATAAGTCCATTCTAATGGGTTTGCGACGAATTCGGGTTGACCGCCTTAAGGGTGGATCAAGAACCACCGGCTGCTGTGCAGGCATGGCCATGGGTGGCGATGGAAAGGGCGTGATGTGCGGCAGCTCCACAAAGTCATCCTCGGAAGCCTGTTGAGGATCTGGCGTGTTGTGTGGCTGTGAGCGTGGAAGTCGGCGAAGGGCGCGCCGATTGCGGCGACGCACGGAACCATCCGGCATGCGAACCAGGAACGAGCGGGGAGCCACTTGTCGGAGGACTTCGGCCGGTGCTGACCAGCCACCATACGGTTGATGGACGCGTACTTTGTCTCCGGAGGACAGGGGGGGCAGGTCCGTCGCTCGTGTGTCGTACCGACCTTTCTGGCGATCACGCTGCAGTTGCATGTTCCGAAGAACCGCCTCATGGTCTGTTGTCGGTGCCAGGACGGAAGGTACCGTCGTCCTGAGGGAGCGACCCATTAGTAGCTGCGCTGGCGAGAGGCCCGTGGATAACGGGGCCGATCGATAGGCCAGCAAGGCAAGGTTAAAGTCCGATCCGGCATCAGCCGCCTTGCACAGGAGCCGCTTTGCGATGTGGACACCCTTTTCAGCCTTCCCGTTCGATTGTGGATGCAGAGGGCTGGATGTCACATGAGTGAAACCATATGCTGCGGCAAAGGACGACCATTCACGGCTGGCAAAACAAGGTCCATTGTCTGACATGACAGTCCTTGGAATGCCATGGCGAGCAAACGTTTCCTTGCAGGCCCCAATGACTGCGGACGACGTCAGATCATGGAGAGGCATGACTTCCGGGTAGTTTGAGAAGTAGTCTATAATAACAATGTAATCTCTGCCGAGCGCGTGAAATAGGTCAACACCCACCTTCGCCCAGGGGGACGTCACCATCTCGTGTGGTAGAAGTGTTTCCGGAGGTTGCGCTGGCTGAAACCTCTGACAGGTTGTGCAGTTGAGCACCATGTTGGCTATGTCTTCATTAATACCCGGCCAATATACCGCCTCCCGGGCCCTTCGTCTGCATTTTTCGACGCCCAAGTGGCCTTCGTGTAGTTGACGAAGAATCATCTGGCGCACACTGTGTGGAATGACGATCCTATGCGATTTCATAAGGACCCCGTCTATATTGGTGAGATCATCTCGCACATTATAAAACTGGGGGCACTGCCCTTTTAGCCACCCTTCCGTCATGTGGCGCATCACTCGCTGCAGCAGAGGGTCAGTCGCCGTCTCTGCGCGTATGTGGGCCAGACTAGGATCATCAGCTGGCATATTTGCTGCTGTCAGAGTCACGTGTGCCTCAATTTGACGCACGAACCCCTCCGCATCTGGTGGTGTGCTCACTGCTCGGGAAAGAGTGTCCGCCACTATGAGTTCCTTCCCCGGAGTGTAGATCAGTTCAAAATCGTACCTCCTGAGTTTAAGTAAGATGCGCTGGAGGCGAGGAGTCATGTCGTTCAGGTCTTTGTTAATGATGTTGACCAGGGGGCGGTGGTCAGTTTCGACCGTGAATCGTGGCAGGCCATACACATAGTCGTGGAACTTGTCCAGTCCAGTTAACAAGCCCAGGCATTCTTTTTCGATTTGCGCGTAGCGCTGTTCGGTAGGGGTCATGGCTCGTGAGGCATACGCAACCGGGGCCCATGATGACGTGCTGTCTTTTTGCAGGAGTACCGCTCCAATACCAGATTGGCTGGCGTCTGTTGAGATCTTTGTAGGGCGAGTCGTGTCAAAGAAGGCCAGCACTGGTGCCGTGACCAGTTTGTGCTTGAGCTCCTCCCATTCCCGCTGATGCGACTGGTGCCAGTTGAATTCCGTCGATTTTTTTACGAGATGGCGCATGTTTGTTGTATGAGAAGCCAGGTTGGGAATGAACTTCCCAAGGAAGTTGACCATGCCCAGGAATCTTAAGACAGCCTTCTTGTCAGCCGGTCGTGGCATGGCTGTGATGGCGCTAACCTTGTCTGCATCGGGACGGACCCCGGACCTTGAGATGTGGTCCCCGAGGAATTTCAGCTCCGTCTGGCCGAAAGCACACTTCGCACGGTTGAGACGCAGGCCATTTTGCCGTATGCGGGTGAAGACACGTCGAAGACGATGCATGTGTTCCTGCGGAGTGGTGGACCAAATGATGATATCGTCCACATATACACGTACCCCTTCGATGCCTTCCATCATCTGCTCCATAATGCGGTGGAATACTTCAGATGCCGAAATGATGCCGAATGGCATCCGGTTGTAGCAGAATCTGCCAAAAGGGGTGTTGAATGTGCATAGTCTTCGGCTGGCCGGGTCCAGTTTGATCTGCCAGAATCCTTTGGACGCATCCAATTTAGTGAATATGTTGGCTCGCGCCATCTCGCTGGTGAGGTCTTCTCGTTTCGGGATGGGATAGTGTTCCCGCATGATGTTGCTGTTCAGATCTTTTGGATCTATACATATACGGAGCTCGCCAGAGGGCTTCTTTACACAGACCATGGAGCTGACCCATGGCGTGGGCTCCGTGACCTTGGATAGGACCCCTTGGTCCTGAAGAATCTGCAGTTGTGCCTTGAGGCGGTCTTTGAGAGGCGCAGGAACCCTGCGAGGTGCGTGAACGACAGGGATGGCGTCCGGTCTGAGTCGAATCTTGTACGTGTGTGGCAATGTCCCCATGCCTTCAAAAACCTCCTGGTTGTGAGCGAGGAGGGAATGGAGATTCGCGTGGAACTCAGCATCTGGGAAGTCGG
This sequence comes from Scyliorhinus torazame, assembly GCF_047496885.1. NCBI lineage: Eukaryota > Metazoa > Chordata > Chondrichthyes > Carcharhiniformes > Scyliorhinidae > Scyliorhinus > Scyliorhinus torazame. Next base: position 6,735,518 of record NC_092717.1, read on the forward strand.
ATATCTCATCTGGAGAGAGAGACATGATGCGCTGTACCAGGTGAAGGACCTTACACGCTTGTGCGCCCAGTAACGAGTCCTTTGATGAGCCCACAACTTCGAAGGGGAGTGTGGCCGTGTACCTCTTGTGAGTCACCTGTAGCTGGCAAGATCCTACGGACGGGATAACGTTCCCGTTATAGTCAACCATCTTAAGCCGGGATGGTGTGATGGGTGGTTTGACCTTCATGGCCTGGACTGCAGAGTAAGCAATCAGGTTGGCGGATGCGCCGGTGTCCAGACGGAAGGCGACGCGCGATCGGTTGACCGTCAGGGTGGCACACCACTCATCGTCTGGATTGATGGCATTGACCTTGTTGACATCAATGACGGCAACTCGGAAGTCATCCTGGTCATCTGCATCACTTAACTGGAAGTCTTGATGCGTGGGCTGGACGGTCCTGACTCGTGTGCGAGGTTGTCGAGGATGCGCCGGATCCATGGGTTGAGCCGCACGACAGCGGGCTGCGTAGTGGCCTATCATGGCACATCTGTTGCACTGTCGGTATTTTGCAGGACATTGCCCTTTTAAGTGTAGACCTCCACAATTGCTGCACGTCATGACGTCACGACGTTCGTTGCGCCACTGCGCATGCGCAGTGCGATCTTGCGGTGGGCGCGCCTGCGCAGTGCGTCCCTCGTTGTGGCCGTTATTTTTGGCGCGCACCTGCGCGGGAGACCGCGAAAAGCGCGGGAAGCGGCCGCTGTCGTCCGGGCCGTGGGGCGGGAAGAAATCGACGGCCTGGATGCGTTCAACGTCGTGGGCGGCCTGGCTTGCCGATTCGACGGCTGGGGACCCCCTCCGTGCCAACTCGGACGCCTGAAATCGGGCAAAACGGCAGGTAGCATTTTCATGGAGGACACAGGCTTCCACAGCAGACGCTAAGGTGAGGCTCTTTATTTTAAGAAGCTGCTGGCGTAAGCCACTAGAGGCAACGCCAAAAACAATCTGGTCCCTGATCATGGACTCTGTAGTGGTGCCGTAACCGCAGGACTGCGCTAGAATCCGGAGGTGCGTCAAAAAGGGTTGAAAAAGCTCCTCCTTACCTTGCAGGCGTTGCTGAAAGATGTATCTTTCGAAAGTTTCGTTTACTTCAGTTTGAAAGTGCTGGTCCAGTTTGAGGATGACCGTGTCATATTTGGCCTGGTTTTCGCCTTCTTCGAACACCAGTGAATTAAAGACATCGTTTGGGTGGGGGCCTGCGTAGAAGAGGAGCATTGCAATCTTCGAATCATCCGAGGCATTCTGTTTTTCGGTGGCACGGATGTACAGGTCAAATCGCTGCCTGTAGAGCTTCCAGTTGGTGCCTAGGTTCCCCGTGACTTGCATCGGCTGCGGTTTGCCGGTGTGGTCCATGTCCAGAATGGCAGGTTGGTAGGCAGGTATCGATCCACTCCTGTACCATGTGGTGTTGGGTGTTCTGACACACAGATGAGCCAACACAGTTGCATATGGTACAACGCTTCTTTATTTAAACTCACTATCTACAACTTGGTCTTTGCACTCTGCACGTGGGGGGCTCCCTGCTTGTGGTGTTTCAACAGCTCTTTCTTGTTTCCTTCTCCCCAGACCTACTGACCTCCAGGTGTCGTGCTCGTGCTTTTTATGTGGTTGGTGTTCTTGTCTGTGATTGGTTGTGGTGTTGTGTACTCTGATTTGCCTGTTAGTGTGTCCATCATGATGTGTGTGTTTGAATATCATGACAAGGAAGGTCTCTGTAGATGTGTCAGGAAGATCTCTGTAGGTATGTCAGGGAGATCTCTGTAGGTATGTCAGGGAGATCTCTGTACGGTATGTCAGGAAGATCTCTGTACGGTATGTCAGGAAGGTCTCTGTAAGGTATGTCAGAAAGGTCCCTGTAAGGTATGTCAGGAAGGTCGCTGTAAGGTATGTCAGGGAGATCTTCGTAAGGTATGTCAGGAAGATCTCTGTACGGTATGTCAGGAAGGTCTCTGTACGGTATGTCAGGAAGGTCTCTGTAAGGTATGTCAGGAAGGTCTCTGTAAGGTATGTCAGGAAGATCTCTGTACGGTATGCCAGGAAGGTCCCTGTAAGGTATGTCAGGAAGGTCTCTGTAAGGTATGTCAGCAAGGTCTCTGTAAGGTATGTCAGGAAGGTCTGTGTAGGTATGTCAGGAAGATCTCTGTAAGGTAAGTCAGGAAGGTCCCTGTAAGGTATGTCAGGGAGATCTCCGTAAGGTATGTCAGGAAGGTCCCAGTAAGGTATGTCAGGGAGATCTCCGTAAGGTGTGTAGGAAGATCTCTGTAAGGTATGTCAGGAAGGTCTCTGTAAAGTATGTCAGGAAGGTCTCTGTAAGGTATGTCAGGAAGGTCCCAGTAAGGTATGTCAGGGAGATCTCCGTAAGGTGTGTAGGAAGATCTCTGTAAGGTATGTCAGGAAGGTCTCTGTAAGGTATGTCAGGAAGGTCTCTGTAAGGTATGTCAGGAAGATCTCTGTACGGTATGTCAGGAAGATCTCTGTACGGTATGTCAGGAAGGTCTCTGTAAGGTATGTCAGAAAGGTCCCTGTAAGGTATGTCAGGGAGATCTCTGTACGGTATGTCAGGAAGATCTCTGTACGGTATGTCAGGAAGGTCTCTGTAAGGTATGTCAGAAAGATCCCTGTAAGGTATGTCAGGGAGATCTTCGTAAGGTATGTCAGGAAGATCTCTGTACGGTATGTCAGGAATGTCTCTGTAAGGTATGTCAGGAAGATCTCTGTACGGTATGTCAGGAAGGTCTCCGTACGGTATGTCAGGAAGATCTCTGTACGGTATGCCAGGAAGGTCCCTGTAAGGTATGTCAGGAAGGTCTCTGTAAGGTATGTCAGGAAGGTCTCTGTAAGGTGTGTCAGGAAGGTCTCTGTAAGGAATGTCAGGAAGGTCTCTGTAAGGAATGTCAGGAAGGTCTCTGTAAGGTATGTCAGGAAGGTCTCCGTAAGGTATGACAGGAAGGTCCCTGTAAGGTATGACAGGGAGATCCCTGTAAGGTATGTCAGGGAGATCTCTGTCAGGTATGTCAGGGAGATCTCTGTAAGGTATGTCAGGGAGATCTCTGTAAGGTATGTCAGGGAGATCTCTGTAAGGTATGTCAGGAAGGTCTCTGTAAGGTATGTCAGGGAGATCTCTGTAAGGTATGTCAGCAAGGTCTCTGTAAGGTATGTCAGGAAGGTCTCTGTAAGGTATGTCAGGGAGACCTCTGTATGGTATGTCAGGGAGATCTCTGTAAGGTATGTCAGGAAGGTCTCTGTAAGGTATGTCAGGGAGATCTCTGTAAGGTATGTCAGGGAGATCTCTGTAAGGTATGTCAGGAAGGTCTCTGTAAGGTATGTCAGGGAGATCTCTGTAAGGTATGTCAGCAAGGTCTCTGTAAGGTATGTCAGGAAGGTCTCTGTAAGGTATGTCAGGGAGACCTCTGTATGGTATGTCAGGGAGATCTCTGTAAGGTATGTCAGCAAGGTCTCTGTAAGGTATGTCAGGAAGGTCTCTGTAAGGTACGTCAGGGAGATCTCTGTCAGGTATGTCAGGGAGATCTCTGTAAGGTATGTCAGGAAGGTCTCTGTAAGGTATGTCAGGGAGATCTCTGTAAGGTATGTCAGGAAGGTCTCTGTAAGGTATGTCAGGAAGGTCTCTGTAAGGTATGTCAGGACGGTCTCTGTAAGGTGTGTCAGGAAGGTCTCTGTAAGTTATGTCAGGGAGATCTCTGTAAGGTATGTCAGGAAGGTCTCTGTAAGGTATGTCAGGGAAGTCTCTGTAAGGTATGTCAAGGAGATCACTGTAGGTGTGTCAGGAAGGTCTCTGGAAGGTATGTCAGGAAGGTCTCTGGAAGGTATGTCAGGGAGATCTCTGTACGGTATGTCAGGAAGGTCTCCGTAAGGTATGTCAGGGAGATCTCTGTACGGTATGTCAGGAAGGTCCCTGTAAGGTATGTCAGGAAGGTCCCTGTAAGGTATGTCAGGAAGGTCTCTGTAAGGTATGTCAGGAAGGTCTCTGTAAGGTATGTCAGGAAGGTCCCTGTAAGGTATGTCAGGAAGGTCTCTGTAAGGTATGTCAGGACGGTCTCTGTAAGGTATGTCAGGAAGGTCCCTGTAAGGTATGTCAGGAAGGTCTCTGTAAGGTATGTCAGGACGGTCTCTGTAAGGTATGTCAGGAAGGTCTCTGTAAGGTATGTCAGGAAGGTCTCTGTAAGGTATGTCAGGACGGTCTCTGTAAGGTATGTCAGGAAGGTCTGTGTAGGTATGTCAGGAAGATCTCTGTAAGGTAAGTCAGGAAGGTCCCTGTAAGGTATGTCAGGGAGATCTCCGTAAGGTGTGTCAGGAAGATCTCTGTAAGGTATGTCAGGGAGATCTCTGTAAGGTATGTCAGGAAGGTCCCAGTAAGGTATGTCAGGGAGATCTCTGTAAGGTATGTCAGGGAGATCTCTGTAAGGTATGTCAGGAAGGTCTGTGTAAGGTGTGTCAGGAAGATCTCTGTAAGGTATGTCAGGAAGGTCCCACTAAGGTATGTCAGGGAGATCTCCGTAAGGTGTGTCAGGAAGATCTCTGTAAGGTATGTCAGGAAGGTCTCTGTAAGGTATGTCAGGAAGGTCCCAGTAAGGTATGTCAGGGAGATCTCCGTAAGGTGTGTCAGGAAGATCTCTGTAAGGTATGTCAGGGAGATCTCTGTAAGGTATGTCAGGAAGGTCTGTGTAAGGTGTGTCAGGAAGATCTCTGTAAGGTATGTCAGGGGGATCTCTGTACGGTATGTCAGGAAGATCTCTGTAAGGTATGTCAGGAAGGTCTCTGTAAGTTATGTCAGGGAGATCTCTGTAAGTTATGTCAGGAAGGTCTCTGTAAGGTATGTCAGGAAATCTCTCTAAGGTATGTCAGGGAGATCTCTGTAAGGTATGTCAGGGAGATCTCTGTAAGGTATGTCAGGAAGGTCTCTGTAAGGTATGTCAGGAAATCTCTCTAAGGTATGTCAGGGAGATCTCTGTAAGGTATGTCAGGGAGATCTCTGTAAGGTATGTCAGGAAGGTCTCTGTAAGGTATGTCAGGAAATCTCTCTAAGGTATGTCAGGGGGATCTCTGTACGGTATGTCAGGAAGATCTCTGTAAGGTATGTCAGGAAGGTTTCTGTAAGGTATGTCAGGGAAGTCTCTGTAAGGTATGTCAGCAAGGTCTCTGTAAGTTATGTCAGAAAGGTCTCTGGAAGGTATGTCAGGAAGGTCTCTGTAAGGTATGTCAGGGAAGTCTCTGTAAGGTATGTCAAGGAGATCACTGTAGCTGTGTCAGGAAGGTCTCTGGATGGTATGTCAGGAAGGTCTCTGGATGGTATGTCAGGAAGGTCTCTGGATGGTATGTCAGGAAGGTCTCTGGAAGGTATGTCAGGATGGTCTCTGTAAGGTATGTCAGGGAGATCTCCGTATGGTATGCCAGGAAGATCTCTGTACGGTATGCCAGGAAGGTCTCTGTAAGGTATGTCAGGAAGGTCCCTGTAAGGTATGTCAGGAAGATCTCTGTACGGAATGCCAGAAACGTCCCTGTAAGGTATGTCAGGAAGGTCTCTGTAAGGTATGTCAGGAGGATCTCTGTAAGGTATGTCAGGAGGCTCTCTGTACGGTATGTCAGGAAGATCTCTGTAAGGTAAGTCAGGAAGGTCCCTGTAAGGTATGTCAGGAAGATCTCTGTACGGTATGCCAGGAAGGTCCCTGTAAGGTATGTCAGGAAGGTCTCTGTAAGGTATGTCAGGAGGATCTCTGTACGGTATGTCAGGACGGTCTCTGTAAGGTATGTCAGGAGGATCTCTGTACGGTATGTCAGGAAGGTCTCTGTAAGGTATGTCAGGAAGGTCTCTGTAAGGTATGTCAGGAAGGTCTGTGTAGGTATGTCAGGAAGATCTCTGTAAGGTAAGTCAGGAAGGTCCCTGTAAGGTATGTCAGGGAGATCTCCGTAAGGTATGTCAGGAAGGTCCCAGTAAGGTATGACAGGAAGGTCTCTGTAAGGTATGTCAGGGAGATCTCTGTAAGGTATGTCAGGAAGGTCCCAGTAAGGTATGTCAGGGAGATCTCCGTAAGGTGTGTAGGAAGATCTCTGTAAGGTATGTCAGGAAGGTCTCTGTAAAGTATGTCAGGAAGGTCTCTGTAAGGTATGTCAGGAAGGTCCCAGTAAGGTATGTCAGGGAGATCTCCGTAAGGTGTGTAGGAAGATCTCTGTAAGGTATGTCAGGAAGGTCTCTGAAAGGTATGTCAGGAAGGTCTCTGTAAGGTATGTCAGGAAGATCTCTGTACGGTATGTCAGGAAGATCTCTGTACGGTATGTCAGGAAGGTCTCTGTAAGGTATGTCAGAAAGGTCCCTGTAAGGTATGTCAGGGAGATCTCTGTACGGTATGTCAGGAAGATCTCTGTACGGTATGTCAGGAAGGTCTCTGTAAGGTATGTCAGAAAGATCCCTGTAAGGTATGTCAGGGAGATCTTCGTAAGGTATGTCAGGAAGATCTCTGTACGGTATGTCAGGAATGTCTCTGTAAGGTATGTCAGGAAGATCTCTGTACGGTATGTCAGGAAGGTCTCCGTACGGTATGTCAGGAAGATCTCTGTACGGTATGCCAGGAAGGTCCCTGTAAGGTATGTCAGGAAGGTCTCTGTAAGGTATGTCAGGAAGGTCTCTGTAAGGTGTGTCAGGAAGGTCTCTGTAAGGAATGTCAGGAAGGTCTCTGTAAGGAATGTCAGGAAGGTCTCTGTAAGGTATGTCAGGAAGGTCTCCGTAAGGTATGACAGGAAGGTCCCTGTAAGGTATGACAGGGAGATCCCTGTAAGGTATGTCAGGGAGATCTCTGTCAGGTATGCCAGGGAGATCTCTGTAAGGTATGTCAGGGAGATCTCTGTAAGGTATGTCAGGGAGATCTCTGTAAGGTATGTCAGGAAGGTCTCTGTAAGGTATGTCAGGGAGATCTCTGTAAGGTATGTCAGCAAGGTCTCTGTAAGGTATGTCAGGAAGGTCTCTGTAAGGTATGTCAGGGAGACCTCTGTATGGTATGTCAGGGAGATCTCTGTAAGGTATGTCAGGAAGGTCTCTGTAAGGTATGTCAGGGAGATCTCTGTAAGGTATGTCAGGGAGATCTCTGTAAGGTATGTCAGGAAGGTCTCTGTAAGGTATGTCAGGGAGATCTCTGTAAGGTATGTCAGCAAGGTCTCTGTAAGGTATGTCAGGAAGGTCTCTGTAAGGTATGTCAGGGAGACCTCTGTATGGTATGTCAGGGAGATCTCTGTAAGGTATGTCAGCAAGGTCTCTGTAAGGTATGTCAGGAAGGTCTCTGTAAGGTATGTCAGGGAGATCTCTGTCAGGTATGTCAGGGAGATCTCTGTAAGGTATGTCAGGAAGGTCTCTGTAAGGTATGTCAGGGAGATCTCTGTAAGGTATGTCAGGAAGGTCTCTGTAAGGTATGTCAGGAAGGTCTCTGTAAGGTATGTCAGGACGGTCTCTGTAAGGTGTGTCAGGAAGGTCTCTGTATGTTATGTCAGGGAGATCTCTGTAAGGTATGTCAGGAAGGTCTCTGTAAGGTATGTCAGGGAAGTCTCTGTAAGGTATGTCAAGGAGATCACTGTAGGTGTGTCAGGAAGGTCTCTGGAAGGTATGTCAGGAAGGTCTCTGGAAGGTATGTCAGGGAGATCTCTGTACGGTATGTCAGGAAGGTCTCCGTAAGGTATGTCAGGGAGATCTCTGTACGGTATGTCAGGAAGGTCCCTGTAAGGTATGTCAGGAAGGTCCCTGTAAGGTATGTCAGGAAGGTCTCTGTAAGGTATGTCAGGAAGGTCTCTGTAAGGTATGTCAGGAAGGTCCCTGTAAGGTATGTCAGGAAGGTCTCTGTAAGGTATGTCAGGACGGTCTCTGTAAGGTATGTCAGGAAGGTCCCTGTAAGATATGTCAGGAAGGTCTCTGTAAGGTATGTCAGGACGGTCTCTGTAAGGTATGTCAGGAAGGTCTCTGTAAGGTATGTCAGGAAGGTCTCTGTAAGGTATGTCAGGACGGTCTCTGTAAGGTATGTCAGGAAGGTCTGTGTAGGTATGTCAGGAAGATCTCTGTAAGGTAAGTCAGGAAGGTCCCTGTAAGGTATGTCAGGGAGATCTCCGTAAGGTGTGTCAGGAAGATCTCTGTAAGGTATGTCAGGGAGATCTCTGTAAGGTATGTCAGGAAGGTCCCAGTAAGGTATGTCAGGGAGATCTCTGTAAGGTATGTCAGGGAGATCTCTGTAAGGTATGTCAGGAAGGTCTGTGTAAGGTGTGTCAGGAAGATCTCTGTAAGGTATGTCAGGAAGGTCCCAGTAAGGTATGTCAGGGAGATCTCCGTAAGGTGTGTCAGGAAGATCTCTGTAAGGTATGTCAGGAAGGTCTCTGTAAGGTATGTCAGGAAGGTCCCAGTAAGGTATGTCAGGGAGATCTCCGTAAGGTGTGTCAGGAAGATCTCTGTAAGGTATGTCAGGGAGATCTCTGTAAGGTATGTCAGGAAGGTCTGTGTAAGGTATGTCAGGAAGATCTCTGTAAGGTATGTCAGGGGGATCTCTGTACGGTATGTCAGGAAGATCTCTGTAAGGTATGTCAGGAAGGTCTCTGTAAGTTATGTCAGGGAGATCTCTGTAAGTTATGTCAGGAAGGTCTCTGTAAGGTATGTCAGGAAATCTCTCTAAGGTATGTCAGGGAGATCTCTGTAAGGTATGTCAGGGAGATCTCTGTAAGGTATGTCAGGAAGGTCTCTGTAAGGTATGTCAGGAAATCTCTCTAAGGTATGTCATGGAGATCTCTGTAAGGTATGTCAGGGAGATCTCTGTAAGGTATGTCAGGAAGGTCTCTGTAAGGTATGTCAGGAAATCTCTCTAAGGTATGTCAGGGGGATCTCTGTACGGTATGTCAGGAAGATCTCTGTAAGGTATGTCAGGAAGGTTTCTGTAAGGTATGTCAGGGAAGTCTCTGTAAGGTATGTCAGCAAGGTCTCTGTAAGTTATGTCAGAAAGGTCTCTGGAAGGTATGTCAGGAAGGTCTCTGTAAGGTATGTCAGGGAAGACTCTGTAAGGTATGTCAAGGAGATCACTGTAGCTGTGTCAGGAAGGTCTCTGGATGGTATGTCAGGAAGGTCTCTGGATGGTATGTCAGGAAGGTCTCTGGATGGTATGTCAGGAAGGTCTCTGGAAGGTATGTCAGGATGGTCTCTGTAAGGTATGTCAGGGAGATCTCCGTACGGTATGCCAGGAAGATCTCTGTACGGTATGCCAGGAAGGTCTCTGTAAGGTATGTCAGGAAGGTCCCTGTAAGGTATGTCAGGAAGATCTCTGTACGGTATGCCAGAAACGTCCCTGTAAGGTATGTCAGGAAGGTCTCTGTAAGGTATGTCAGGAGGATCTCTGTAAGGTATGTCAGGAGGCTCTCTGTACGGTATGTCAGGAAGATCTCTGTAAGGTAAGTCAGGAAGGTCCCTGTAAGGTATGTCAGGAAGATCTCTGTACGGTATGCCAGGAAGGTCCCTGTAAGGTATGTCAGGAAGGTCTCTGTAAGGTATGTCAGGAGGATCTCTGTACGGTATGTCAGGACGGTCTCTGTAAGGTATGTCAGGAGGATCTCTGTACGGTATGTCAGGAAGGTCTCTGTAAGGTATGTCAGGAAGGTCTCTGTAAGGTATGTCAGGAAGGTCTGTGTAGGTATGTCAGGAAGATCTCTGTAAGGTAAGTCAGGAAGGTCCCTGTAAGGTATGTCAGGGAGATCTCCGTAAGGTATGTCAGGAAGGTCCCAGTAAGGTATGACAGGAAGGTCTCTGTAAGGTATGTCAGGGAGATCTCTGTAGGTATGTCAGGAATGTCTCTGTCAGGTATGTCAGGAAGGTCTCTGTAAGGTATGTCAGGAAGGTCTCTGTAAGGTATGTCAGGAAGGTCTCTGTAAGGTATGTCAGGGAGATCTCTGTAAGGTATGTCAGGAAGGAGTCTGTAAGGTGTGTCAGGGAGATCTCTGTAAGGCATGTCAGGAAGATCTCTGTACGGTATGTCAGGAAGGTCTCTGTACGGTATGTCAGGAAGGTCTCTGTACGGTATGTCAGGAAGGTCTCTGTAAGGTGTGTCAGGAAGGTCTCTGTAAGGTGTGTCAGGGAGATCTCTGTAAGGTATGTCAGGAAGATCTCTGTACGGTGTGTCAGGAAGGTCTCTGTAAGGTGTGTCAGGGAGATCTCTGTAAGGTATGTCAGGGAGATCTCTGTAAGGTATGTCAGGAAGGAGTCTGTAAGGTGTGTCAGGGAGATCTCTGTAAGGTATGTCAGGAAGATCTCTGTACGGTATGTCAGGGAGATCTCTGTAAGGTATGTCAGGAAGATCTCTGTACGGTATGTCAGGGAGATCTCTGTAAGGTATGTCAGGAAGGTCCCTGTAAGGTATGTCAGGGAGATCTCTGTAAGGTATGTCAGGAAGGTCTCTGTAAGATATGTCAGGAAGGTCTCTGTAAGGTATGTCAGGGAGATCTCTGTAAGGTATGTCAGGAAGATCTCTGTACGGTATGTCAGGGAGATCTCTGTAAGGTATGTCAGGAAGGTCTCTGTAAGATATGTCAGGAAGGTCTCTGTAAGGTATGTCAGGAAGGTCCCTGTAAGGTATGTCAGGAAGGTCCCTGTAAGGTATGTCAGGAAGGTCTCTGTAAGGTATGTCAGGAAGGTCTCTGTAAGGTATGTCATGAAGGTCTCTGTAAGGTATGTCAGGGAGATCACTGTAAGGTATGTCAGGAAGGTCTCTGTAGATGTGTCAGGAAGATCTCTGTAGGTATGTCAGGGAGATCTCTGTAGGTATGTCAGGGAGATCTCTGTACGGTATGTCAGGAAGATCTCTGTACGGTATGTCAGGAAGGTCTCTGTAAGGTATGTCAGAAAGGTCCCTGTAAGGTATGTCAGGAAGGTCGCTGTAAGGTATGTCAGGGAGATCTTCGTAAGGTATGTCAGGAAGATCTCTGTACGGTATGTCAGGAAGGTCTCTGTACGGTATGTCAGGAAGGTCTCTGTAAGGTATGTCAGGAAGGTCTCTGTAAGGTATGTCAGGAAGATCTCTGTACGGTATGCCAGGAAGGTCCCTGTAAGGTATGTCAGGAAGGTCTCTGTAAGGTATGTCAGGAAGGTCCCAGTAAGGTATGTCAGGGAGATCTCCGTAAGGTGTGTAGGAAGATCTCTGTAAGGTATGTCAGGAAGGTCTCTGTAAGGTATGTCAGGAAGGTCTCTGTAAGGTATGTCAGGAAGATCTCTGTACGGTATGTCAGGAAGATCTCTGTACGGTATGTCAGGAAGGTCTCTGTAAGGTATGTCAGAAAGGTCCCTGTAAGGTATGTCAGGGAGATCTCTGTACGGTATGTCAGGAAGATCTCTGTACCGTATGTCAGGAAGGTCTCTGTAAGGTATGTCAGAAAGATCCCTGTAAGGTATGTCAGGGAGATCTTCGTAAGGTATGTCAGGAAGATCTCTGTACGGTATGTCAGGAATGTCTCTGTAAGGTATGTCAGGAAGATCTCTGTACGGCATGTCAGGAAGGTCTCCGTACGGTATGTCAGGAAGATCTCTGTACGGTATGCCAGGAAGGTCCCTGTAAGGTATGTCAGGAAGGTCTCTGTAAGGTATGTCAGGAAGGTCTCTGTAAGGTGTGTCAGGAAGGTCTCTGTAAGGAATGTCAGGAAGGTCTCTGTAAGGAATGTCAGGAAGGTCTCTGTAAGGTATGTCAGGAAGGTCTCCGTAAGGTATGACAGGAAGGTCCCTGTAAGGTATGACAGGGAGATCCCTGTAAGGTATGTCAGGGAGATCTCTGTCAGGTATGTCAGGGAGATCTCTGTAAGGTATGTCAGGGAGATCTCTGTAAGGTATGTCAGGGAGATCTCTGTAAGGTATGTCAGGAAGGTCTCTGTAAGGTATGTCAGGGAGATCTCTGTAAGGTATGTCAGCAAGGTCTCTGTAAGGTATGTCAGGAAGGTCTCTGTAAGGTATGTCAGGGAGACCTCTGTATGGTATGTCAGGGAGATCTCTGTAAGGTATGTCAGGAAGGTCTCTGTAAGGTATGTCAGGGAGATCTCTGTAAGGTATGTCAGGGAGATCTCTGTAAGGTATGTCAGGAAGGTCTCTGTAAGGTATGTCAGGGAGATCTCTGTAAGGTATGTCAGCAAGGTCTCTGTAAGGTATGTCAGGATGGTCTCTGTAAGGTATGTCAGGGAGACCTCTGTATGGTATGTCAGGGAGATCTCTGTAAGGTATGTCAGCAAGGTCTCTGTAAGGTATGTCAGGAAGGTCTCTGTAAGGTATGTCAGGGAGATCTCTGTCAGGTATGTCAGGGAGATCTCTGTAAGGTATGTCAGGAAGGTCTCTGTAAGGTATGTCAGGGAGATCTCTGTAAGGTATGTCAGGAAGGTCTCTGTAAGGTATGTCAGGAAGGTCTCTGTAAGGTATGTCAGGACGGTCTCTGTAAGGTGTGTCAGGAAGGTCTCTGTAAGTTATGTCAGGGAGATCTCTGTAAGGTATGTCAGGAAGGTCTCTGTAAGGTATGTCAGGGAAGTCTCTGTAAGGTATGTCAAGGAGATCACTGTAGGTGTGTCAGGAAGGTCTCTGGAAGGTATGTCAGGAAGGTCTCTGGAAGGTATGTCAGGGAGATCTCTGTACGGTATGTCAGGAAGGTCTCCGTAAGGTATGTCAGGGAGATCTCTGTACGGTATGTCAGGAAGGTCCCTGTAAGGTATGTCAGGAAGGTCCCTGTAAGGTATGTCAGGAAGGTCTCTGTAAGGTATGTCAGGAAGGTCTCTGTAAGGTATGTCAGGAAGGTCCCTGTAAGGTATGTCAGGAAGGTCCCTGTAAGGTATGTCAGGAAGGTCTCTGTAAGGTATGTCAGGACGGTCTCTGTAAGGTATGTCAGGAAGGTCCCTGTAAGGTATGTCAGGAAGGTCTCTGTAAGGTATGTCAGGACGGTCTCTGTAAGGTATGTCAGGAAGGTCCCTGTAAGGTATGTCAGGAAGGTCTCTGTAAGGTATGTCATGAAGGTCTCTGTAAGGTATGTCAGGAAGGTCCCTGTAAGGTATGTCAGGAAGGTCTCTGTAAGGTATGTCAGGAAGGTCCCTGTATGGTATGTCAGGAAGGTCCCTGTAAGGTATGTCAGGAAGGTCTCTGTAAGGTATGTCAGGAAGGTCCCTGTAAGGTATGTCAGGAAGGTCTCTGTAAGGTATGTCAGGAAGGTCCCTGTAAGGTATGTCAGGAAGGTCTCTGTAAGGTATGTCAGGAGGATCTCTGTACGGTATGTCAGGAAGGTCTCTGTAAGGTATGTCAGGAAGGTCTCTGTAAGGTATGTCAGGAAGGTCTGTGTAGGTATGTCAGGAAGATCTCTGTAAGGTAAGTCAGGAAGGTCCCTGTAAGGTATGTCAGGGAGATCTCCGTAAGGTATGTCAGGAAGGTCCCAGTAAGGTATGTCAGGGAGATCTCGGTAAGGGTTGTCAGGAAGATCTCTGTAAGGTAAGTCAGGAAGGTCTCTGTAAGGTATGTCAGGAAGGTCTCTGTAATGTAAGTCAGGAAGGTCTCGGTAAGGTATGTCAGGAAGGTCTCTGTAAGGTATGTCAGGAAGGTCTCTGTAAGGTATGTCAGGAAGGTCTCTGTAAGGTATGTCAGGAAGGTCTCTGTAAGGTATGTCAGGGAGATCTCGGTAAGGTGTGTCAGGAAGATCTCTGTAAGGTAAGTCAGGAACATCTCTGTAAGGTATGTCAGGAAGGTCTCTGTAAGGTATGTCAGGAAGGTCTCTGTAAGGTATGTCAGGAAGGTCTCTGTAAGGTATGTCAGGAAGGTCTCTGTAAGGTATGTCAGAAAGGTCCCTGTAAGGTATATCAGGAAGGTCTCTGTAAGGTATGTCAGGGAGATCCCTGTAAGGTATGTCAGGGAGGTCTCTGTCAGGTATGTCAGGGAGATCTCTGTAAGGTATGTCAGGGAGATCTCTGTAAGGTATGTCAGGGAGATCTCTGTAAGGTATGTCAGGAAGGTGTCTGTAAGGTATGTCAGGGAGATCTCTGTAAGGTATGTCAGCAAGGTCTCTGTAAGGTATGTCAGGAAGGTCTCTGTAAGGTATGTCAGGGAGACCTCTGTATGGTATGTCAGGGAGATCTCTGTAAGGTATGTCAGGAAGGTCTCTGTAAGGTATGTCAGGGAGATCTCTGTAAGGTATGTCAGGGAGATCTCTGTAAGGTATGTCAGGAAGGTCTCTGTAAGGTATGTCAGGGAGATCTCTGTAAGGTATGTCAGCAAGGTCTCTGTAAGGTATGTCAGGAAGGTCTCTGTAAGGTATGTCAGGGAGACCTCTGTATGGTATGTCAGGGAGATCTCTGTAAGGTATGTCAGCAAGGTCTCTGTAAGGTATGTCAGGAAGGTCTCTGTAAGGTATGTCAGGGAGATCTCTGTCAGGTATGTCAGGGAGATCTCTGTAAGGTATGTCAGGAAGGTCTCTGTAAGGTATGTCAGGGAGATCTCTGTAAGGTATGTCAGGAAGGTCTCTGTAAGGTATGTCAGGAAGGTCTCTGTAAGGTATGTCAGGACGGTCTCTGTAAGGTGTGTCAGGAAGGTCTCTGTAAGTTATGTCAGGGAGATCTCTGTAAGGTATGTCAGGAAGGTCTCTGGAAGGTATGTCAGGAAGGTCTCTGTAAGGTATGTCAGGGAAGTCTCTGTAAGGTATGTCAATGAGATCACTGTAGGTGTGTCAGGAAGGTCTCTGGAAGGTATGTCAGGAAGGTCTCTGGAAGGTATGTCAGGGAGATCTCTGTACGGTATGTCAGGAAGGTCTCCGTAAGGTATGTCAGGGAGATCTCCGTACGGTATGTCAGGAAGGTCCCTGTAAGGTATGTCAGGAAGGTCCCTGTAAGGTATGTCAGGAAGGTCTCTGTAAGGTATGTCAGGAAGGTCTCTGTAAGGTATGTCAGGAAGGTCCCTGTAAGGTATGTCAGGAAGGTCTCTGTAAGGTATGTCAGGACGGTCTCTGTAAGGTATGTCAGGAAGGTCCCTGTAAGGTATGTCAGGAAGTTCTCTGTAAGGTATGTCAGGACGGTCTCTGTAAGGTATGTCAGGAAGGTCCCTGTAAGGTATGTCAGGAAGGTCTCTGTAAGGTATGTCATGAAGATCTCTGTAAGGTATGTCAGGAAGGTCCCTGTAAGGTATGTCAGGAAGGTCTCTGTAAGGTATGTCAGGAAGGTCCCTGTAAGGTATGTCAGGAAGGTCCCTGTAAGGTATGTCAGGAAGGTCTCTGTTAGGTATGTCAGGAAGGTCCCTGTAAGGTATGTCAGGAAGGTCTCTGTAAGGTATGTCAGGAAGGTCCCTGTAAGGTATGTCAGGAAGGTCTCTGTAAGGTATGTCAGGAGGATCTCTGTACGGTATGTCAGGAAGGTCTCTGTAAGGTATGTCAGGAAGGTCTCTGTAAGGTATGTCAGGAAGGTCTGTGTAGGTATGTCAGGAAGATCTCTGTAAGGTAAGTCAGGAAGGTCCCTGTAAGGTATGTCAGGGAGATCTCCGTAAGGTATGTCAGGAAGGTCCCAGTAAGGTATGTCAGGGAGATCTCGGTAAGGTGTGTCAGGAAGATCTCTGTAAGGTAAGTCAGGAAGGTCTCTGTAAGGTATGTCAGGAAGGTCTCTGTAATGTAAGTCAGGAAGGTCTCGGTAAGGTATGTCAGGAAGGTCTCTGTAAGGTATGTCAGGAAGGTCTCTGTAAGGTATGTCAGGAAGGTCTCTGTAAGGTATGTCAGGAAGGTCTCTGTAAGGTATGTCAGGGAGATCTCGGTAAGGTGTGTCAGGAAGATCTCTGTAAGGTAAGTCAGGAACATCTCTGTAAGGTATGTCAGGAAGGTCTCTGTAAGGTATGTCAGGAAGGTCTCTGTAAGGTATGTCAGGAAGGTCTCTGTAAGGTATGTCAGGAAGGTCTCTCTAAGGTATGTCAGAAAGGTCCCTGTAAGGTATATCAGGAAGGTCTCTGTAAGGTATGTCAGGGAGATCTCTGTAAGGTATGTCAGGAAGGTCTCTGTAAGGTATGTCAGGAAATCTCTCCAAGGTATGTCAGGGAGATCTCTGTAAGGTATGTCAGGAAGGTCTCTGTAAGGTATGTCAGGGAAGTCTCTGTAAGGTATGTCAAGGAGATCACTGTAGGTGTGTCAGAGGGGTCTCTGGAAGGTATGTCAGGAAGGTCTCTGTAAGGTATGTCAGGGATATCTCTGTACGGTATGTCAGGAAGGTGTCCGTAAGGTATGTCAGGGAGATCTCCGTATAGTATGTCAGGAAGATCACTGTAAGGTATGCCAGGAAGGTCTCTGTAAGGTATGTCAGGAGGATCTCTGTAAGGTATGTCAGGAAGGTCTCTGTAAGGTATGTCAGGAAGGTGTGTGTAGGTATGTCAGGAAGATCTCTGTAAGGTAAGTCAGGAAGGTCCCTGTAAGGTATGTCAGGGAGATCTCCGTAAGGTATGTCAGGAAGGTCCCAGTAAGGTATGTCAGGGAGATCTCTGTAAGGTGTGTCAGGAAGATCTCTGTAAGGTAAGTCAGGAAGGTCTCTGTAAGGTATGTCAGGAAGGTCTCTGTAAAGTAAGTCAGGAAGGTCTCGGTAAGGTATGTCAGGGAGATCTCCATAAGGTATGTCAGGGAGATCTCTGTACGGTATGTCAGGGAGATCTCCGTACGGTATGTCAGGAAGGTCTCTGTAAGGTATGTCAGGGAGATCTCTGTAAGGTATGTCAGGGAGATCTCCGTACGGTATGTCAGGAAGGTCTCTGTAAGGTATGTCAGGATGGTCTCTGTAAGGTATGTCAGGAAGGTCTCTGTAAGGTATGTCAGGGAGATCTCCGTAAGGTATGTCAGGGAGATCTCCGTAAGGTATGTCAGGAAGGTCCCAGTAAGGTATGTCAGGGAGATCTCGGTAAGGTGTGTCAGGAAGATCTCTGTAAGGTATGTCAGGGAGATCTCCGTAAGGTATGTCAGGAAGGTTCCAGTAAGGTATGTCAGGGAGATCTCGGTAAGGTGTGTCAGGAAGATCTCTGTAAGGTATGTCAGGAAGGTCTCTGTAAGGTATGTCAGGAAGGTCTCTGTAAGGTATGTCAGAAAGGTCCCTGTAAGGTAAGTCAGGAAGGTCTCTGTAAGGTAAGTCAGGAAGATCCCTGTAAGGTATGTCAGAAAGGTCCCTGTAAGGTAAGTCAGGAAGGTCTCTGTAAGGTATGTCAGGGAGATCTCCGTAAGGTATGTCAGGAAGATCTCTGTACGGTATGTCAGGAAGGTCTCTGTAAGGTATGTCAGGAAGGTCCCAGTAAGGTATGTTAGGGAGATCTCTGTAAGGTATGTCAGGAAGGTCTCTGTGAGGTATGTCAGGAAGATCTCTGTAAGGTATGTCAGGAAGATCTCTGTAAGGTATGTCAGGAAGGTCTCTGTAAGGTATGTCAGGGATATCTCTGCACGGTATGTCAGGAAGGTCTCCGTAAGGTATGTCAGGGAGATCTCTGTACGGTATGTCAGGAAGGTCCCTGTAAGGTATGTCAGGAGGATCTCTGTACGGTATGTCAGGAAGGTCCCTGTAAGGTATGTCAGGAAGGTCTCTGTAAGGTATGTCAGGAAGATCTCTGTAAGGTATGTCAGGAAGGTCTCCGTAAGGTAAGTCAGGGAGATCTCTGTACGGTATGTCAGGAAGGTCTCTGTAAGGTATGTCAGGAAGGTCTCTGTAAGGTATGTCAGGAAGGTCCCTGTAAGGTATGTCAGGAGGATCTCTGTACGGTATGTCAGGAAGGTCCCTGTAAGGTATGTCAGGAAGGTCTCTGTAAGGTATGTCAGGAAGGTCCCTGTAAGGTATGTCAGGAAGGTCTCTGTAAGGTATGTCAGGAAGGTCTCTGTAAGGTATGTCAGGAGGATCTCTGTACGGTATGTCAGGAAGGTCTCTGTAAGGTATGTCAGGAAGGTCTCTGTAAGGTATGTCAGGAAGGTCTCTGTAAGGTATATCGGGAAGGTCTGTGTAGGTGTGTCAGGAAGATCTCTGTAAGGTAAGTCAGGAAGGTCCCTGTAAGGTATGTCAGGGAGATCTCCGTAAGGTATGTCAGGAAGGTCCCAGTAAGGTATGTCAGGGAGATCTCTGTAAGGTGTGTCAGGAAGATCTCTGTAAGGTAAGTCAGGAAGATCTCTGTAAGGTATGTCAGGGAGATCTCTGTAAGGTATGTCAGGACGGTCTCTGTAAGGTATGTCAGGAAGGTCCCTGTAAGGTATGTCAGGAAGGTCCCTGAAAGGTATGTCAGGAAGATCTCTGTAAGGTACGTCAGGAAGATCTCTGTAAGGTATGTCAGGGAGATCTCTGTAAGGTATGTCAGGACGGTCTCTGTAAGGTATGTCAGGAAGGTCCCTGAAAGGTATGTCAGGAAGGTCCCTGAAAGGTATGTCAGGAAGGTCTCTGTAAGGTATGTCAGGAAGATCTGTGTACGGTATGTCAGAATGGTCTCTGTAAGGTATGTCAGGAAGGTCTCTGTAAGGTATGTCAGGAAGATCTCTGTAGATGTGTCAGGAAGGTCTCTGTAAGGTATGTCAGGAAGATCTCTGTAAGGTATGTCAGGAAGATCTCTGTAGATGTGTCAGGAAGGTCTCTGTAAGGTATGTCAGGAAGATCTCTGTAAGGTATGTCAGGAAGATCTCTGTAGATGTGTCAGGAAGGTCTCTGTAAGGTATGTCAGGAAGATCTCTGTACGGTATGTCAGGGAGATCTCTGTAAGGTATGTCAGGAAGATCTCTGTAGATGTGTCAGGAAGGTCTCTGTAAGGTATGTCAGGAAGATCTCTGTAAGGTATGTCAGGGCGATCTCTGTAAAGTATGTCAGGAAGGTCTCTGTAAGGTATGTCAGGAAGATCTCTGTAAGGTATGTCAGGAAGATCTCTGTACGGTATGTCAGGAAGATCTCTGTAAGGTATGTCAGGAAGGTCATGTAAGGTATGTCAGGGAGGTCTCTGTACGGTATGTCAGGAAGGTCTCTGTAAGGTATGTCAGGGAGATCTCTGTAAAGTATGTCAGGATGGTCTCTGTAAGGTATGTCAGGAAGGTCTCTGTACGGTATGTCAGGGATATCTCTGTAAGGTATGTCAGGAAGGTCTCTGTAGATGTGTCAGGAAGGTCTCTGTAAGGTATGTCAGGAAGATCTCTGTAAGGTATGTCAGGAAGATCTCTGTAAGGTATGTCAGGAAGATCTCTGTAGGTATGTCAGGAAGATCTCTGTAGGTATGTTAGGGAGATCTCTGTTCCATTGCTGGCTGTAAGATATCACAGTAAAGAAGGTTTGGAGTATTCAACCACCTTCTGGAGGGAACTGTTCCAAATCATGAATAGGCAGCATATGGGGTGCCAGCTGACTCAGTGTATAGCACTCACAACTCACCAACGTTGAACGTGGTGGGTTCAAGTCCTGCTCTCGGCTTAAAGTCCAAAATCCAGTTTGGCACTATAATGCAGTCCCGATGGAATACTGCACAGTCAGGGGTGCCGTCTATTGCACGAGACATTACACAAAGGCCAATCTGCCCTACCAGTTGAACAGAAAAGATTCCTTGGCATTGTTTGAAGGACAAGGGATTTTTTCTCAGGCTCTTGGGCCAAATAGTTCACCCTCATTCAATATCAGAAAAACAGATTATCTGGTTATTATGAGAGTGCTGTTAGTGGGAGCTTGCTGTGCACAAATTGGCTGCCATGCTGCCTACATTTCCCAGTGACTACACTTCGAAAAAAGTATTTTGTTGGCTGCAACGCACCTTGGGACATCCTGAAGTTGTGAAAGACGTCGTGGAAATGCAAGTCCTCTTTTTTTGGAACTGTTTACAGATTGTCTCTGTTTGGCAGTTTGAGGATGATTGATGTGAGAAATCTAATACGAGACCAGTCCAGCGTTCGGGAGAATCTGACACAGCTGTCTAGTTTTAAATTAGGTAGCCGGGCACATATTGACATTGCCAATGTCCAAAATAAGAAAGTGTTTCTATCCCTGTCTCCCAACTCCAAAATGGACCAGCAGAAAACAGTAATTAAAATATAAAATTCTAGATTGGATTTTTGCTCCAAGCGAAAATGATCTTAACAGAAGAGTTGCTCAATCATAATATTTGAAATGAAAGAAACAATTCGCAGTCAAATAATGTGTCTAATTTTATGTAGCTTGTATTACCTTAAGCAAGTGAGCCAGAAATAACACAAACTCTTTCCGATTGTTTTTAGAAGATATCTTTATAATATGCATGTGCAGAGAATATTTTTACTTTTAAAAAGCCGTCTGCAAGAACAGAACAAATACAGGTGTTTTCAACATCTTTCATTCCTAAGAGATGGGAAAGTAGGAATGAAATGAAATGAAATGAAAATCGCTTATTGTCACAAGTAGGCTTCAAATGAAGTTACTGTGAAAAGCCCCTAGTCGCCACATTCCGCCGCCTGTTCGGGGAGGCTGGTACGGGAATTGAACCGTGCTGCTGGCCTGCCTTGGTCTGCTTTAAAAGCCAGCGATTTAGCCCAGTGTGCTAAACCCTAATTGCCTACTCCCATCCAATACAATGATAATCGAGTTATTGACCAATCACAGCGATTATCTCTATCAATGAGGCTGCAACAGCCCCAGATGTGAGGTGAGGAAAACCTTCCCTCCCCAGTGGTGGAGAGCTTCATGTCCTCACAGGTAAACCACACTAACTGCACATTCTAATATTCTGCTTACGGAGCAAAGTATTTTAGCATTTCTCAGAACTGTGCAGGTAAATGCTTTTAGTATTGCTTTTCAATCTGTGTTAATAGTCCAAATGATGAAATAAGAGCCATTTACATTGGTGTTTATTGACAGCAAATTGGAACAGAGATACAGAGAAACAAGGAATTCATAAACAGGTTTAATGTTTTGGGAGCAGCCCTTCATGGTTTCAGTCTGATTCGTCCGGAACTGACTGATGCCGTGCTGTTCAAAGGGTGCTTCACAATGCACCACCAAAACTGCGAGAAATTTAGCACCATCCAGGACAAAGCAGCCTACTTATCATAGAATTATCATAGAATTTACAGTGCAGAAGGAGGCCATTCGGCCCATCGAGTCTGCACCAGCTCTTGGAAAGAGCACCCTACCCAAGGTCCACACCTCCACCCTATCCCCATAACCCAGTAACCCCTCCCAACACTAAGGGCAATTTTGGACACTAAGGGCAATTTATCACGGCCAATCCACCTAACCTGCACATCTTTGGACTGTGGGAGGAAACCGGAGCACCCGGAGGAAACCCACGCACACACGGGGAGGATGTGT